>NW_022436944.1:44941827-45152644 GCF_009761245.1 Sapajus apella
CTCGTGATCCACCCGCCTCGGCCTCCCAAAGTGCTGGGATTACAGGCGTGAGCCACTGCGCCCAGCTGCATGCAATCTTTAAATAATTTCTTCTAAATCATTGCAAGCTTTTCCTAAATAGAATACTCCCTAAGTGAGTTGACATTAACATTGTATTTAAAAACGAAGGTATAATTTTTGTCAGCTGATACTGCGCTGTATGACATTAGGTATAGAAAGGTGAAGTAACTTATCTGATTCGCTTTCTAAAAAGAGGAACTCGAACTACATGAACTCAAGGGGCTTCTTGTATATTCATCACTTACAAAAGTAGATAGTGTAGTAGACATAGTGAGGTAGATAAACCTTTAGAAATAAACAAATGGAAAAGCATGAATTTCTTAACAAGTTCTGGGCTGTTTTGTTACCTTCAAATTCATATATTGAATTCCCAACTTCCAATACCCCAGAACGTAACTGCATTTGGAAGCAGGATTTTTAAATAGACAGCTAAGGTGGCTGGGCGTGGTGGTTTGCATCTGTATTCCCAGCACTTGGGGAGGCTGAGGTGGGTAGATCACCTGAGGTCAGGAGTTTGAGACCAGCCTGACCAAAATGATGAAGCCTCATCTCTACTAAAAATGAAAAAACTTAGCCAGGCATGGTGGCAGGCACCTGTAGTCCCAGCTACTTGGGAGCCTGAGGCAAGAGAACTGCTTGAATCCAGGAGGTGGCAGAGGTTGCAATGAGCCAAGATTGCACCACTGCACTCCAGCCTGGGAGACAGAGTGAGATTCCATCTCAAAAAAAAAAAAAAAAAAAAAAAAAGGCTAAGATTAAATGAGGTCATATGGGTGGGCCCTAATCCAATATGGCTATGTCCCTATGAGAAGAGATGTGTAAGCACACATTAAAAAGGTGGCACGTGAGAAAAAAACCATCTGTGTGCCAGAGGGGTCTCAGCAGAAATCAAACCTGTTGACACCTTGGACCTAGACTTCCAGCCTCCAGAATTGTGACAAATTTCTGTCAAGCCACCCAACCTATTGCATTTCGTTATAGCAAACTATATAAATAGTATCACAAGGGATATATGTAGGAGGAATAGGGTCATATCATGAGCATTGCTCTCTCCTCCTTGTTCCACCCAGCCTATGGTCAGGAGGATTTGGTCAGGCTGGATTTGAAAGCAGAGGACAATGGAGTATGTGGACCTTACTGCCATCCTTTGGACAAAACCCTCAGTGTTCTAGATATCAACAAAAGAGAGTCATTTGTTAATGTATTTTTCATGGGTGTCTTTCAGAGTTCAGCTTATATAGTCATGTTCTGCCTATTGATGTTTTGGCCAATGGTAGACCAAGTATATGCTGGTGGTTCCCCAAGACAACATGGGATTTTCACTGTTCCATTTTTATGTTTAAATACACAAGTACTTACCCTGGTGTTGTAATTGCCTAGAGTATACAGTATAGTAGCATGCTGCTCAGGTTTGTTTGCTAGGAGTTACTGCTAGGAGCAATAGGCTATCCCATGTAGTCGAGGTTTGCATGTTTTGTGAAACTCACACAATGACAAAATCACCTATTGATGCGTTTCTTAGAATGTGTCACTGTCATTAAGGGGTACATGACTGTCTTACATTTGGCAAATACAGTTGGCCCACTGGTGGTTTTCATCTGTGGATTCAACAACCATGAATGAAAAACATTTGGTGTGGGGGTGGGGGGAGAGTATCTGTACTGAACACGTGTAGACTTTTCTGGTCAACATTCCCTACATAGTACAGTATAACTACTATTTACATTGTATTAGGTATGATAAGTAATCTAGAGCTGATTTAAAGTATATGGGGAAATGTACATAGATTATGTGCAAATACTATGTCATTTTATAAAGAGACTTAGCATCATAAATTTTGGTATCTTCAGGGGGCGCTGGAACCAGTCCTCTATGGCACCAAATGGCAACTGTGTTTATTTTATGTCCTCATTAATACAGAGAGGCAGTTCCCAAATGTCTTAGTGTAAGAGCACTTTCATATTTCTAGAAAAACATCATCAAGGACTTCAAAGAGCTATGTATATAGTTATGCCTATTGATATTTACTATATTAGAAACTAAAAGAGAAAATGATTTATTGATTTATTAAAATAATAAACTTATCCTATTAACATAAATAACTTGTTAGAAAAGATAGCTTTCCCAAAGCAAAAAAGTTAGAAGCATGGCAGTTTTCTCCCACAGTTTTGTAGGTCTTTCTAATGTCTGGTTTAATAGGAGATAGCTGGGTTCTTGTATTTGCTTCGCATTCAAGCTGTGGTGCAGCCTCTGGAAAACGGCACTGTAACTGATGAGAGGATGAGAATAAAAAAGACATGTGACATTTTAGTGTTACTAGAAAAGTAGCTTTGACTTCTTGGATGCTTTTCAGGGGCCTCCAGAGCTCCCTGGACCACGGTTTAAGAACCTCCAATAGGCCAGGAAATCGAGACTATCCTGGCTAACATGGTGAAACCCCAGAGGTTGCAGTGAGCTGAGATCATGCCACTGCACTCCAGCCTGGCCAACAGAGCAAGACTCCATCTCAAAACAAACAAACAAACAAACAAAAACCACCTCTGATGTGGCAGTAAACCATGGACAAGGTATATATAATTCCTTCCATGTAAGTGGATCAGCTGTCCTGCTGGTCAGGCACAAACTTATCACCGTGACTGCACTTTTGAAGTTGTGGCCTAAAGACGGTTGTCAGAGGACCACCTTTAAAATCTGTAAGCTAACATTCCAACAGTAGCACTACTGCCTGTATAGGCACACTGCTGTTCACAACTTTATACGGTATGGCCGGAAATAAGAAAAATGAAGGAAAGAACTCTTGCTGTGGACCCACATTGCTTTCAGGTGTGGATTTGGTTTTTCACTCTGGATATAAATTCATACTCGTAGAATTTTGACTCATCAGTCAAGTGTTTGAGTGCTATTAAAGGCTGTAGTGATTAAAAAGTGAAGATAGCAAATTATATGACTTTTCATCTTCAAATGAGGAAATGAATGTCCAAAGAAGTAGGTAAATTTTCCAAGATGACCTAGTGAGGAAGTTTAGTCATCCCTCCTTATCCTTGTTTTTGCTTTCCATAGTTTTGGTTACCCATGGTTCACTGTGGTCTGAAAATAGGAAATAAGAAATCCTAGAAATAATTCATAGGTTTCCAATTGCCTACCATTCTTAGTATCACAACAAAATCTCTGGCTATCCTGCTTTGTCCCACCTGGGATGTGAATCTTCCTTTGCCTGTCATATCCATGTTGCATATTCTACCTGCCCAATAGTCACTTAGCAGTCATTTCGATTATAGGTTTAAAAAACATAGCATATATAAGGTTTATATATCTGCAGTTTCAGGTATCCACTGAGGGTCTTGAAATGTATGCCCCATGTATAAGGGGGGTTACTCTACTAAACCTGAAGTAGAAATAAGATCTCTTTCTATTATACTGTACTATACCTGTGGTACCTGCCCTTGGGCAGCCTAGAGTTACAAACTAAATGTAATAATCAACTAAATTTATAGAGTATGGATTGCAAGGCTGGCCGTTCAATTATAAAGACTCATGGAGGCTGGAGTCAGCTGAGAGACATACTGGAGTTTTAGTGGGAATTGAGGCAAACTTTGAAGTACAGGGAGGATTTGAATGGAAACAATAATGCGGAAGGAATAATGTGGGGAAAAGCACAGAGGCAGAGATGGCCAGAAAGGAGAAGAGCCCTGTTAACAGAGCATGTGCTGAAGAATAAGAAAAGAGGAGGCTGATTGATGTGGTGATGGCAGCCATACTCTGTCCAAATCAGGAGCCTCTATTTTCAGATGCCTCATCTAACCGGAGCTGCAGACAAATGGCTTGTGAAAAGAGCCATACTGACAGAGCTTTACAAGGATTCCACCCAAGATTTTGGCCATTTAACTTCATGGATGAACCAACCGAGCTAACCAGCCACAGATGTTCTGTTTATAACCAGAGGCATTCATGTGAGCTTGGCGATGACAATTCCCTGTCTATAAAATGCTGATAGTTAAACGGTGATACTGTGCGAAGCACTTGGAGTCTATCTTGAGAGGCAGTTCTTAAGTGTAATGGTTTAATGGTCATTTAGCATGATGGGCCTTTGGAGTGTAATATCATTTGCCTGCCAGTTAAAATGAACACTTCTCTGTGGGAAGTCAAAGATCATGTCGGTGTAACCTGGATTAGGGGAAGGAGAGAATCAAGAAGTGAATGCCAAAATAGAAAACGGGGAATAAGATTTCTTGTATGCCTGTCCTGTTCATAAATCCAGTTTAATTGGAGAACACCACTAATTTTCAATGAAGGGAGAGGGGGAAATTTTCTATGAAGCAACAAGTCTGACTTTTTTTTTTTTTTTTTAAAGAAACACTGCTTTATCTTCGCTTTTCTCCTGTCATCAGCCTAATATTTTTATAATCTTTTGATAACCTCCTACTTTGCTGATAACATTGAGGTTATGAAAATAAAGAAGCTGAGCTTCTTACCCATCCAGAAACTTCTGTATCTGTGTTTCCGTTCCTCCTGCCCATGTGTGAGGAAGGAGGCATTCCTCCTCTTGTTCAAGGCCCATCCCTCCCTGGAGGCTCTCGGTGCCACCCAACCTCCCTTCCCTAGCGATCTCAATTCTTCATTAACTCTGACTTGTATGTCTTCAATGTGTCTCTGCCCATGAATGATTTTCTGCCCTAAGCTTAGTAATGTAGACAAGTTTTTTGCTCCTCTCTCCTTTTGCTGCTCTTGCAGTGAGCTTGTTTCACCCATACACTGAACTATAAGCATACACACAGTCACTGATGTCACAATTGCAGGCTTGATGGCATTCAACTTGTATAACGCTGCAAGGGCTGGAACTGTTTGTATCCAGGTTGTCGACTTTTCTGGTGTCTGACACATCATCCATCTTCTCTGTGTTTGTCTCATCGACCTGTTTCCTTGTTCTTTTCCTTTGCCATTCAGTCCTGTTCTTTGTGTTTTCTCTTCCTTTGCTGTCCAGTGTTGGTGGGCTTCCGGATACCTCCCTGGCTCTCTTCCTTGCTTAGGCTCTGTGTGTTGCTTGGACAAGGTTGTTTGCACATGCCATTTTAATAAGCACCTTACTCTGTCTTCTGAATCTCTACTTCCAGCCCTGCTGTTTCCTTCGAGCTCCAGAACCAACTGAGAATTGGCCATTTCTATCTCAGTCTCACTGTTTCATACCCAAACTTAGTTTACTCTTCAAACTTGTTCTTTCTTTATTGCTAGTCTCAAGTCTTGGCATCAAACTCCTAAAGCAGAGCTCCGCAAACTATGGCTGGTAGGCCCAAATCCAGCCTGCACGTGTTCTGTAAATGATGTTTTGGAGTATGGCCACAGCTATTATTTTTTTTAGTTGTGCTCTATAAAAGATCACATTGCCTGCAAAGCCTAAAATATTTACTATCGATCTTTTGCAAAATAATTTTGCCAGCCCCTGTCCCAGGGCATCAGAAGCATTTGGAAGGCGTGTGAAAACACAAATTGCTAGGTACTGTTTCTGAAGTTTTTGATTCAAGGACCTGTGACTTTGCATCTGTAATGACTTTCCAGGTAATACAAGTCAAGGAACTACACTTCGAAAAGCCTGTTCACAGCTGCACTGACATTCCCTTTTATCTCCTAAATAGATATTAAATCTCTCCTCTTCATCCATCTATTCTCTTCAGTGCTGCCAAAAGGTTTTTATCAGAAATATATGTCTGAATAGAGTAGATGCAGATGTGTCTTGTTTAGTTGTACAAGAACTATTGGCATAGGAAAATATATCTGCGTTTACATTTGTACATATTAAGTTATAATAAATATAATGAAATTGCCAGAGGGCAGAGAGGTGGAAGAGTGCTACGTGAGACCCAGTGAAGCACGGTCTGGAACCAGACTGCTTGGGTTCGCATTCTGATTTCACAGCCTTCAGAAGGCTGTGCAAGTTCTCAGGGTCTCTGCATTACCTACAGATAATCAAGTTGAAGAAGTTAGAGGCCCCAGTCAAAGGTTGGGGACCACAGTAGTATATGCATCAACTATAGGAGTCCCTCGGTATACAAGAGAAATTTGTTCCAGGACTTCCTGTGTATACCAAAATTTATGTGCACTCAAGTCTCGTTTGGCCCCACGGACCTGCATATACAATGTTTTCCATCCAAGCTGAAAAAAATTCACGTCTAAGTGGACGCTTGCAGTTTGACCCATGTTGCTGAAGGGTCAACTGTATTTTTATTTTGTGCCAAGGATCTTCAGGGTTGACTCATTGAATCCTCACCATACCCAGTGTAGGAGGAACTTCTGTTATCCCAGTTTTCCAGATGAGCAAGCCTAGTTTCATTAAAAATGTCACATAGCAGGAAGGCTGTGAAATCTGAAAGAGTTCAAACCCAAGCAGTCTGGCTCCAGAGACCGTGCTTTACTGAGTGTCACATTTCCCTCTTCTACCTCTCTGTCCTGTGGTGATTTCGTTATATTTATTATAAACTTAATATGTGCAAATGTCAACCTAGGCATATTTTCCTATGCTAATAGTTCTTGTACAGCTATAAAACCAAACCATAGTGAATACAAACAGAATTCGAGTAACATCTAAGTTAAATTAATGTGAGACATCACTGCGGCCTTACAGAATATTTATTGCAGCATGAATGGGTGTCGGTTTGCTACAGTGAGGTTCTTGTGACTTCAACCTGATTGTGCAGCCTGAGACATGTTATCTCAGTTATTAACTTTTTTCAAACACTTGTGAAACTTTTAAACCATAATATAATGACATTTGGCCTGAGTGTGCCACACAAATATAAAGTTGACCTCTTTCCCCCAATTAAGCTATTTCCAGGTAGTACAGTGTATCCCTACAAGCAAAAGTAAAACATTGGTCCTGAATGCCACAGGGATTCTAGATTTTAAGGTGGTTAGCTGCAGACCCCAGTCTGAGGAATGCTGGTCCCAGGATGAAGGCTAAGTCCTAGACAGATGTTCAAGCCCCTTCACACCTGATCCTCCCAACCTCTCTCTCATTTCATTTCCTACCATTCTCTTAGACTTCCTTTTACCAATCCTAATGGCTTGTAAGCCCAGAAACTGTCTTATTCCCCCTTTTGCACATACCACTTCTCTGAGTGACTACCTTTTCTAGTCCTCAAGTCCACACCTCAAATCTACTCTACCCTCAATTCCTCTTCATCCTTTAAAATCCTTCTTTAGCACAGACGCCTCATAAACCATTTAAACTGACATGTATACAGGGAAAGAAGCTAATGATCCATTGTAACATAAGGCAAGGCCTTCAGGACTGCCTTTCCTCCTGCACCCATGGTTCTAGATGAATTCCAGGATGTCATACAGCATGGTTTAAGAAATAGGCTTTGTGGGGAATGGGAAAACTGACAAAGCCAGGATCAGCAACAGAAGGGAAGATGTGAGCTCCCAACCTCCCCTCGCCTGCCAAGGGGCTTCCAGGTCACAGTTATCTGCAGCCCTCACAGTGTGTGGGTTTGTCTTCCAAATGCAAAGTATTCTTTCCTTCTTGCTTTTCAGTTTGTAACCACCCAATAGGTTCTTTTTGCCCACTGCCCAGGTAGAGCTAATTTATCAAATCAGGAGAATTGTAATAAAGAGTGTTACACATGCAGAGCTAGTTAAAGAGGAGACCAGAGTTTTGTTATTCAAATCAGCCTCCCCAAGAAATCTGAAACTAGGATTTTTCAAGGATAGTTTGGGGGAAGAAAGAGGGCATAGCTAGGCAATGGAGGCTTGCTGATGATTGGTTGGAGGTACAATCATAGGGGTGTGGGAAATTGTCCTCATTTGTGCTGAGTCACTTTTGGGTGCGGCTACAGGAGGGTCTGCAGGTCCAAGTGGAGCCATTGGTCATTAGGTATTCAAGAAATCTGAAAAGGCATCTCAAAAGGCCAATCTTAGTTTCTGCAGTAGTGATGTTATCCGTAGGAGTAATTGGGGAAGTTTAAATCTTGTGACCTCTGGAATTATGGCTGGCAGTTGTTTATGTCTATACCTTAGCAGAATTCATGTTCCTCTCATCCTACTAGCCTGGTAGTTCCTCGTTAGCCTTACAAAGGTGGTTGAGTTTTGGGGAAGGGCTATTATCATTTAAACTATAAACTTAAATATCTCCATAAGTTAGCTTGACCAAACCCAGGAATCAACAAGGGCAGTTTGAAGGCTAAAGGCAAGATGGGGGTTAATGAGATCTTTCACTGCCATTAATTTTCTCACTGTTAATAATCTTTGCAAAGCCAGCTTCACTTTTCTAGGAAAAGTTTAAGGGAAGAAACTTCTCAGTGGAAGACAGGTCAGCTTGGCACCAAGCAGACTAGCTTTGGAAGTAGTGACTGTTCATATAGTTGTCTCAGAAACCCTGCTGCCTTGCACCTGGACACCTTAAAGCCCAGTGGAAATTACTTACCTTTCTGTAGGGGAGGAAGCTTTTGGTCTCCTGGGAGGCAAACTTTGGGTGCAGGCCCCTTCCCTGGCAGAAGTGGGGTGTGCGTTCAATGTTCAAGCAACTCAGAAGGAGATCTCAGGGTCATTTTTTGATATACTTGCTCATGCCTCTATCCTTTTCTTGTTCAGGTCCTGCCAGATTTTTCATGGTCTATTAAGTTGAAAAATCAACTTCAGAAATTATCTTAAGAAAAGGTCACAAAAATAACAAAAGGAAATTGTAGAGGCTTGGGAAATTTTCATTGACTGCCATTGAGTTCAAGTCAACCATAGGCAGATTTCCAAGTTGGGTGTCAAATGATTTCCCATTGAGATAAAAGTACTCACTGAGATAACAGATGCCCACGTTGAAGTGAACAGGGTTGGAGATGATTCATTCTTACTAAGGAAAATACAATTCCATCTCTGGTTGGGTTGCAGAGAAAATGGGGCTTCATATCTGAGTTGTAAGAACTATCTGTGAAATTACAATAATTTTCCTGGGGCTGTTTTAGCACTTACAATTCAATCTTTTTAATGTAGGTTTAATAAAACAGTATCAAATGCATGTGTTACAGGTGGGTGCTAGCCTGTTTTAAAATTTATCCAGATGGTATTGTCTGAATATTGAAAATCTAGGTTTTAGATATCAGAATAATTAATACACGATAAGAATAGAAGACACCTCAAACACATCTGTAACAATGATGACAAACTTATTTAGTATTTAATCCATTTATAAGGTTGATAAGGCTTTTAAAGAGTGAATTCTTTTCAAAATACTTTATATATTAACTCTGTTGTGGCTGCTTTCCAATTCTATTTTTGTGAAGCAAGATCTCAATACTCTTGTAAACCAAAAAAAAAAAAAAAAAAAAAAAAGAATGTTAAGGTCCCTCAACCATCTGAATGGACCCCTCCTCTTGGCCAAGGGCATTCCAAAGTTAACCTGAAAAATATAGTTCAGGCTATGATGGGAAGCTGGGTGGGGTTGGACATGCCCCATTATACCCTCCTACCTTTTGGAATTACTGGTAGAACAGACTCTTTAATAAGAAACATTTACAATCCATTGTTTCTGAAGGCTGCTTCCTGGCGGCTTCACCTGCATGATAAAAACCTTGGTCTCTACAACCCCTTATCTTAACCCAGACATTCCTGAGTCTTTAGACAATAATTTAAGTCTTTAAATCAATTGCCAGTAGAAAATCTTTATCTGCCTATGACCTGGAAGCCCCCCTGCCACTTCCAGATGTCCTGCCTTTCTGGACCAAACCAATGTACACTTGATATGTATTTGATTTATGCCTCCTGTTTCCCTAAAATGTATAAAACTAAGATGTACCCTGACCACCTTGGGCACATGTTCTCAGGGGGCTGTGTCAGAGGCCTTTGGTGATCCCAATTTGGTTCAGAATAAATCTCTTCAAATATTTTAGAGTTTGACTCTTTACGTTATCGCTCTCTCATCCAGGAAACTCAGAATAATTATTAATAAGGCATAGTCTCATATTCATTTATGTATGATGTTATTTTAAATATCTTACACAGATTGTACAATTAAAATCACTAATTGCAACTAAGTTTTTACGTGTGAGATTTTTCATAATGTATCTTAAGTTGGTTTATAAATCTGATCAACTTTGCTATTTGTATATAATCTTTTGATGTATTGGAAAAATATTTTAAAGGAAGTATAGTCAGTATATTTCTAGAATGTAGAATTTATGGTTTTCATATAAATATAAAATTTACTTAAGCCAAATCAAATAAAATAAGTGTTTTACTTAATTTTCTAAATTGAGTAAAACACTTATTTTATTTTGATTAAATAATTATAACAAACTTGATGTGGAAAATATAAAAAATAGAGTAAAAGCCTGAAGGAGAAGATGAATCCCTTTACAAAACTAGTTTTGCAAAATGTATATATACATATGAATTGTTCCCTCCCCCAATTAGAATCATATTGTAAATTGACAGTTTTATACACAATATTTTTCTTGTCATTATTCTTTGGAATTGTGATGTTTAAATGCCTGCATAATGTTTCATCATACAGACATAGTGTAGCATATTCTCTTTTGTTAGACTTTAAAATGTTCTTAAATTTTTTGCATTTTATGAATAAGGAGTGAACGTAAGTGTATTGTGTTTATCCTGTCTCTCTTCCTAACAGAGCGTTAGCAACACTCTCGAATTTTGTGTTAATCGTTCCCTTATCATTCTGTTATTTGTGTGCAAGCTGAAAGAATAGATTATATATGAGTATTCCAGTTGTTTTATATGTTCATCAGCCTTTTATATTGTGAAACTTCATTTTTCTGTACTTGGTATGGAAAATCTCATTTTAGTTTTAGTTGGCATTTACTGATTTACTAATTAGATTGTGTGTTATTTCATGTTCACTGAATATTTATGCTGCATTTTCCATGAAACACCTATGATATTTTTCTCTTGATTTCTAAAAGTTCTTTGTATATCCTGGAGACTAATCTTTGTTAATTACTTGTGTTGCAAACATCTTATCCCAGTTTGAAGCATGTCTTCTAACTTTATGGTGTCTTTTGATGAATGCAGTTTATTAATTTTAATGCATTCTAATTTATGACCAGTCTTTTGAACAGAAAAGTATTCTTTTATTTTCCTGTGAACATCTTTAAATCTTGTCCTTCACATAATTCATTAGGAATTGATGTTTGTAACTCATGTAAAGGTAGGGATTCTATTTTTCCCTAATAGGGAAACTAATTGTTCCAACACTGTAGTCCATACTTACCTCACTAATAGTATTTCTGTTATAAGTCAAATTTCCAAACGTGTATCTTTCTGGGCTTTTAGTTATGTTTTATTGTTTATAAGTTTATCTCAACGCTGTTTTGTTTAGTTACTATTTCTTTATCCTAAGTCTTGATTTCTGATAGGTTAAGCCTTCTGCTTTATATTACTTCAGGAGTGTTCTATATTTTTTTTCTTCTCTTTTCCTAATAATCTTCAAAAATCAGCCAGTCAAGTTTCAAAAAACACCATGGGAAATTTATTAGAATAGTTTTCCCTGTATGAATCAATCTCCGCAGACACAATACCTTTATAACACTGAGTCTATCAATTCATGCTATGTATGGTATTACTCTCATTTGACTTTTTTTTTTCTTTTTTTATTATACTTTAAGTTCTTGGGGACATGTGCAGATCATGCAGGTTTGTTACTTACGTATACACACACCATGGTGGTTTACTGCATCCATCCCCCCATCATCTACATTAGGTATTTCTCCTAATGTTATCCCTCCCCAATCTCCCCACCCCCTGCTATCCCTCCCCTAGCTCTCCCACCTCACAACAGGCCCTGGTGTGTGATGTTCCTCTCCCTATGCCCAAGTGTTCTCATTGTTCCACAATGACTTATGAGTGAGAACATGCAGTGTTTGGTTTTCTGTTCTTGTGTTAGTTTGCTGAGAATGATCGTTTCCAGCTTAATCCATGTTCCTGCAAAGAACATGAACTCATCCTTTTTTATGGCTGCATAGTATTCCATGGTGTATTCATTTGACTTCTTAATGTATTTCAAAAACTTTTATACTTGTCGATAAGGAAGTTATACAGCTTTGGCTTGCCTTGTTCCAGATAGAATACATTATTTGATTGATATTATAAATGACAACTTTTTAAAAAATCATATTTTCTACTTGTTCACAGTACATACATTGAATTAATTTCTGTATCCAGAAACTTTAGAAACTCATTATGTTAATCATTTGATTATAGCATTTTGGGGATCATATTATCTGTGATTCTTGTTCTCTTTCAGTCATTTTGCCCTGCATGTATGTGTTTGATGGAGGTGTGGATGAGTGCTTACTGCACTGATTAACAACTCTAGTACACTTAAATAATATGTATACATAATAGGTACATATGTTTATAGGGTTTGTGAGATGTTTTTATACAAGCATTCAATATGTAATAATCATATTGGAGTAACTTGGAGATCCATCGCCTCAAGCATTTGTCAACTCTTTGGGTAAGGAACGTTTTAATTTTCGTCTTTTAGTTATTTAAAAATATACAGTTATTTAAAAACATTTAAATAACATATAACTTTATAATTTAGTGATGACATTATAATTTAGTTTTTAATTATTTTAAAATACAATTTTAAAATTGTTGACTATAGTAACTGTGTTGTGCTTTTAAATACTAGCTCTTATTTTATATAACTATATTTTTGAACCTCCTCCCTTTCCCAGTCTCTGATAACCATCATTCTACTCCATCTGCATTAGTTCAGTTGTTTTAATTCCATGAGTTGTTTTAATTCTTAGTACACTTTTTAATAGAACTTATGATGATGACCAACCTTGCCTTCTTTCTATTTTTTTAACCAGTGAGTTTGAAGTTTTTTATACAGTAATCCTTTATTTGGTTGAATTCATTTCTATTCCTAATTTTTGAAGAATTTTTATTTTAGTTGTTGATGTTAATGTCTTTTTAAAAAAATATATATATGGAGACAACATAGTTTTCAAATCTCTTGATGTTCAGTCAAATGGTCAATTCTTACTCTTCATTCTATTTTAGCTATCAACCTCTGAGAAGTGCCCTCTCCCAAACACCAGATTGGATATCCAGTTGATACTTAGTACCTCTAGTTGAATGCCTAGTAGACATCTCAAATTTAACATGTCTAAAACTGAACTCCTCATCTCTCTCCCCAACACCCCTCAGACCCTTTTCCATGTATGGCTTCCCAGTTTCTGTTATTGGTGAATTTATTCCTTAAACCAATCAGAACAAAACCTTGGGATTATTCTTTACTCCTTTTTCGTTACTGCCTCACTTCTAATCATTCAGGAAATTCTGTCAGCTCTTCTTTCAAAACAGATGCGAAATCTCACCCCTTCTCACCACTTCCTCTATCATCTGGTCTGATCCACTGTCATCTCTTGCCTTTCAAAAGGGCTCTGGTGTGTTCCCTTAACCCCCTACAACTATTTTCAACATTGCCCTATAGTGTTTCTTTTAGAGGGTAAGCTAGGTCATGATACTTCTTTTCTTAAATTTCTGGAATGATTCCCTATTTCACTTAAACTAAAAGCAGAATCCTGAGAATAGCCTACAAAGACCAACAGGGAGCTTCTACTTCCATCCCTTCCATCCAACATGCACACTTTCTGACCTCTTTACTCATTACCATTATCCCCCTTGCAGACTGTGCCAGCCTCACTGCCTCCTTGCTCTGTCTTGAGAACAGAAGGCAGACTTCTGCCTTGCTGCCTTAGTTTCAGCTCTTCCATCCGGAATGCTCTTACCTAATCCACTTACCTAATGCCCCCATCTCCTTCAATTCTTGACACAAATCTCACCTTCTATATTATTCCATATTGCATTGCGTATGCAATAATAATAGCATATGCAATGCAAAATGGAATAATATAGAAGGTGAGATTTGTGTCAAGACTTGAAGTACCGGAGACTGGGTAGTTTATAAAGAAAAGAGGTTTATTTTGCCTTTAGTTCTGCAGACTGTACAAGAAGCACAGTGCCAACATCTGCTTTAGGTAAAAACCTCAGGAAGTTTCCAACTGTGGTGGAAGGTGAAGGAGCCAGCAAGAGAGGGAGGAGGAGGTGCCAGCCTCCATTAAACAACCAGGTCTCTCATGAACAGATAGAGTGAGAACTCCCTCATTACCACAGGGAGGGCACCAAGCCATTCATGAGGGATCTGCCCCCCTGACCCAAACTTCTACCACCAGGCCCCACCTCTAACATTGGGGATCACATTTCAACATATTTGGAGAGGACAAACATCTGAACTATATTACCTTCTCTGTGTAGACTTCTCTAACCACCCTATGTAGTATTATAAACTATGCACATGTGCACATCCCTATATCTGTACATTTACTCTCAGTTACTCTCCTGTTTTCACACCAGCTACTGTATAAAGTCCTGTATCAGAAATCAGCAAACTTTTCTTTTAAGGGCCAAACAGAATTTTCAGCTCTGTGGATTATACGTTCTCTTTTACAGCTATTCAACTCTGCTATTCTAGCATAAAAGCAGGTACAGCACAGATGACAGGATATGAAAAAAGTGTTCCAATAAAACTTTTTGAAACTGATGGCAAACTAGATTTGGCCCATGACCTGTGTTAAATGAATCTTATTCAACATTTGATTTATTATGCTTATCATTTTGTAAGATTGGAATTATCTCTTATATTAATGAATAGCTTATAAAACTATCTAGGCCAAGAATTCTCTTTGCTAACATACTTTTTCTTCAATTTCACTAATGGTTTTAAGACTTTATTTAACTTCATTAGTGGTTATAGGACTATTTAGGTATTTTCATCCTTCTTGAGTCAGTTTTATTAATTCATATTTAAATCATTATAATTATCTTTTTAAACCTCTATGCTTCTTATCAGGTTGTCTTTTATCCTAAACATTAATACATTCTTCCATTCTGGTGTTTTAGTTATTCTTGCCAGAGGTCTTAATGTGTTTTTTTCTTTTTTAGTCTTTGGGAACCAAATAGAATGTTGGTCCTCTCTACAGTAAGTTTTTCTAATTCATCAATTCCTGTTTATATTTTTATTTAATACTTTTTTAAATTTTGGTTTATGTTTTCTGGATGCATTGTTATTTATCACCCTTCCCTATATTTCTAACTGTACATATAATTTACAGCTATACATTTTCCCCAGAGGAGTGACTTGACTTCATCCCACATATTTTGACACATGTCATTATCATTTGTTTATCTTTGAATATTTTCATATCTCTGGTACCTTCTTTAGACAATTGGGTAAGGGCTTTTTTTACGTTTCTAACTGTAGTTTTACTGATTTTATTTATGCTTAACTAAATTGTACAGTCAGTCCTTCTGTACTCATAGGTTTTGCATCCATGGATTCAGCCAACCACAGATAAAAAATATCCAGGGGAAAAATTAAAAATAGCAAGGCAGCAAAATACCAATAAAATACAGTATAACAAATATTTACATAGCATTTATATTGAATTAGGTATTATAAGTAAACTAGAAATGATTTGAAATATGAGAGGATCCTTGTAGGTTATATGCAAATATTACTCCATAGGGACTTGAGCATTCATGAATTTTAGTATTGGAGTACCCCATGGATATAAAGGGATGACTACTTTCATCAGAGAATAGAACAATATGGTACTACTGATTCTTTGAAATTGATTGAGACTTGCTTTATGGCCTGGCTAAGCATGCAGTTCAATTTTATTACTCTTTGTATTTGTATAAAATGTATACTGTTTTGTGCTAAGAAAGTTTATTAAATAAACCCTATTGTGTTCTTCATTAGGGATTCTGTATATCTGCTAATTTATTGATTACTAAGATTCATTAGGATCTTCCAGGATGATTGTAACTTTTTTCCCCCATATAGTTGCATTATAATGCCCTTCAGATATTTCAGGGTCAGGTTAATAGGTACAGATAGGTCTATGTACAGCTTATTTTATCTTCCTGGTGAAGTAACTCTCAACATTTTGCCGTGATTGTCTTTATTGCTAGCCATGTTTATTATCATGAAGTCTATTAATATAGCCTTATAGATCATTTTGATTAGATTTTGACTCTTTTCTATTTTTCTACTTCCAGTATTATTTTGCCTCTTTACACAAGGTGTTTTTTTAGAGGAGTAAATGTCATGTAACTGGTTTTATTTTTATTATGGCAGTCTTTACATTTATTCAGTGCGGTTCATTTATGTTGATGGCAATTACCACAATTTTAAATTTTATTTATATTTTATATTTATCTTTAAATTTTATTAATATTTTATATGTGTCTTAGTCTTTTTGTATATTCTTATTTTTGCCTTCTATTTGGTTATTAAAGTTTTTCTTCTCATTGCATTTTTTTATTCTACACTAAAAGTTAAATACTCATTTCCCTCCTTTTAATTGTTACCTTAGAAATAGACCATTATGCCTAATACATCAAAATCCAATGCTTATTAAGATCTTTACCTCCTCCCAAACAACATGTAAACCTTAGAATGCATTAACAGGGGTATATCTCTTGCCAATTTATATGATTTTGTTATACAAGATTTTAGTGCTATCTTTTTCTAATCTCACATTTTAACATTAGTCATGAATTTTGTTAAAGATTTACATACATGTAAGTCCTTTCTTTTGTCATTTTAAACTCCCTTTTGGAATCATTTTCCTTCTTGAAGTACATTCTTCTGCATACTTTTAGTGAACCAACTGTATTGGTTGCCCAACTTGATACTGTAGGTAGGAAACCTCGGCTGAGTTTAGGCTCAAATACTCCAGAAATTTGTAAGCCTGGTTTAGGCCACTTATAAATGATCTGATGTGGTCTGCACAGTAATTTAGCATTCTGGCTCTGGACTCTTTTTTTTTTTTTTAGAATGGCATGGGAACTATATAATCTTGAGCAATTTCCTTATGTACTTCAAGCCTCAGTTATTTTGTATGTACAATTGGGATAATTATAGCACCCACCCATAGGTTTATTATGAGAATTGAATAAATTAATGCCCTAAAAATGCTGATGGTACTGCCTTATTGAATGTAAACAACTTCAATGTAAGCTATTAAATTATTAGTTTGTGTATATATTGCAACTTCAAAATGCTGTTTTAGGGTGAAATGTTTATTTTCAGGAAAGTTACAAAGATATTTCAGGGAGTTCCCATGTATCTTTATCCAGTTTGCCCTTATGTTTATACCTTATAATACAATGATCAAAATCAAGAAAATAGCACGAAGAAAATACTATCAACTAAATTACAGACCTTATTCACATTTTACCAGTTTTTTCACTAATTTCCTTTCCCTGTTTTCGGGATACAATCTATTATCCCACATTACATTTAGTTGTCATGTTTTTATAGTCTCCTATCATCTTGATAGTTCTTTATTCCTCCCATGTCCTTCAAGGTCTTCACACTTTGGGAGAGTACTAGTTGTTTCTTTGGTTTGACTCCTCCACTAGTTATTTTTTAGACTGTCCCTCTATTTGCATCCAATAATTTCTTACAATTGGGTCAAAGTTGTTTATTTTTGACTAGAGTTCTGTGGAAGTTATGTGTCCTTTACAGTGCATCATTTGAGGATACATGATGTCACTGTGTCTTATTACTGATAATAACTTTGATCCCTTGTTTAAGGTGGTGTCTAGTGGTTTCTCCACACATTGTAATTAATATCATGGGAAAGAAACTTTGAGACTATGCAAATATCCTGAGTCTCTTCAAACTTTCAGCTGCTAATTTTAGTATCCATTGGTGGATATTGCCTATGACAATGATTACTGAAGTATTTGCTTCATGGTAATTTTCTGCTTCCCTCATTTCTTCTATAGTGATTCACACTTTTTCCTATAATTCAGAGATCCTCTCTGCCTCATTTAATGCAAATATTATTATGGATTATCATCCAATGAAAATAAGTTATAATAATGGCCCAAAAAAGAATAGGTCAGGTAGCTCAGTCCTATGAAGCATGATCAACTTTAATAAAATCTAAAATGTTTGAGCAAGTGAGCATGTTAGTTAGCAAGCATTTAATATTTTACCTTTTTAAACCATAACACTCAAGAAATATGTCTTGATATTATGAACTACACATTTTATTTCTCAATCTCAAGTAGTATACATCAAAGTCTGTCTTCTAATGCAATTTTATAAATGTGACTTCAAAGACCCACAATATATGACTTGCTGGAAATCTTTAGCTTTGGGAAAGAAACAACTTGCCATGTTATATTATACCAAAATACAAAATATTCTTAGGTATGGAAACATGATGCCAATTAGAAAAATGGAGTTTAGACAGTGGCATTTCATTTGTCAAGTATTTACTGTTGATGGATGTAATGGCCTTCCCAGGCATAAGCATACTCAGAAGCAAAATAGATTTATCATAAAATACTAAGCAAGAAAAATCATTAACTCCAGTGCTATTAGGATTTTGGAATATTAATAAGAACACTTAGGACTCAAAACTAATAGTACAAATTGAAATGATAGTATATGTAAATATATTTATTTTATCATGTATATTTTCTCTAATTTCTATTAGCAGTGCCCCAAGTTGGAAGAATAGTTTAATGATTAGATGCACAATGTAAAAGTAATATGTATGTATCTTTTGAAAACTATTGTTTCAATTTAGCTGGGAACATTTCTTAGCTGCACAATGATTCATAGATAATACCTCATTTTTAACTATTGAAACACAGTTCTCAAAAAAGAGGATTAATACGTTAAACCCTTAAGCTTTTATTTATTTGCATACCTGAGCTTGGTCATGATTTATATGATAGTAATTTTGAAAGCAACCTTATTTTTCTTTGGTAAATTCACATCGATCTTCTTGAAACTCTAAAACTAGAGTTTTAAAACCCCAGAACCTTTAAAACTAGAGAGCAGGTATGGCTGCAAATGGGAGAATTTGTTGAAGATCTTTGAAAGAAATAGTTATGGTGACTTCATCCTTCTACACAAAATCCTGATGGTTAACTTTTAAAGATGACTATCTAACAAGACCACAGCCAAGATACCAGGTACAGCTGAGGTTTGAAATACCAGCCTAAGGATAGGAGGTTTTAATAAAAACCTACATGCTGAAAACGGAGACCTCCAAATCTGATCTTCCAGTGATCTTTGATAATGAGTGACAAGCTGGCATACCTCTGAGAAGGAAGATCAAAGGCCTTTTTTCTGCAGAGGGAAAAAGATCTACAGGTAGTGGCAAGTGAGAGCTTATTAATGAAATGACCCACGGGTCACCATGCAGGAAAATCTACCTGTCCACACGCTTCCAACACATTCCCACATGCATGTGGGCACTCTACTCGGCTTTTAAAGAAGATTTTCCTATTTCTTTTCAACATATATCACTTATTAGGTGTTTTTTACAACGCAGACATGTATTTAGATGAAAAGAAACAAAACAGACCATAGTTTCACCAACTTAGTCCCCTGTTGACATAAAGGGATTATAAAAGTACTATATGTGCAAGGTTCCAAAATGAGAACAGTAAAGAAAGGCACAAAATGAGTGTTTTGAGGCTATGTCATTAGCCATATACATGTTTAGAATGTTTTGTTTTAATAAATAGTCTTTTATCATAACACTCATAGTCTCGCTTTTGCCCCAAAGTCTCTTTTGCCTATATTAATATAACCAAACCATTTACAATTTTTTTGCTTGTAGTTTCCTGGTATGTCTCTTCCATTATTTTTTTTAAACTTTCTTTTACTTTAGGTGTGTCTCACCTATAGCGCTCAATGGGATTTTGTTTTTGAAGGTTTCATCTTTCTGCTTGGCACATTGCCAAACTGCTTGTTTTCATTTCTCTTTTGTTTTAGGTGCTTTCCTCAGATACTGGTAAAAGCTTTGGTTGACTGCTTAGGATTTGGGGTGGGAAGCAAAAGAGCTGATTGAAGGCTCTGAAAAGGTAGATGGGGCGATGGTGAGACACTCTAAAACAGGACTCTTAACAGCAGCCTTGACATCTGGGGACAGACAATTCTGTGTTATCAGGGGCTGTTGTGAGCATTGTAAAATTTGTAGCAGCATCCCTGGCCTCTACCCATTAGATGCCATTAGCACCCCCTAATTGTAATAACCAAAAGTATGCCCAGATATGCCAAATATTCCCTAGAGTCACGGGTGGAGTCTAAAAATCAGCCAATTAAGAACCACTCCTGTGGGGTGGTCTGCAGGTAACATTTGTCGATTCTGGTGTCAGAATGTTTGTGGTTGTTCTTGGACTAGTGAGATTGCCCAGAGATAGCTCTTACTATCTCCTGCCTATATATAAAGACTTGGGTGAAGATATTTTGTTTCATTTTATTATTTTTCAGATTTATACATTTGTAAATTTTTTTATTTTTATTTGTTATTAGAAAATAAGTATATCTAATAATATCATTATCTAAAGGCATTGTTAGTCTGATATATTAACTGGCTTTTACACCTACTTTTATGTTTTATATATCTTTTTACCCACCGTAGATTTAGTTTTCTTGGAATTTCATCTGTGGTAATCTTTAAGGCCTAAGTTAAAATTGAGTTCTACCAGGAAGAATCTGCTGCTTTTTTTTCTTTTCTTTTTTTTTTTTTTTTCATTTGGGAGGATTAACAATCAAGAATGACTTTAAAGCTGGGTGTGGTGGCTCAGGTGTGTAATCCCAGCACTCTGGGAGGCCAAGGTAGGAGTTTCGCTTGAGGCAAGGAGTTTGAGACCAGCCTGGAATAATACATAGCCAGAACCCAGTCTCTTAAAGCAAACAAACAAAAAAAAAACAATGACTTTACATTATTGACTTGAGGGATTTAGGATCACCTTGGCAGAAGTTAACTTATGCTGTAAACCTGTGTGAGGTCCTGCTAGGATTTACCAGTTCTCAGTGGAGATATTTTTGTCTTTCACTTTTTACCAGCATTCAAGATGGGTAGATTTTTCTTGCAGATCTCAGATGGGTTCTGTATTTAGTTTAGTTTGCAGTTGCAGTAAGGGTGCAGATTTTGAGAATTTATTCAGGGAGTTTTGTCCTGCATGTGAATCCCATCTTGCAAAATTTTTGAGCTTTGTGTTATGCCTCTGTATCCTACAAAGTCATGAAAACTGAACTTCAAGAACACCTAATTCAAAATGCTCAAAGACATAAGCAGGATAAGGAGCTCCCCTTAGCTCTAGGTTCCTGGTTTTTGATACATTTTTTTTCCCTCTATTTTTTGCTTTCTTACCAGTTCATTAATGCTTAATTTTTAAAAGGATTTTAAAATTTTTAGTTGTCTCAATGGGAGTTGGTAATGGATTCTGTTCTCTCATACCCACTCCAAATGGTAACGCCATTGTTTTGTTTTATTTTGTTTTTTCTGTAACAAATGAGCAGATATCTCTGGCTGTCAGACATTTGGAGAATACTTATTACATAAGAGACAGAGATGGAAGAAAAAGGGAAAAGGGATCTTTGGAAAAGAAGATAAAGCAGTGAGGGAGCAGAGAAAATCTCTGGGGGAGGGGGCAACCCAAACCTGTAGTTAATATTCTTAGAGAGATAAAAGAAGATAAATTCCCATAAAATGATAATTAAAAGCTATAACCATGTAATCTGTAAAGGATAGAAATATTCAAGTAGTTATGGTAGAATAATTGAAGATACCTATTTGTTCTACTTAACGATATGTAAAGAGATAGAAAACAGGAGAAAAATGTTAGGAAAGTAGACCTATGGTTCTCAAGATGCATTGTGAGGACCCATGAGAGTCACCTAAAATCCTAGAAGGGACTTCATGAGGTGTCACCTATATATGGGTACAAGTAAGAATTTTCTCCATAGACTTCAATGATAACATATCTCAGCGATTTGAATGCACAAGCAGATATGAGAATCCAAGTGTGTTCCATTATACGAGACACTAAAGAAATTTGCAAAAATATAAAATGCTATTCTTCTCATTATATTTTAGGACATATAGTTACTTTTTATAAAAATGTTAGGTTAATGAGAACACATGGACACAGGGAGGGAGCACTACACACTGGGGTCAGTTGGGGGGAAATAGGGGAGGGACAGTGGGGGGTGGGGAGCTGGGGAGAGATAGCAAGGGGAGAAATGCCAGATGTAGGTGATGGGGAGGAAGGCAGCAAATCACACTGCCACGTGTGTACCTATGCAACACTTTTGCATGTTCTTCACATGTACCCCCAAATCTAAAATGCAATAAAATAAATAAATGGGGAAAAAAAATGTTAGGTTACTGGATCTCATATGGTTTGGCTCTGGGTCTTTACCTAAATCTCATCTAGAATGTAATCCCCATATGTCAAGGGAGGGACCTGGTGGGAGGTGATTGGGTCATGGGGTTGGTTTCCCCCATGATGTTCTCG
This sequence comes from Sapajus apella, assembly GCF_009761245.1. Taxonomy (NCBI): domain Eukaryota; kingdom Metazoa; phylum Chordata; class Mammalia; order Primates; family Cebidae; genus Sapajus; species Sapajus apella. The sequence goes on from NW_022436944.1 coordinate 44,964,244, forward strand.
TGATAGTGAGTTCTCATGAGAGGTGTTAGTTTGAAAAATGTTTGGCAGTTCCTCCTTTGTTCTCTTTCTCTCCTGCTGCCATATAAGATGTACGTTGCTTCCCCTTTGCCTTCTGCCATGATTATAAGTTTCCTGAGGCCTCCCCAGCCACGCAGAACTGTGAGTGTATTAAAACTCTCTTGTTTATAAATTACCCAGTTTCAGGTGGTCTCTTCATAGTAGTGTGAGAACAAACTAATACAGAATCTTCGTTTTTAAGAAAGTAAAGTCTGAGGTCAAAATGTTTGATAACTGCTGAGCCAACAGCTAGCCCAGAGAGTCCAAGATCTGGTAAACAGGACTTGAGAAAAGATAGAGAAATTTCTCAAATAATTCAGAGGAGCTTTTTAAAAATGAAGGACAGGAGTTTCCAGATTGAGTGGACTCATTGAGTACTTAATAAATTCATTTGTATGCATATTATTACATTTCAAAACTCTGGGGACCAAGAGAAAACCTTGAATATTTTCATAATGAAAAATAGATTACATGTAAATATTTGAGAATTATAGTGGCATTGATCTTTTTAAAAGCTACTGGGATCCAGAAGACAATGGAGCAATACCTTCAAAATTCTGAAGGAAAATAAGGGAACCAAGCCAAGAATGTCAGAATAAGAGCACAATTATGGCTGTGGTAGCCCAAGGCTCCCTGTGCAGAGTGGAAGAAAATAGTGTCCCAGGAGTGATGACTGCTGCGGATAATCAAACTGATCATGTTTTGAACTGTTTGAATTGAGGAGAGTTACACTTCAGCAGAGTTTTTGAATGAATTAGTGAAATTAAATTAACAAAACTAGACCAAAAATATTGACTCAATTTTTACCTCTGGGGAAAACAGTTTTATGAAAGAATGATATGTAATCATGTGCTACATGGCTTAGCTGTAGATTTATTTATATAAATAGCGTCATAACAATAAATTGAATATTGAACAAATGAAAGAGTCTATTTAATAGTGACTTCCATTTGGAGAATAAGAGAATAGTGTCTGTAGGGGGCTGATAGGTAGAATGACAGGTAAGAGTTTGAAGATTTAGTAAATAACATTCTGCATTAAACTCAATACCAATATAATTTTTAAGGAAGATATATATACAGAGAGAAGAACAAGGAGCTAAGAGAGTTGAGTTACATTAAACAAACAATACTGATTACAGTTGGCCCTCTGGACCCGCGTGTACTGAATGTGTTGATTCGGCCAATTGTTATTTAAAAATATTTTATTAAAATTGTGTCTGTCCTCTAGGTATTCCTTATTGTTATTCACTAAACAAAACAATAAAACAACTCTAGCATTTACATGGTACTAGGTATTATAAGTAATCTAGAGATTATTTGAACTATATGGAAGGGTGTGCATAGGTGACACTCAAATGCTATACCATTTTATATCAGGAATGGAACTTGATCATCTGCAGAAGCTCCTGTGACCAATCCCCCATGGATACAAAGGATGACTGTTTTTAATTCTTTGTAATCTATAGGAACATAATCACATCCGTTTCAATTGCAGCATTTTCTCAGCACAATCTTAATCTTTTGTGGTATAAAATGTAAGGACAGAGTTGCTTACATTTTTCATAGTTTCACTGCCCCAACATCTTCAAACCTGTATAGAAGGCTTATTTCCCAGTCAACATTCTCTATGTCTCTGCTGTCAGAATGCTGATTTTGTCTGGGAACTCCACCCTTCTCACCCCAGACATGTGCTTAACCAACGTAGGAAATTCCGTTCTCCTGACCCATGGTTGGTTGATAAATGACAGAACTCTGACCAATTACACCTAATTGGGAGAGTTTTCATTGGTGGTGGTGGTGGTGGTGGTGATGGAGGTGGTGTATAAGGAAAGGGTTTCCTTACTTACTCTTTTCTGGTGGGTGATGATGGAGTGAGATGTGATGCCTGAAACTGGGTACAGCATTAAGTGGGGAGCCGAAGCTGAACAGTTGAGAGATGGTAACCCCTGCGCTCATAACATGTAAAGCCACTAAGTTAACCAACCCTGGGACCCAACTCCAGACTTGAAACAACAAAAAAACCTATTTAAAAAAAAAAATCCCCTTTCTTTAAGCTAGTCAATTAAAGCTGAATTTTAAAGTTCCAACTGAAGTCAATTTAATTGATATGTTCCCAAAAGCAAGTTGCATTTTAGAGTCATTGATCTCTAATTAAATCCTCTTAGGTTCATGTAGCCCTTTATTCACGGGTGAAAGATTCACATTTACTTGGGCATGTTTAAAGCCAGACTTTCAACAGCGTGTGTGTGTGTGTGTGTGTGTGTGTGTGTGTGTGTGTGTGTGTCTGTGTGTGTGTAAGCCACTAAAGGAATATTTTTAAACTTAAAAGAGGGGTGGTCTATGAAGCAAAGAAACTTTTAAATACCACAAACTGAGGGAATCAAGAAAGAGGGCAAAGCAGGAACACTACTGTTTTGACATTCTAATTATAAATACATTAGACTTAGTGCAAAAAATCATCAAACCATCAGTTTTGGCGATGGTTAAGTTAATTCCCTTTTTGAAGTTCAATAATTCATCTGTGAAGTGTCAGCAGCTGGGTCTTGTTAATGGCAAGCCTTTCATTCCTGTTAAATCAATTGTAAATAATAGAACCCCTCAGAGAAAAATGATGAAATAAGCATTGATTTCCAAATTGGGTGTCAGATACAGAGCATTGATAAAACACATTGCAAGCAAACAAGTACCTAATATACTCTGATTACTGAAATAGTAATCAGAGGGAAAAAGTCAATAATTGTTGTGTAAGTTGCTAGTATTTTAATACTTCATTTGTATCTATGTATCATATCCAATTTCTCATTTTAGACTCTACGTGGTTATTTAGTTTTCATTATTCTCACTAGCAAAACCAGGTTGTTTTGGGTATTGTTACATTCGTTTCTCCCATCTAAATAGGTAACAAACATCTGGTCATATACTTTCTTGGTTGCCTGACACCAACGATTTTGTTGTGTTTAATGCAATACAGTAATCATTTATAGCAAGTCACGTAAAACACTGCAAAAAAAATGTAACAGCTTCAGTAAAACTTTTAAGGAAAATAAAGCTCTGTAGCAGGTGTCCATAAAAGTGCTTTATGCCCACAGACTCTATTAAATGTTAATGCCAGTGTCCTGTGAATACCACATATGGGGTCTACTGAAATGAAAATGTCTGTGAAACTGTTGATTCTCCAGCAAAGGAGGTTGGAAGGGCAATGCCATATTATCTATTAGATTGAAATATGAAAGCCATTAGGGAATCTACTCATCGTGCATTTTATAAAAGACTAAGGGAAAGTACACAAGTTCTTTTTTCAAGCCATGCATGCAACAGAGGTGGAAATACTGAGGGCACAGTTTTCCAGAGAACATCTCCAAACTTCTCAAAGTTGCATAGCACAATTTTTTTCCCAAGGATGATCTCTAGAGATAAAATAGCAGGTGACATACTGACGGTAGATTTTGGCTGGATTTTTTTCTTTATCTGTTTTAGTGCTATTTCCCCAAACTTCATTACCAATTGCATTGTTTCTCAGTCGATAGCATTTTTCTTATTATTTCTAGATTTCTTTATGAAAGCTCTTTGAAGTTAGTGAGACAATGTTTTAACAGCTATCAAATGGTTAAATACCATTAAATACCATTGAGTGGAATCTCATATTGTTTTTGTTCTCAATAACGTCTAATTAACTTTGTGTAGGAGCTCTATTTGAAAAGCAGATGAGATACAGAGGGTCACTGCAAAAATAGAAACTATTACAAGAAAGCAAATATAACCTGAATACAAGAAATGATGTGACTGTCAAATGTAAAGCAACATATTTACAGAGAATAGGGAATGTGGAATCGTACGTCTTTTCCCCACACTCACAGGTAACAACTACTGTGTATTCAAAAAAGAAAAAGCAGGATGGTGGCAGGATGTAATGATGCCAGGTGAAGAATATTGGAAGGACCGTCACAATTTTAGCTAGGGATTCAGCTTGTCTACCAGCTGGCCAGAATCTGTTATGTTAGAATTACTACATAATTTATTTTCCAAGTAGGGGAACCTTTGGGAATAAAAGGGAGTGACATTAATGATTGGCTTGGGACTAGCAAAGGAGTTCGACTGCTGGCCTTAAAGGTTCAAGTGGGATCAAGTATGAGAGAGAGAGATTGAGTTGCAATATAAGGGAGGGATTTGTAAGGAACTGTTGAGTGGTTTAAATGGGATGCCTTTGGGAATTTGGTAATTTCCAGTTAGTCAATGGAATTGCTCAATTGGAGATTGTGAGGCCTTTTGACAGGAATGTTTTGGTGGAAATTTGAGCATCAGAATTATGGTTTAACCAAATGAGTTTTAATGTTGTTGTAAACCTTGAGAATCTGTGGTTCTAAATATTAAATGGAGAATTCATGGAGAGCTATAAATTCTAAATCGAGTTGTCTTGAGATGTGTGCATAGAACTCCAGAATGAGTGCCATCCAGCATGACTATAGTGTAGCTGTAAGTCACTAACATCAAAATGAACCCAAATTTTTATGAAGAATAACTGGGAAGAAACTTGAAAATCCTGATTTTAAGGGTCCAGTGTTAAGATTCCTAAGCTAAGGTTAGAATTGGATGAGACATGAAACTAAAGTATAGATTGGAGACCTTGGGACATGAAGAAAAATTATCGTTAAAGCAGGGTCTGCAATCCCATTTAATACTCTCCTACTGGACATTTGGGAAACCAGATGATGTTTCAAATAGGCCAGCTGAAATCCTTTGTAGTGAAGTTGTATCATATGTGCCTTTAAACAATTTAAACTCTATGCATATAAAGTAGCGTTATAAAACATTGTGCTATATTTGTGATAATATGCTACCTATTCATATACTATACTTTACAGAGTGATTTAGGGAATGTTCAAGGGTAATCTTGGCTTCATAATTTTATCCTCATTTGCTGTAGGGTTCTTCTATCTATCCTACAGTTTCCTTTTTCCATATCAGCTCAAGCTCCTAGGTCTCTGTAAAATCTTCCCTGCTAGCCATAGCTAAGGCTAGAAAACACTATTTTAGCCTCTTGGGCACTTCTTTTCTGTGAGGCAATTTTCGACATTGAAATATATCTGGCTTTATTGTTCATTTGTAGCTTGGAAATGTCTGTTCTCTCTAAATAGATGGCACACCCCTTGATGGAAGGGCTGATTCACTTATCTCTTAGGAGTCCTCTGACAGTGTCAGGCATCCATGGATGGTTGTTCAGTCGAGCTGGCTCACCTAATCCTTAGCTGAAAAGGGGACTCTTGTGGGAAAGGAGGCTTCATGATTCCCTGACCTCCCATCTGAAAGTGTAGACGAACTTTTGTTTCTTTTTGAGACAGGGTCTTGCTCTGTCACCCAGGATGGTGTGCAGTGGCACAATCATGGCTCCCTGCAGCACTGACCTCCCAGGTTCAAGCCATCTTCCCACCTCAGCCTCCTGAGTAGCTGAGACCAAAGGCGCATGCCACCATGCCTGGCCAATTTTAATTTTTGTGGAGACAGGGTCTTTCTGTGTTGCTCAGGTTGGTCTTGAACTCCTGAGCTCAAGTGATTTGCCTGCCTTGGCCTCTCAAAGTGCTGGGACTACAGGCATGACCCACCGCACTTGACCTGTAGATGAAACTTGCTACTCGTAGGGCAACTTGATCCTACATAGAAAGGCTAGTGATACCTGTAAAGGCAGTAATGTAAAAGAGAAATTCTGTCTGTTGGATTCATTTTAGGTTGCTTTCCTATATTAAGCTTTTAGTGTCCACAATGCATAGACCATGTGTCTACAAAATGTTTTGAATTGTTTCTAAATATTCTCTTTCCCATTGTAAGTTTTGCATATAAACTGGCTGATTTCCTGGTTATGAATTCATATTTGAGACTCATATTTTAATAAAATGTTGTATTAATAGTTTGAAAAGTATTTCTCGGATAAGAACCATAGACTTCTATTTCTCTACTCATTTCTACTTTTTTGAATTAATGCCATGGAGAATGAAAGTCAATATATTTTGAATGCCTGAAGATTCAGGTTTTATAAGTAAGGACCATCAATTACAAAATAGTCTATTCATAATAGGATTGCAAAGGATTTAAAGTCACATTTTTTTTTGTTAACTAGCATGCATGAGGAAAGATGATGTATGAAGAAAACTTTCAAGGGGAGGAAGAGACAAAAGGAATCTTTGAATACAATAGAAAATAATTTTTTATAAACTATCATCTCAATGAAAGATTTATATCTGTAACATACTGGAAGGTAAATTTTGGCTGAGGGCGATTTATTACAGCACGTCTCATAGTATATTAACTCTGAAGAGTGCTTCATAAATGTGCCTGCTGAGGCTGGCTTCTCTGCCTCAATGCTCCTTGAGAGTCAGTGTTGCGTCTACCTTCTTTGAAGCTTACTACTATTTGATGGTAGAATATTATGGTTATGCTTATAATATGTATTAAATGGCTAGTAAGTAAGAGACATAGCAGGAATTGAACAATAGTTTCACACTTATTGTAATGGAAGAATATCTGTAGGCCAGCTTCTGGAATAATCTAACAACTTGCCAACCCCTGCTGCTAGATATGATGCACAATATTAAGGTTGACTCTGCACTGTGACTTCTTGAGTGTTAAATAGTCTTTTTCCTTTCAGTATTGACCTCTGCTTCTGGTCACTTAGGAGGAAGTCCTAAGTAGCTCCATCAGGTTTTGGGTTTTGCCTGCCGCGGTTTGCTGTGGTGTTAGCACTTTGGGGATGCAACGGGAAGAAGCTGGCAGCCTTGAGGGAGAGGTGGTATGGGGGAATTGAGGCAGCATAACTCCAGTGGGATTCTTCTGGATCTTGGGCCCTATGTGCTGTGTGACCAGCTGGTCTACCAGCATCATGTGAGTGCCCGTGACCTACATGCATATGTTGGATATCCTTATTATGACATGACTCTTGGTGATTGATGAATATTGATTAAACCACTATGAGTCCTCATTTTTGAGGGGTAAAAAACCCACTCTTGCTGCATGGAAGTACTGAAATAGCCAGACACAGCCCTTTTCACCTATCTTGAAACCCAAAAGATGGGCTGTTCTACATGGAATATCAAATTCATTTATAAAGCATAATAACTATGACACAGATAATGATAATAGCAAACACTTGCATAGTTCTTGGTGTGTGCTAAGCAAATATTTTATATATATTGATTTGTTAAAAACTCCCAACCCTACAAGAATTGAGGCCAGAAATGTTGTTTTGTGGGTATTAATGGTAGAGCCGAGATTTGAACCTAGCCAGTTAGAGCTTTTATTCTTAACAATCATGCATAGAAGCTAAAAGCTGAGACCCTATAATCATCCAAAGTTGGGTTTAAATGCTAGTAATATGATATTTAACACTAAGCTTTTTAAAAAAAAAAATCTTTAAAATAACAGTAATAAAATTTATAATGTTTTGGAAATTGTGATGTTCCTTGCATAATGCTAGCTTAGTATTTATAATGATGGAAAATAAAGGCTATCCACTGATGGATATAAATATGTCTGGTATATATTTTGTACATTATGGGCACACAGGAGAGAAGGGTTGTAGAAAGAAGTGGGAGATGCCCGTGTTCTTGTATTAGAATATGCAGTTCAATCCTCTCCATAGGGTTACTGGAGCAGGGCTATGTAGAGAGACTTTGCCTCAGGCCTCTGCTTCAACTGACTGCATTTTTAGCAAGCTCACTTTACTTTGTAGCTGACAGTCCTGGATCTTATTTAACTGGAAAACAGTAACAGACTAATTTCCTTTTGATGATAATGTGAATTTCCTTCACTAATTCGATAATAGAATTATTAGGAATTTTGCAAATAGAAGACGGGACTTTCTGCTGAGGGCAGGAAGTGAGAGCAAGGCACTGTCCCCTGTGAGGGAAGGCTCACTGCACATGGATCCAGCCCACCAAATGGGTGGATTCATCAAAATCTGCAGAAGTGCCATCTCTTTTCCTTTGTTTTGACCTCCTTTGCTTTTGCTGCCGATGGGAGTGCTATCACCACAAGCCCCAATTATCACCTTTTGCAGTAGTTTTGCTTTCCTTGACTAAGGAAACTTATTTCCTGGGGCAACTTATTTCACTAATAAGAGAGTCAACCTTATGGCCTTTAAATCTGGGTTTTTCATTAGTGAGTTAAAGGAGGAGGGAAAATCTTGACTTTTCAAAAAACGATGTGTTCACAACCTCCAGTTACTGCAGTGTGTACTTTGATTTTTATTACATTTATATTTGTAAAAAGAAAGAACATAGGCTCAGAAAATAGCAAGGCAAACCATAATTTTTATTTCCAAAGAAATTTTTACGTTGATGAAATTATATGGTACAAGTCTTTGCCAATTTTGGTGTTGCTGGCAACTTCATAACAAACATTTGCTTAGAAAAATTTTTGTTTTCAGTTTCTACTATTGAGTGGTATGTCTCTGTTCCCACTCACCTCCAACAAATGTGTTGAATCACCTCTTAGAGCGTATGTGTGTGCACAGTTAAAGGTGTTTGCAGTAAAAGCAAAAATTCTAATTTTCACAATATGTGTTTGTGTTCTTGTTTGTTTATACTTTTAAACGTGGTCCAAGATATGAAAGGGCTCTGGAAACGCAAGTTTCATGTTTACTAAGAGCTGTTGAAAATTTTGGCTGACCGTTCTAAGAAGTTACCTTCAGGCTAAGAGTAGGTGTGCAAAGATTTTCTTGACTCAAAAATTTCTTGGATTGCCCTGAAAGAAAAACCTTAATAATGAATGTTGTATGGCACATTCATTATTATGTGATCAGCAGTATATGCAGTAATTACATGTATAGCAGCTCTTCATTACCAGATGAAAATAGTAAAGAATTAGGGTAGAGGAAGTGTGACTTAGGCTTACTACTATTTGTTTTAACACAGAAGTGCTCTGGTCAGTCCTAGAGTTTATATTGTTCCTAGCCTCTAAAAGCACTAGTCTTTAAAAGTTGCCTTGCTGGTGCTGTCTATCGTGGTTCAATGAGAGCTGAAGTGACTCTCCTCTATTCCCAGCTGGTGCTAAGCCTCAACCTGTATGTATAGAGTCCCTGGCCATGGAAGGTGTTGAAGTTCTTTAGACTTGTCTCTCTCTTTCTTATAGGGTGGGTTCCAGAAATTCAAGAACCACATTGACCATATGTCAGGCTTTCTGAGAGTTTTGACTTACTTCTTGAGTAGCACCATGAAGAAATAAGACTTTGTAGGTCAGGCATGGTGGTTCATACCTGTAATTCTATCACATTGGGAGGCCAAGGCGGGAGGAATGCTTGAGTCTGGGAGTTGAAAACCAGTCTGGGAGAGTAGCAAGACCCCATCTCTTGGAAAAAAAAAATACCTATTCCTGAAAAGAAATATGACTTTGTCATGTTTTTAATTGACTATAACCTTGAAATATGAGTTACCATAGAATGTAGAGAAACCTGGCTGAACAGAAATATGGAATGGTATAAGGATTATCTGGCCTTATACAAATTCTTAATATAGAAGTCTCTGTTCTACCTTTTCCTGGACAAAGAGTTATTTGGATGGGCTCTTCCTAAATGCCTCAGCAATATTACATGCTATGTGTGAGGGCTTTACAGTTAAAAAAAAGTGTGGTTTGAGTTTGGGTTCATTTACCAGCTGTGTGATCTTAGACAAATTACTTTGTTAAGGCTTTGTTTCTTCTCCTATAAAATGGGAATAATTAGAGGGATTATTGGATAGACACCCATTAGCATCCTAGAAAGCCATGGTGCAGCATTTGTGAAGAAAGTAGCACCAAGAATAACATGCATGTGGAAAAGCTCAGTGCGTTTCATTCTCTCTGGAAAGTTGTCAGCCATACAGCCTGTAACATTTGATTTTAAAACAAATGAAATCCCAAATGTAAAAAGTAATCCTACTAAGAAGTATAAATTTTAGTTTTTGATAATATCTCATGACGTTTTGCCTTTGAAGCTCTTATCTATATATATGTTCCTATCTTTCATTTAGATTACCCTCCAAACTAGACTACAAGTCATTCATGCAAGAGGTGGTGTATGCTCTACCCAATTCGTAGCAGACGTCCTAACATCTAGGATGTCTTATCCTGGAAGCCTGCCTGTTCTACTTACTGACTAAGCGGCCTTCGGCAAGTTATTTAGCCTCCTTGTGCTTTAGTTTTTCCATCTCCCAAATGGGAATAATCACAGCCCTCATTAGGTTAGTGGTGAGTGTTAGGAAATACTCAAATTTGAGGTGCTTTAAGCACCTTCTTTGCATTTCTCAGCATATAGTAAACATTTAGCAAATGTTACCTGTTGTTTACCCACCCTCATCTCTGTAAATATGTAGTTAATGTTTAATATTCATTTCTCTTTTTATCAGAATTTTTTTGTGGCTAAATAAAATATTGGCACTATCCCAGCACTTTGGGAGGCCGAGGCAGGTGGATCACAAGGTCAAGAGATCGAGACCATCCCGGTCAACAAGGTGAAACCCGGTCCCTACTAAAAGTACAAAAAATCAGCTGGGCATGGTGGCACGCGCCTGTAGTCCCGGCTACTCGGGAGGCTGAGGTAGGAGAATTGCTTGAACCAAGGAGGCGGAGGTTGCGGTGAGCTGAGATCGCGCCATCGCACTCCAGCCTGGGTAACAAGAGCGAAACTCCGTCTCAAAAAAAAAAAAAAAATTGGCACTAATAGTGTGAAGAGGTGGGAGGAATCAGGCAAACATGAACAGATTCAGGGGACACTAAAGAACAAGACCAACCATTTTATGGCCTGTCAGAAATTGGGAGGTCAAGGAGAACAAAGTCGTTAAACATCCTGGAGTAGATACACTGAGCAAGAGTTGAAGGATGGAGCTTCTACCTGGTTTACCTTAAAGGACCCGAGGCAGCCATCTTCAGGCTGCTTAGAGCCGGAGGCGTACCCATAGGGCTCAACTTTCCTCAGTCCCCCATCGATTCTGAAACTGCACCCATAGAAGTAGATGGGGGAGAGCGGTTGAGAATTTGCAAAGGAGATTCTTAGCACGTGAGACTAGAGGGCTGCCAAGAATACACATCCCAGGCCCACCCGCAGCCCACTTAGACTTATGAGGGAATAAGATCCTGTGGGGAGACAGATGATGGGTAACGCCATGCCTGCATATCAGCAGGGAGTGTCACAGGACCAGAAGTAGCCAGATGAAGGAGGTCGTGATCCTCAAAGAGCTCAACTCATCCACCCAGGGAAATAGCCCTTTTTCTAATTCACTTGAATGCCCTCTTAGAAAAAAAGAGAGATACAGGTGGCGTTCCCTCTCTGCTCCACCTGATATACTTTTAGGGAGGGAGTGGGCTGGCGGTAGGAGGCTTGGGGCTATTTGAGAGACAGTACATTGTAATCCAAGGAAGCTGAATCCATCACTAAGGACTACAAGAACTCTGGAATTCTGATTCTGCCAGATTTATGAAAAAGTCCTAAGAGTATTTTATCTTAGAGCGTAATTCTTAGTGTAAGAGCCAGTCATTACCACTGCATTTGTTCCAGTATGTATTCATGTATAACATACACTGCTACAAGAAATGTAAGACACATACCACCAAAACATCATAAATTCAGTTGATGACCTAACATAATATAGGTATAGATGTTAGAGATCTGAAGCAATGAGTAGTTAACCTGCCTGCCATTGGCCTATCACTGTGCTGTGATGTTGTAAGTGGTCTCTTGGCAATTTCTTTTCATTCAGGGTAGTATTCTCTGAATCTTCACAGTGACCACATTTGGAGTAACTGACTCAAGAGAATTCTGTGCATTTCCTGCACCAGACATGCATAATACCAGGGTGATGTTTAATTATCAGGAACTAAAGTCCCTTTAATATTTGCCCAATGGATCCTTTGAATGAGCTCTAATAATGGTGGGACACCTGCTAATTGACAAGGTTACAATGGTTTTCCATTGATAGAATGGAATTAATTTGCATCTAAGCCACGTTGGCAGGTTTTGTTACCAATTCCATGTCTTTATCTTGACAAACACTGGGGTAGTAGTCCCTGGGAGACATTTTAAGAAGGACCATATGTATATTTGGTTATATGGGTTTATTAAGTAAACAACTCAAAATTGAGGATAAAATAAACATTTAAAATAAATTGTTTAATATTCATTTAAATGTTTGAAGACATGATAGCTTTAGTTTTTTTGGCCACCTAGTCTGCGCAATATGCTATGGGATAGAGAGATGAATAAGATGTGGCTCCTCACTGCAAACAGCTTAACCTGATGACAAAAAAAAAAAAAATGCCTGTGTATGTAATAGATTGAATTTTTTTTTTCAGTAGAGACAAGATCTTGCTTTGTTGTCCAGGCTGGAGTGCAGTAGACCATAGCTCATTGCACCTCATACTCTTGGGCACAAGTAATCCTCCTGCCTCTACCTCTTGAGTAGCTAGGACTACCAGCATGCCTCACTGATTTTTTTTTTTTAATTTTGTAAAGATGGGGTCTCACTATGTTGCCCAGGCTAGTCTCAAACTTCTGACCTCAAGAAATCCTCCTACCTCAGTCTCCCAAAGTGCTAGGCTTACAGGTGTGAGCCACTGTGTTCAGCCATAAAATTGTTTTTATGGATGTAGTCATGTGCATTTTCCAGGAGGAATGTTTATAACACTTTCACTTGCTTTTCAGATAAAGTCAGTGACTACAAGAGCTCAAAAACAATTGTAGTTTTAGTGTGCCTTATACAAGCCTGTGCTTTTATTTGAAATATTTATTGAACAAACAAATGAACAAATAACTGAACAGAAAGAAATGGCAGAATCCTATTCAAATGATTAGAAATTATTTCCTCTACATTTTTAGTCTTTGGGAGTCTCATCTGTGAATTGTTTCATTTTTTAAAACTTCTGCTTTTATTATAGATTAAAGGATACATGTGCGTGTTTACCTGGGTTTATTTCATGATGCTGAAGTTTAGGGTACAAATGATCCTATCACCCAGGTAGTGGCCATAGTACCTGATAGGTGATTTTTCAGCACGCCCCTCCCCTCTGCCTCTCTCCACCATCTAGTGGCCCCATCTTTGTGTCTATGTGTATTCAGTGTTTAGTTCTTACTTATAAGTGAGAACATGCAATATTTGGTTTTCTGTTCTTGTGTTAATTCACTTAGGATAATGACCTCCAGCTTCATCCATATTGCTACAAAGAACATGATTTTATTCTTCGTTATGGCTGCATAGTATTCTAGGGTAAATATGTACCGTATTTTCTTTATCTAGTCCACTGTTTTTGGGTACGGAGGTTGATTCCATGTCTTTGCTATTGTGAATACTGTTGCAATGAACATGTGAGTGCATGTGTCTTTTTGGTAGAATGATTTATTTTCTTTTGGATATATACTCGGGAATGAGAATGGTTTTTGGATAATAACTATTTAGAAAGTTCTGTGACTTAGCCAGTTTACTCTTGGCTAGTGATGATAAAATACCAATAAAAATAATTCAGTTACTTAGCATATTTGTAGAGTAACCATAATATATCAATTATGTGTTTAAGGGTCAGAGAAACAGAAATGAGGAAGATGTAGTACTTGCTGTCATGGAGACCAGTATCCAATGTGAGCAAAATAATATGGTACAAGCTGTAGGGGATGTCTGTGCTAAATATATGGGTTAAAAGGAGAGTCAGATGAGGTTTCTCAAAAGAAGTAGCATTTGAATTGAGTTGAAGAACGTATGTGGAAAGATCTTTGCTTTAGCCAGCGAGATATACTTAATTTACCCAATAGACTTGCTAAGTTATATAGGATATAAGACTTAATCTGTTTTATGACATTTAGGAAAATAAAGCTGCCTATTGATTACCAGGTGATATGCTAAGTTTTTGCAAGAATCATTTAATATGGTGAAAACTTAGGTGATATGCTAAATTTTTACAAGAATCAATCATTTAAATGGTATAACCTCTACTGTTTTTTTTTCAAATGAAGAAATGGAAGCTCAGAATTTCATGGATTTTCTAATATGACATAGTTAATTCATTAAATAGGTACACTAAAAAAATAGATTTGGTCAATATATTTAGTTTACAGCTAGCTTCCAGTTAGATTTGACATACTTTGTTAATCCTGAACTCTGGATTAGTGCCTCTCAATTTTGCTGTACATCAGAATCACCTGGAGAGTGGGTTAAATCATAGACTGACTTGGTCCTACCTCCAGAGTTTCTGCTTCAGAAGGACTGGGGTGAAGTCCTAGAGTTTGGGTTCACAAGCCACACATTGAACGACTGTTCTAGATTAAAGGAAGCTTATTTATCTAGGTGTAGATGTTTAAAGTACACTTGGAGATTAATGTAAAATTTACACACTTTTTTCTCTTTCTATGTGCTAATTACCTTTACCTCAGTTGCTCCTTACAATTGGGTCTTTTTAAAGACACTGAACCCTTTGGGATGGCTATTATCAAACAGAAAAATAACAAGTTTTTTTTTTCTTTTTCTTTTTTTTTTTTTTTTTTGAGACGGAATTTCGCTCTTGTTATCCAGGCTGGAGTGCGATGGCACGATCTCGGCTCACCGCAACCTCTGCCCACTGGGTTCAGGCAATTCTCCTGCCTCAGCCTCCTGAGTAGCTGGGATTACAGGCACGCGCCACCATGCCCAGCTGATTTTTTGTATATATATATTTTTTTTAGTAGAGACAGGGTTTCACCATGTTGACCAGGATGGTCTTGATCTCTTGACCTCGTGATCCACCCGCCTCGGCCTCTCAAAGTGCTGGGATTACAGGCGTGAGCCACCGCGCCCGGCCAGAAAAATAACAAGTATTGATAAGAATATGGAGAAATAAGAATCTTTGCGCATTGCTGGTAGGAATGTAAAACGGTGCATTTGTGGTGGAAAACAGGGCAGTTCATAAAAAAATGAAGCATAGAATAACATGTCCAGCACTTCCACAATTGGAAGCATAGAATAACATGTCCAGCACACCCTCAAAAATTGAAAGCAGGGATTCAAACAGATATTCATACACTCAAGTTCATAGCAACCTTATTCACACTAACCAAAAGGTAGAAACAAATCTTCTCTGTGAAAAGATGAATGGATAAACAAAATGTGGTGTATACATATAGTGGAATATTATTTAGCCTTAAATGGGAATGAAATTCTTTTACATGATACAAGTATACGCCTTGATGACATTATGCTAAGTAAAATAAGCAGACACAAAAGGAAAATATAACACAATTCCATTTATATGAGCAACCTAGAATTGTGAAAATCCAAAGGGACAAAGTTGAAGCATGGTTACTACCAGCTGGAGGAAGGGGAGAAAAGGGAGTTATCATTTAACAGGTACAGAGTTTAAGTTGGGATTATAAGTCCAGGAGATAGACAGTGGTGATCATTCCACAGCATTGTGGGTGTGCTAATGCCACTGAACTGTATGCTTAAAAATAAAGTATTAAATTTTGTGTTATATATTTTGATACAATAAAAAAAAAAACTATCAAGAATATTGCACATACCCTCCCTCTTCCTCTTCCTGGTATTTCTCCCAAACTTCTTAGAATAGGCTAGATAGTCTTATTTGAAATGAACTTGAAATGGGGCGGTATATTCTCCTGCAGTGGAAAAATAGACCTCTATGTTAGGCCTCATACCAAGACTTGAGCTGTTATGAAAACTGAACTAGAAAAATAATGCACATGTTGAACTTGCCCAGAAATTAGCCCTTCACATTCAACCATGGGCCAGGCTTTCAGGAAAGTAACACGTCTTGATTTGTCTGAATGGGAAGCCATTGTTGGTAACTTTAGCTCATATAAAATAACTGGAAGTCAGGGGCTGTCTGATTTGGCATCCCTGAAGTCTGTCTCTGACACTTATGTCTAAATTAGACTGCTTCTAATTAAATAAACGTGTAAAGCCAGCATCATGCCCTGTCTCTCCTCCTCCATAAAGCAGGACATTGCCATTTTGGGTGGTTGCCCATATCTATCATTTCACAATTTCTAACCTTAGGCATAGCTGTTTAACTCAATTAAATGTGACCAAAATGAACTTTGCCAAAAAACCTAATAGTAAAATAAATATAAGGAGTAAAACGCTCAGGGGTGATTTCTGCAGCTCAAGTTAGGGCTATTAATTTTGGACAGCATGTGTAGATCTTGACTTCATTCTTCAAAAGAAGTTTCTTTTGCCTGAATTACACTTTTGCAAAAGGGGAGATGCCTGCTGGGTTTAAATATCTCACCTCTATGTTAATAAAAATTTCATCACTTTGAAGTGACCAAGTTACTTCTTCCTTGCAAGTTCCATAACTGTAAACTATAAAAGCATTATAAAGATAGAATACTATAAAAAATAGAAGATATATTTAGTTAAAAGATGATTTGTTGCAAGATTAGTACTTGATAAAATAATAACTTTATGTGGTGGCTATTCTTTTTCTAGGCCTTCCATTCCATTTATACTCAATAAAATCTTAAAACTAGAATGATTTCTGTCCAGAGATGATCATATTATTTTCTGTAGAACACAATGCTCTGAGGCATTTTTTTTCCTTAAATGTTTTGTTACAATTTTGGTAAATACACTTAAATCTCTTTTAAAAAACTGCAGGACATCTAAGAACCTTTACTTTGTTAATTGCATTGTGAATTGCCAAGAAGAAATTTGTCAAATACAGTGGTCCAGAACTTATTCACTATGGGACCTTTTTATTTTCCCAGAGGCATCTCATAGAAGTGGGAGAAAATAAAATGGATTTTGAGAAAGTTATTCCAACTTCTTTCATAGGACAAATGGAGGAAATAAAGACTTTAGACCTCCATGGCTTATTTGGCATTCTGTGATCTTAAAAACAGATTATTTTTCACTTTGGGCTAGAAAGGTCAGGAAATTAGGAGTCAAACCCAGATTCTGAGTCCCCACTTTGTTGGTGTCCTGACTGGCACCTACAGACACTGCTGTGACTGACACTTCATCACATGCTTTCTCTCATACCCAACCCACTGGATGGTTGTCAGTCAGCAAGAGAGACCATGCTCATGAAATAGCCTTGCAAAGTAAAGCAGGAATAATTTCAGATTGTTAGCATTGAAATGATCAGTACAGTTAGACAATAGCTTTAATATTTGTTACTATAATTGTATCAGGATAGAAAGTTGACATATAGTGTAATTAAATAGTATGATTATAGAAATGTCTGAAAAATAATCTTCTGCATGGAACAAATATTAGAAGGCACAATGCACACATCTTGGCAGTATTTTATTTTGGTAAGGATTTGGGGTGGATCCTTTTTCTTTTCCTTTTCTATTTTTGTATACTAATTGTAGTAAGTAGATTTCTTATTCTAATCCGCTCTATTTTCTAGAAATTTTTCCTCTCCCCATAGAGGATATATTGACCCCCAAAACTCCACTATGGTACCTGCATTTAGCTTTTTGCTATAATGATTTTAGCATTTGTCTTTTGTCCTTCTTGTTGCAAATATGTCTGCTTCACCACCAAGCCCCACACTAGATTCTAGGTAGGAAGGGTGGAGAATCTAGTTTTTGGAAGGGTTGTGTTTTTACTCAGGAACAGAGGGCTCTTCTCCATAAACTTCTATGTGCAACTCATTGGCCAAAATTGTTTCATAACCACCTCTGGCTTGAAGGTGGCTTGAAAAATCAAGTACTCAAGGTTTTCAAACTGTGGTCCAGAGACCAGCAGCAGTAGCATTATCTAAGTTCTTGTTAGAAATGTGAATTCTCAGGCCCTGCCCCTGACCTTCCATCGCACCTAGTGACTTAGTTTTCAGGGCCTGGTGCACAGTGATAATGTATAGCTCTTTCTTCAATAACTATTAAACATTTCAAGATGGCAGGAGAACATTAAACTAAGCATGGAGCCCACTGAAGCAGGGGGTCCTGTGTGACTGCACAGATCACACGTACATGAAGCTAGCCCTACCTTCTGTCATGAAAAGCATAAGTCCTCCACGTGATTCTGTGGCATATTCACAGGCTTGAGAGCCACTGAAGGAGTGGATTCGGCAGCCTGGAATAGGTACTCAGTTATCTCCCAACACTTCCAGCTTCTTGAGAAATGTACCAGGCTGTTTGTGGGGAAAGGTTCCATCACCAGCCAGTCATGTGAGAGGCTGAACATTATATGGTTTTCTTTGCCATTGGTGAAAAGCATCTCTTGACATCTGTTTCTCTCCCTTACTGGGGACAAAAGCCTAGTGGGAGCTGAGTAGGACCAGAGGAGTTTCTGTCGGCCGACAGCTGTGGCCAAGGATAAATTCCAGACTAATAAGCTGCGTAGTGTTCTCCCCTGATGAATGGTTGTTTCGAGGAGGGAAAAAAATTGCAGATGAGCCTTCAATGAAAGTGAAATTAAAGTCATTTATCCCAGATCATTTGGAAATCTCAACTCCCTTCTTAAAGAAGGAACTCTAATAAAGCACCCTCATAAAGGTATAAAATATTTAACATGTGACGTCTGCTTTGTTCCAACATCACCTCTTAATGGGCCCATTATTTTGTTATGTTTAACTTGAATGAAAAATTTAGGAGGAAGGATGGGCAAATGCTTAACCCAAATTGGGATTTTTTTTTTGCCTGAAATCTGTGATTACATCATTGGCACATTTATATTGCAAGACACTTTTACGATAGAAGCATTTTTTCATTTGGACAGCAACCATAATAAATTGAAATAAAATTCAGTCTTGATCGATGTTTCACATGTCAGGTACAGGGCATGTCCCATCTATTAAGTGTGGTTTGCCAGGGCAGCAATAACAGTAGCATTTGAATGTTTTTCTTATTAAGGAGAAAAATGGTCAGTAACATCAGTTTGGTGGACTCCAAGGACTGTGGTAAATGGAAAATGCCCGCAGCATGTGTAACTCCTTCCTTGGCTGTAGGATAAAGGTGGTCAGAAGCCTGAAGGAATTGTTTTTCCTTTTTTCAAAAAATTAGGATAAACTATTACAGTTTGTGGAATGAAAGAGAGAGGCTGATTACAACATAATGGAGTGTACCATATTCATCTCTTTGAAATATGACCTCACCCGGCCTTTTCCATTTTACAATCGATTCTCTCATTCCCTTAATGAACCTTTGCATTCATGAGTCTTCCTTGGAAGTATGCACATGAAGTATTGCTGGAGCAAAGAATAATTGTCTGCCAAGTAAGTAAGAACAAAGTGCCTCTCTTGTCGTTTGGTTCAATAACATTAGAAACTGTTAATGCATCATGTTGGGCACCGTATTGTTTTGCTTAATAATTATCTAATTTGCCAAAGCTTGTTTTAAAAAAGTGTTTTGTGAAAACTGGCACAATTGAGTTGTTTGCCTGTTTCTCTAAAGATGCGACGAGAGAGCTGATGTAAATGCATTTAAGTACAACTCTAGTTCTTAAAAAATCTTGCTAAGCATGTCTAATTTGAGCACAGCAGCACACTCAATTTGAGCAGGGATGCCATGAAAGTGATGTTATAATAAAATTTCAGGGAAAAGTTGGGTGCTTTTAACAGGAAGGAATATGAGAGAACAAATAATATAACTCTTAGTTTTTAAAATAGCGATTCATTTGCATAATATGGGATGCATACATACAAGGTTTATTGATCCAGTATTAGAAGACAATATGGTAGGTTTCCCATAACCCAACCAGGACTTAAAATATGTTAGAGCCTCATCTTTTGTTTGTTCTTCTTTTTCCCTCCACTAGTAGGAATTTCTGCTCTGTTAAGTACTCATTAGGTTTATGGTTCTTGTAATAAATTGGGTAAAAAGCTTGGTGTAAATTGATGGCCAATGGCATTAAGATAATAACAGAACAGTATCTAAACATTTTTGCATGTAACAGCTATGTAAGGATTTCAGAGACAGTGTCCTTTCCTGGGAAACTGGAAACTGCAATTGCCTATGAATGACTGGTTATTCAAAGGCGCCCAGGAGTCTTATGCGTGGACATAAACCAACTAAGAATTTCTTCAAAGATAAAAATGGGAGATGGCATTATGAGGCCCTTATCTGAAAGGAGAACAATAGAACAAACCCCAAATCTATAGGGATTTCATTTATATTTATATTGTTTACTTTTTTGAGACAGGATCTCACTGTGTTGCCCAGGCTGGCCTGGAACTCCTAGGCTCATCCTCTCTGAACCTCCCCACTAGCTGGGACTACAGGCAAGTGCCACAGCTAAAATCCCAGTTCAGGGATTTAAAAAAATAAAAAAGTAAACAGATCATTATCAAAACCTTTGATAATCAATTCTTAAAAGCACAAAAATAGAGAGCATATTTAGATTTTGTGAGAGTGAATAGGTTTTAAATACCAGTCTAGCATGTCCCTTAGCTTTCCTTTCCCCATGTAAATTATCCTACTTGTGAGGCCCAGCTCACCTTCCCTCAGGGAGCCTTTCTTGACTAAGGGAATCTCTCTGAGCTGTTACTTCTTAGAATAGCAGTTTTAAGATGTACAGTCATTAGGCCTTTATGTAGGGCCGATATCTTACAGAGTATTTACTATACCAGGTGTTAAGCATGTGTATACATTAATATATTTATATAAGCGTTTATATATATATTAATATTAAGTTGGTACAAAATCAATTGCAGTTTTTGCCACTGAAAGTAATGATCAAGACCACAACTACTTTTGCACCAACCTAATATATTAATATATATATTAATGTACATATTATATATCGCATATATAAGAACATAAAATATATAAAAAAGGAAAGAACAGCAAAGAAAGAAATACACATATGTATACTTGATCTAACGGCATAACCATTGTATGAGATTGAAGCTCTTATTATCTCTTTTAAAGATTCAGGAAGGTTAAGTGGCTTGTCCACATTCCTACGTCTGAAAAACAGTAGATCTAGAATTTGACCAGAGACTTATGTGTCTCTAGAGATCTACTGCTTCCAAAATACATGTTTGTATTTTCGTTAGGTTAAGTACATATGTGGCATACCTCCCTACTAATCTGTGAATGCTTCCGAAGAGGTCAGCCAATGAGGCAGAATTTGAATTTCCAGGGTATCACTTTCAAAGTGATTTCACATCCATCCTCAGTTGACAGCAGGTGTTTTTTTTTTTTCCCCCACTTTTTGTCTACCCTACAGAAGAAAGGAACAGCTTTCACTCTCCCAAATCTTGGCTTATTGGCAGTGCTTTAAGATTTAGACATGTTCCGCTAGGGGCAACATGAGAATGAGAAAAATGAGTAATTTGGTCTGGGTTGGGGATTTGTGAATTTATATGTATTGTACAGTGAACCGAGGATGATGAGACTGTTCATTGACCTCCCCCTTTGATCTCCTGACATGTCAAAGAATGCTCTGGTGTCTGTCTCTCTCTGTTTCTCTACCTCAAAGATTAATATGGTCATTATAAAAATGCTCACTGACATTTTTTGAAATGGAAAAAAATGTTTCATTTTACCTTTCTTGGTAAAAACGACTAATTTGATTGGTATGACAATGAGGGCTGGCTTTGCCAACCTGATTATATGGCGGATATTTTATATTATGTATACTAAATCTGCATTTAAGGGTTCTAGCAAAAATATAAAGTACATAATAAGATCAAAGTATTTGATCATCTTTATATTGGTAAGGGTGTTTCTAAACTAATTTTCTCAAACCTTTCAAAACATATTTAGAGAAACAGGTGCCTGGAAGCTGCAGAGTAACAGGAATAACTGTCATTTGAAAACTCTTAGAAAAACTATTTTGATATGCTTTCAAGTTTTATAGAAAAATTTACAAAAATCTCAAAGTAAATAAATTTGTAATACTTATTTTAATAACATAATTTTAATACTTTATTTCTGACATAGATTAATGATAACTTAAAATGATTTTTTAATGTCTTACTATAGGACAGCATGTTGACCAAAAAAAAAGATGCATTGAGACAGAAGTAGGAAGAAATAATAATAAGCCTACAAATAGGACATTAAGACAAACTTCGATGTGAAGTAGAAAAAGGGAAAAACTAGTATAAGACAAAGTACAATGTAAAATTTCTCTTAGATGAGTTGTCCACATATTTGAAATTGATAAATATTAAGTTTCTCTGGTGTTTAGAATCTATTAAATACATTTTAAAAGTTTTTTTCTGTATATATTTGTAATCACAATATATTTGTACTTGTCAATATAATAGATATATTTAATATTTTCAACCATTTCCATTTATGCTAAAAGTCTTTATATGTCAGCTTACTATGAAAGGAGAGTGCATGGTTCATCAAAGGTGTTTTAGGAATTATGCAAACAATACTTTCAGAAGACTTTTCTCCCATTCCACTCTGATCTCGTCCAGCATCCAGCATGGTGTCTGTAGGGCTTTAAGATCTTGCTGTTCAAGTGGAAAGTATCATGTCTCTGATAAATGTTGACGTCAGTGCCAGTAAAGGAAGCATATTTTGAGAAACATTAATACTTTGTTTCCAGTGACATGAGAAGACTGCAATATCCTCACTATACATTTTTATAAGAATTTTTAAGATTAGTAACAAAAACTTCACTGCTATAACATAGAATTTTAATGTGATAAGTCATATTGTATAGTGGTCTAGATACCAAAGTTACAAGTCCTAAAAGTAAAAACCATATTTCTGAAGGAATGCTACCACCAGGTCATACATGAAAGGTGATTATAAAGTTGGCCTTGATTTCTACCTGTGTCTTGTGGAATGAATCTCTTCCCCAAGATGAAGGAAATGATGATTTTAGAAACAAGAAATGCTGATTTTAAAAACAAAAACAACAAAATTGTCATATTCTTCATTCTGGCTCCTATTAACCAACCAGGGACTACAGTTGAGCAAGTTCTTTAACTTCCAACTGTCTTTTCTTATCTCTAAAATGATAATACTGGCTTAGTAGGACCATTTTGGGTATTATATGACATAACATGTATGTTAGTCTAAGTCCTCTGAGAAACAGACACCAACACAGGATTAAATGTGCAAGGATGTTATTAGGAAATGGCATGAAAACAACATGACATGAAAAAGTGGGCGAAGGACATGAACAGACACTTTTTTTTTTTTTTTTTTTTTTTTTTTTTTGAGACGGAGTTTCGCTCTTGTTACCCAGGCCGGAGTGCAATGGCGCGATCTCGGCTCACCGCAACCTCCGCCTCCTGGGTTCAGGCAATTCTCCTGCCTCAGCCTCCTGAGTAGCTGGGATTACAGGCACACGCCACCATGCCCAGCTAATTTTTTGTAGTTTTAGTAGAGACGGGGTCTCACCGTGTTGACCAGGATGGTCTCGATCTCTTGACCTCGTGATCCACCCGCCTCGGCCTCCCAAAGTGCTGGGATTACAGGCTTGAGCCACCGCGCCCGGCGAACAGACACTTTTCAAAAGAACACATTTATGTGACCAACCAACATATGAAAAAAAGCTCATCATCACTGGCCATTAGAGAAATGCAAATCAAAACCGCAATGAGATACCATCTCAAGCCAGTTAGAATGGTGATCATTAAAAAGGAAACAACAGATGCTGGAGAGGATGTGGAAAAATAGGAATGCTTTTACACCGTTGGTGGGAGTGTAAATTAGTTCCTCCATTGTGGAAGATAGCGTGGCCATTCCTCAAGGATCTAGAACCAGAACTACCCTTTGACCCGGCAATCCAATTACTCAATATATACCCCAAGGATCATTCTGCTATAAAGACACATGCACACATATGTCTCTTGTAGCACTATTCACAATAGCAAAGACTTGGAACCCACCCAAATGTCTACCAATGTTAGACTGGATAAAGAAAATATGGCACATATACACCATGAAATACCATGCAGCCATAAAGAAGAATAAGCTCATGTCCTTTGCAGGGACATGGATGAAGCTGGAAACCATCATTCTCAGCAAACTAACACAGGAACAGAAAACCAAACACCACATATTCTCACTCATAAGTGGGAGTTGAACAGTGAGAACATATGGGCACAGGGAGGGGAACATCACACACTGGGGCCTCTCAGGGGCAAGGGTAGGGATAGCATTAGGAGAAATACCTGATGTAGATGATGGGTTGATGGATGCAGGAAACTACCATGTCACATGTATACCTATATAACAAACCTGCACACTCTGCATATGTATCCCAGAACTTAAAGTATAGTAAAAGTAAATTAAATAACCAAAGTTTATACCAGAAACCTATGGAAGGTGACTCATTTTTTTCATAGATGGTAGAGTGAATAGCCATCTCTTCCTTACTCTGGACCCTGGGGGTTTTGTGACTTGGTAGTTTCAAACATGATGACAATAATAAAAATGTGTTCTCTAAAAAAATGAATCCAATTCTGTGTCTTCTTGTTTGACTCATTAAGGCCAAATGCACCCTTTTAGCACAAGACAAAAATAACTCTGCTTACTTTACTCATCTGACCACATCTCTTCTCACGCTGCTCATCTTTCTGCTCCAGTAACACTGGTGATAGTACTCATTATTGATGGACTGACTCACTCCTTTCTATGGATGGCCAAATGACACAGTTCTGGCCAGTGAGACAGTGAGGGAGATGACTAGGTAGAGTTTTTGGACAAGCTTTCCTTCCCTGATTTTTTTTTGAAGGAATAGTTTGAGCTTGTAAGTGTTTTGTTCATTGCCCTTCTTTCCTTCTTCCCACCTGCTTCAAGAACGCTGGAGGTGCAGTAGTCATCATGAGTGAGAAAAAATAATGAGGTTCTACACACTAAGAGGAAGGGTAATCATGGACATAGCTGAAAGCTGGGTTTTTGAAAGCATTACTGAGGTGTTGCACTAGCTAAGGATTTTTCTTGTCAGACTTCCTATATGAATATGATTAATACCTACTTATGCACTGTTTAGTCAGATTTTCTGTTAGTTGCTGCCATATGCAATCTTGACCATTTTACCATGCATTTCATCTCCATCTTAGCAATTAAGACTTGATGTTCTGTTAATTTCCTTGTTTAAAACTAGATAAGACCGTGAACTCTTTGATACTGACTTTTTCTGGTCTGTTACGCAAAAGGCATATGTAAGGTAAGACCTGGTATACCAAAGTGGGATATTAGTTCCCCTCAGAAAATACAGTACTAACAAAAAATTAGAACAAAGGAATGAATGTGGAGATAGCTGATATGCATGAGGACCTAGACTAAGCAAGGTGAGTCTCACAGATGTGGGGACTCCTCACCTGGGTATAAAAATTGCCAGGGGTAGAGAGTGAATGATGATAGAGAATGCAGAGTCCTGGAAGCCAGAGGAAACATGCTATGCTCAAATAACTAAAAGAGGTTTAGGGTAGAGTTGCATAGAGATGGAAAGACACAGTGATAAGTGGTAAAGAAAAGCAGGAGAAAGAGGGCCTTGAAGGCCATAAGAAAGAGTTTGGATCTAATGTTATGGGCAGTGGTGAATGTCGATGAATTTATGCAGGAGTAGGAAGGAGGAGGGGATGTTGTGGCCACATTTTGGTTTTAGAAAGCTTGTTCTAGGTAGTAGCTGGGAGGAAGTAGTCTATTTGGGAGAGTCTATATGAGGGTTCAGGGAGAGTTAGGGGTGGAGTGATGACAGTGGGCTTAGAGAAGAATGGATGGATCCTAGTGTTTGGGTTGACTGGATATAGCAGATGCAGGCAGAAAGAAAATTCAAAATGTTTCAGATTTTTGGCTTAGGCAAAAATAATATGACAAATGACAGTCAAGGAGCACCATTTAAAGACAGTGTAGTTGAGATCGTTGGAACAAAAGTACTTGAGTGTGAATTGGAATACTGCCCTTTATTAGATTTATAGTTTTAGGATGGCTAACTTCTATAATCTTCAAGATTTCCATCTTTAAGGCTACACTGGCTGGGCACTGTGGCTCATGCCTGTAATCCAAGAACTCTTGGAGGTTTAGGCGGGCAGATCACCTGAAGTCAGGAGTTTGAAACCAGCCTGACCCACATGGTCAAACTCCATCTTTACTAAAAATACAAAAAAAAAAAAAAAAAATTAGCTGGGCATGGTGGCAGGCACCTGTAATCCCAGTACTTGGGAGGCTAAGGCAGGAAAATCACTTGAACCTGGGAGTTGGAGGTTGCAGCGAGCTGAGATTGCACCACTGAGCTCCAGAGAGTGAGACTCCATCTCTTAAAAAAAAAAAAAAAAAAAAAAAAGCTACACTAATCATAAGAGACAATTAACAAGAAACTTGGAGCATAGAAATAATCAGTATTATCATTGAATCAAGTTAACAGAAGGAAGAGAATGATGGTGAATTTCACAAGCCAAGAGACAGTCAAATGGCGATAAATCAGTAGGAATATTTGGGGCTGAGTTGGGGATATAGACTTAGACTTAACTTGTTCATTCAATCAACCAATATTTATGGAGCACCCACCATGTGATAAGTATTATGCTAGGCACTAGTGTCTTTATGGTAGTTGAAGCTAAGAGAAAAGGGCCATGAGCAAATCCTTGAAGAACCAGATTATTTCAGGCCTGGAGTGGTAGTTCTCAAACTTCAGCATCAAAATCACTTAGAGAACTTGTTTATAAACAAATTTCCTGGGCTTTACTCCAGTGATCTTGAGGCAATAGATCTGAAGTCAGAATTGAAGTCTTGCATTTTTGACAATTTCCTAAGGAATGCTAATGCCACTGGCCTAGGGCCACACTTAGTAGTGCTGGATTAGGAAAGAGAGTTAGTTATAAGATAACTGAGAGGGAACAGCTAAAGGAGGAGTGTAGGGAGAAGCCAAGACAATTAAAGTTTTTAAAAGGAATCAGGTGTATTATTATTATGTGTTGTTAAATGCTGAGAGGTCAAACTAACTCCAAAGCATCCCGTGGATTTAGTTAAAAGGGCAAGAGAAGCTGAGTGGAAGCATGGTTTGTATGACGGTTGGAATGTGAGGAGTGATGATACAGAATGGCATATGTAGTTACTTAAGAAATCAGCTTCTTTTCTGAATAAACAGAATCTTTGAACACTTTTTCCCAAAGTGCTTTGGCGGGTATACATAAATTGTATTTATGTACACCAAGAAAGATTTAATAAGTAAATATCTAGAAAACGTTGCCCAAGGTAAAGCTAAACAGATTTGTTTTTAGCAGCACTTCTCCATACCTTTAATATACAAATGAACTGTGGATATTACCAATATAGGGATCTAGTAAGTAATATTAATCACAAATATTTGGCAAGGAAATACTTTTCTGCATGGCTCTCTTAGGGACAAGTGTCCAAGGAGCCTACTTTGGAAATGTTCCCTCTGCAATTCTAAACCTTACTGGTTAATGAAGGTGACTGGAGAGAGAGGGCTTCATTATCCTTATCGACATCCCAGAGAAACTCAAGATTTGAGCGGCATTTCTTTCCTGATCCTAGGACTGTGCGTAAATACTTTACAAGCATTTATCTGTGTAGTAATACAGCATGTTCCCAGCCTTTGAATGATGGCCAGTGGAGAAAAGGTACCGATTCTTGTTCAGATATTTGGTCTCCTGGAGGTATACTTGGATTTTTATTGTTAGAGTGATTGATTTAAGGCATTTGCTTTCTTAATTCTCTTTAAAATGTTGCCTAAAGTTAAAGATAACCTCTGTGTAAAATGCAGTAGCTATATACTTTTTGCAAATGCCTATTCTCTTAAAAATATGTACCAGTAGAATCTCTACTAGAAGAAGAGATTACAGTCCTCATATGCTCTGCACATTGAAAGTCAATACACCTACAGCTTCCATCAAGGAAAATCAATGAAGCAAGAACCTTAACAACTTGGATCTTCTCCTTGATAAGACTAATACTTGCATGCAGCTTGGTTAAAGATAATGAACAAAATTTAGCTGCTTTGGTTTGGAAATGCTTTCTTGAAGAGCAGAAATGAGGTCAACTTGAGGATAGAAAGTAAATGACGAGATAAACATAAAGGCTTTCTAGCTCTAAAATTCATAATTCTTGAGGTAATCAGATCTCTGTGTGTGTGTGTGTATTTTTTTCTAACATACAGTTAATTCACATCATACCGAAGATCTAGGGAGATATTAATGAAAAAGAAAATGGACTTCTCTGTACTGGCTCTTAACAGACCTGTTACCTTTGTATTTCTGTAAACCACTGACATTAACATATCTAGTAGACTCACTGCTATTTGCGTAAAATTTAAATTTATTTTTTTCCCAGTTTCCATGTCTTGACCCACATTCTCTGCTTTCCCAAATTCTTCAACTTTCCATATTCAACTCCCGTAATGGTTAGCAGAATCCTATTTTTTCCATGAAATGTCAATTTGCTAAAGTCTTCAGTAGAAAAGAATACTATTAATAACATTGATCTCTCCCGTTATATAACACATTAGAAATGTCAGAACATGTTCCAAAAGGCATCATTTATACTCTCCATGACCCTAGGAGACAGGCTATTTTAATGGCCTTTTTGTGGCGGAGGAAACCAAATCTGAGAGGTTAAAAGCTAGTAAGTTGTAGATGAGGGCCCAAGTCAGGATTTATGTTGCAAATTTTATACTCTGTCCTCTATTACTTGCCCATTAGGGCACTTATCCATTCATTCATTCAACAAGTATTCATTGAGTGCCTACTATATTCTTCTATAACACATATTTCTGTAAGATGAATTAACATACACATGATTGGAAAATAGAGCGTTATCAATGAAGCATGGGGGTCATCTTGGTGTTCTCCAGCACCTTAGTGTTTGATGTATTAAAGTTCACTGATGCAGGTGAATGCAATTAGCTACGAAAGAACAGAGTGTGTTCACGATGCCTGTCTCCTACATTCCTCCTCGTGACTCAGTGTCACTAGGTGTTCCATCTTGAAAGTACTTATTATTCTAGTTTTCTTCATCTTGTTTGATTTTGACCTCATCTCCAAGACTCAGCTTTGACTTAAACCTTCCATCAAGCTATCACTGCCTTTTTTTTTTGTATGTATTGCTCCTTCTATATGTCAGTTTTATTTATTATGGATTCATCTTGTCTTTTAACTATGATGGGTTTTAAAATTATTCTTGTTTGTGCTCTGGTGACAAACTACATACATTAAATGGTCTACTCTGACCTATTTTTGTTGTCACCTCTTATTTTTGATTTGTGATTGTGTAGGACTTAGAATTTTAATGTTTGTATACATGTTAGCAGAAATGCCTGTATTTGCTTGAGTAACATGACTGTGTGTGTGTTTGTGTGTATTCTCCACAGTAAAGTGTCAAATTTCGATGTATCTTTTCCCAATACATTTGAGTCACAAAACTGAAAAAGTCTGCTTTTAATTGTTCTAGCCAGAGATTATTGAAAAGCTCCTACATATTAGGTATGTTACCATATTACATCTCTCATAGCAACCACATAAATCTGGATCTTTCAAATCCCCATTTTTGGCAAAGGATTTAAACCTCAGGCAGTCTGACTCTTCCTTTTTTTACTCCACCATGTTTCCATTTTTTATAAGCTAAATATAATTTCACATTGAAAAATTGTTCTTCCTAAGCCTAGATACTTAGGAGGGTGGGGGGTGCTGGCAAAAACGTTGAATTGCATTTGCCTTTCCACCATCCCTTCAAAGACTTTCAAGTAAATTTTCTATGTTTTCCCTGTAGGTTCAGTCCCACTAACACTAATGTCTAGCTCTTTTTACCCCAAATCCACGAATAATAAAATTTAATATCTCATTTAAAGGTAAATACAAAATAATTGGATGATATGTCGTGATATAGAGTAAATATATGAGCTTTGTAATTTTTCAGGGCCCTTCAATATCTCTGTTTACAAAGGAGAGTTGTTGTAGTTAAAATAATCCCTGTTGCTGTAACAAATACTCCCCCATCCAATATCTCAGAGGCTTAATATAGAAAAAGTCACTCTTCAACAGTCTAACTTGGGTGCTCCTGATCTGGTAGTTCTTTCTCAATCTGAAATTCAGAGGCTCCATTTCCTTCCATTTTCAACCCTATATTTTTCAATTCATGTGTCTCAGGCTACCCTGAGGGTCTTTATTATAGTCAACTGGATGCAAAAAAGATAGTGGAGAATTCTGAAGGAGGATTTTATGTGGAAACCCCGAAATGGCATCCATCACTGCTGCTGCATTACACTGGTTACAGGTGAGTTTTGTGGCTACACCTAACCACAAGGGAGGCTGATAGTCTGAGTGCCCAAAAGGAAAAGGAACTAGATTTTGTGCACAGCTAGCCAATTGCTGCCACAGGGCCAGCATAAGTTCTTTAACAGCTCAAGTTTTATGCCTATAACTATTGCTTCCAGCAGAATAAATTTCTCTTCGGCAAGCTGTGATGAATGTTACGGCTTCGTATTTTATTTTATAGCACCTCTGCTCCATTCCCTCTAAATTGCCTTATTGTGTTTCATTATGGGCACTAATGATGAATTAAGTTGGACTGCTTAATAATTAAAAGTATTTCTAGGATAAAACCATCTTCTGTCTTGGAAGAAACTACTTGGCTGCGTTCACAGCTGCAATACGCAGTAAGAGAGAATTGGAATTCTTAAGAAATGAACAAACAGACCTCCCAACAGGTGACATTGACAGGATTGTTGAGTTTGTCTGATTGTAAAAGAAAGGAATTTGTATAAAATCAAAAATGCTTTTTACCAAGCTATAAAAATGAATGGTACAAAGTTTTAATAATAACTTTAAGGTTGCTAAACCAAGAATGAGCTGACATCTGAAAGAAAACTCTAGAAACAATTTCTGATGCATAGGTACAGAAATGTGGAGGAGGAACAGTCCCATGGTTTAGACGAAGCATACACGTTGCCTAATGTCAAACAGTTACCCAGTTTTTATTTTTTGTCTTCTTTTGCTATTGAGTAGGACTATCTTAACACCAAAAAAATTTGAATAAACTTGGATTGTATCAGAGGAATGTATAAATGCACCACACCCTGGCTGGGCACAGTGGCTCACACCTGTAATCCTAGCATTTTGGGAGGCCAAGATGGGAGGATCACTTGAGGCCAGGAGTACAAGACCAGCCTGGGCAATATAGCAAGACCCTGAATGTTAAAAAAAAAAAAAAAAAAAAAAAAAGTACCATATCGTCGATCAAAATATTTATGTGTGGGAGTGTGTTTTTTCTTGGAAATATTTTCTATAAACGTCACTAGTTTTTCAAAGCATCCTGTGATATTCTCTCAGAAAGGCTTAGGACTCATGTAAAAAGAATGGCTTTTTCTTTCTCTCTCTTTTTTTTTTTTTTTTTTTTTTGAGCTGGAGCGTCGCTCTGTCACCAGGCTGGAGTGCAGTGGCATGATCTCAGCTCAGTGCAACCTCCACCTCCTGGGTTCAAGTGATTCTCCTGCCTCAGCCTCTCGAGTAGCTGGGACTACAGGCATGTGCCACCATGCCCAGCTAATTTTTGTATTTTTAGTAGAGACGGAATTTCATTGTATTGGCCAGGATGGTCTCGATCTCTAGACCTCGTGATTTGCCTGCCTCAGCCTCCCAAAATGCTGGGATTACAGGTGTGAGCTACCATGCCCAGCCAAGAATGAATCTTAAGGTTGGTAACAATACAGTACATAGGATTGCTTTAAAGAAGTTCAATCTTCAGGTCTACAGTGATTACCAAAAAAAAAAAAAGCATCATTTCACAATAAAAAGCATGAGCATGGGACCTCAGAATCCTTTTTAGTAACATTTACTTATGCACATGGTCACTAACAAGTATTGCTTGAGTGCCTTTTCATGTCTCCTGCCATGCTTAAATATCCTACAGATAGAGGGAGAGTTATTAGACATTTGAGAATGAGGGAGATGTTGAGGCAGGGGGAAACGTGGCTCTATGATAGTATCCATGAGTGAGCTCCAGTGTTGGCATCAGGCACACAAGGTGTACATTTTACTACTTCCGTGTATGATCTATTTAATCTTGGGTAAGTAACGGAATGTTTCCATTCCTCCATTTGTTCCATAAAAGGGGGATTCATATACCTGTTTCTTCTTATTGTTATGAAGAGTACATTAAATAATACATGTGATACACTGAATACAATGTCTGGTGCACAGTAAAATCTCAATAAGTGATAGTTATTATTTGGTGTCCTCAAATATTTGAGTATCTGCCAGGTATAAGAATTGGGCTTAGTACGGGTGGCCCTGCAGGGAGAATAGAAACCAGTGGGTCTGAATTTTAGAAAGGTACAGTTCAGCTTAACATAGCCAATCTTCTAATAATCCTAGAATCAGATAAAAATAGAACCAGGGCACAGGGCAATGAACTCCCATCACTGGGAGGATTTAAATAGACGAAGCCACTATTTCTCAGGAAAGAGAAAAAAATCTTTCTACATGATTAAAATAAGTTGAATCTGGAATAACTTCTAAAGTTAGCATTCTATGAATGCTTTTAATAATTATCATATAGAAAAGGAGGTTAAAGGGCCGGGCGCAGTGGCTCAAGCCTGTAATCCCAGCACTTTGGGAGACCGAGGCGGGTGGATCACGAGGTCAAGAGATCGAGACCATCCTGGTCAACACGGTGAAACCCTGTCTCTACTAAAAATACAAAAAATTAGCTGGGCATGGTGGCGCGTGCCTGTAATCCCAGCTACTCAGGAGGCTGAGGCAGGAGAATTGCCTGAACCCAGGAGGCGGAGGTTGCGGTGAGCCGAGATCGCGCCATTGCACTCCAGCCTGGGTAACAAGAGCGAAACTCCG
The DNA here is from genome assembly GCF_009761245.1 of Sapajus apella. Taxonomy (NCBI): domain Eukaryota; kingdom Metazoa; phylum Chordata; class Mammalia; order Primates; family Cebidae; genus Sapajus; species Sapajus apella. The sequence continues at coordinate 44,996,976 of NW_022436944.1, forward strand.
TCCCAAAGAAAAAAAAAAAAAAGAAAAGGAGGTTAGAAAGAACCTGAATCTGATGTTTTTTCTATCTTTGTGTCTCTCTAAGAAAGATGTTTTTCAAAGTGTAACTTACTAAGTTTCTCAAATCCAGGAAGAGATCAAAAGATAGACAGGAAAATTATCCCATACCGGTATGTTATCTCTTAAGAAAACTTGACCCATGATTATCTAAAGTGACAAAACACACATAAGGTAGTGATTCTTTTCTTAACAGAGGGTACTCCCACTGAGATTTCCTTCAATTTACAGACACTTGTGGGGACAATTTACAAATGTATGAAGTGATATATTCCTCTTTCTCTTTTTTTTTTTTTGTTAGAGATCATCTATAGTAGTAATCCAGAAATATAGCTGACACATTTCTTTCAATTCAAAGGCAGAGTGAAAAATACAATTTCAGAATGAATTTGTGTGTTAACTTATTTCTGTAACAGTAGAGTTGAAAGAACGATATCAGAAAATATTGTTACAAAAATGGCTTCCTACTTGTATCTATCTCAATTAGTGGACAATCAAATGGCAGGAATTTCTTTCAACAAAATAAAGTTATATTTTAAAGTGAAATGATACATCCATCTGAGTCTGCTCAATAGCTAACAAACATAAAATTAAGCCAGTAAGAAACATTCATCTTTACAGTCCCATATTTTGAACTTTTTGGAGAAAACAGTATCAATATTAATGGTCAGGTCAATAATTATGAATTTATAAATCTAAAATCAACATAAAAGTGGCTGTCCAGTCTAAAATAATACTCCAGCACTTACCCAGTGACATTCTGGGTTTACTCACTATGTATTAAAAATAGAATAATTTGTCTTAGAAGTTAAGCTCTACTCTATCTAAAATCAGCTTGTCTGACTTTTTCTCTATGCAATGGAAATACACACAAGTCAGCCAGATGCAGAAGGTAGCCACAGCCACAGGGAAATGGACATGGCCAAGATGGTGCCAATCACATGTGAAATCCCATTGTCCACAATGCTACTTAAGCAGCATTAGAAAGAGAAAGGATCGCAGATGAAGCATCTCAAATCTTGTACCAGTCCACCTTCTGATGCCCCAACATGTTACAGCTCAGGGATCTGAGACACAAAATACTTAAATTTTTCCACTATCCCTAGTGGTACGACAACATATGCTCAAGTCTCTTGACCAGTAACATTTTCTGCGGCCTTCCTGTGGCATCTTGGTGACATTGTAGGTCCTAGGCCCTGGAATATTGTCACTCACGGAAGCTTCAAAACTTTTAAAGGTGGGAACTGCTGCAAAGAAACATAACACAAACAGTACATACTCAGTTATTCAATTTGTACAAAGGTTTTGTGAATTTGCACAGATAGAACTAATTTATGAAGAATAGTAAATGCAGCAAATGTTAACAATTGTCATGAGTGTTCATGATAAAATTTTTTTTCAACTTTTGTGTATTTAAAAAATTTTTATAATAAAGTCTTGGGGGTACGAATTATTTGCGAAATCAGTACCTTAGTGGGAACAAATTACTTTAGAATCTTACCCTTGCCATATACAAAAATTATTTCAAAATGAATCCCAAACCTAAATGTAAGAGCTAAAATTACAAAAGTTATAGAAAAAAAAATTCATGACCTTAGGTTAAGCAGAAGTTTTAGATATGACATGAAAAGCATGACTCATAGAGGGAAAAAAATTGATAAATTGACTAAACCTAAAAAACGTGTTTCAGAATATATTAAGTAAAAAAGACAGCTCACAGGCTAGAAGAAAATATTTTCGAATAACATATTTGATGAACTCATATCCAGAATAAGCAAAGCACTTACAACCCAGTGATGGAGAACCTAATTAAGTATGGATAAAAGATTTGAATAGTCACTTCATTAAAGAACATAAGCACATAAAAATACTCACCGTCTTTAGTCTTGAGATGGAGTCTTGCTCTGTTGCCCAGACTGGAAGTGCAGTGGCACATCTCAGCTCTCTGCAGGATCAAGCGATTGTCCTGCCTCAGCCTCCCAAGTACCTGGGAAATTACAGGTATGTGCCATGCCCGGCTAATTTTTGTATTTTTAGTAGAGATGGTGTTTCAATATGTTGGCCAGGCTAGTCTCAAACTCTTGACCTCAGGTGATCCACCCGCCTTGGGCCTCACAAAGTGCTGGGACCATGCCTGGCCCATGTCATTAGTCTTTAGGGAAGACTTCGCACCCATTAGAATGATTATAAGCAAAAAGACAAAGCGAGAATTAGTGAAGATATGGGAAATATGAAACCCTCATACGTTGCCGATGAAAATTAAAGTGGTACAGCTACTTTGGGAAACAGTGTTTCAGTTTTCTGAAGTGCTAACTATAGCATTACCATGTAACTCAGCAAGTCCACACCTAGCATGCTATGCAAAAGAAAGGAAAACATACATCCACACAAAGGCCTCAACGTAAATGTTCAGAACAGCAGTGTTAGTTAAGAAATGACAATCCGAATGTTGATCAACTGGTATGATTAAATAGATGGTACATCCATACAGAGAAATATTATTCAGCAATACAAATAAACAAACTACTACTACATGCTGGTTGAACTAGGACCTCACTTGGTTGAACTTAAAAAACATTTTCTAAGTGAAGGGGGACAGATATCAAAAGACCTCATACTGTAATATTTTATTTGTATGAAATACCTAGAAAATGCAGCTCTGTAGAGACAAAGTAGATATGAGTTGTCTGGGAGAGAACAAGAATTAATTGCAAAAGAGAAAGTGGAGTCTTTTTGGGGTGATGGAGATATTTTAAAGCTCAGTTGTGGTGATGGTTGCATAATATTGTAAATTTACTGGAAATCATTAAATTGTACACTTAGAACAGGTGAATGTTACAGTATGTTAACATCTCAAAGCTGTTAAAATATTGTATACAATTTAGACCAACAGAACTCAGAATTTGATTATCTCTAAGGTGATATTGTAGAGTTTTGTGGGTAAGAGAACCGAATTTGGTACAGTACATGATTTCCTTCATCCTTACTGTATGACTTCTGGAAATTACTTAACCTCTCGGAGATTTATTTTACTCCTCTATAAAATAGCAATAAGAGTATGTCCCTCACAGTAATTTTAAGAAAATTGCAGGAGATAAACCGTACTTATCCCAGCATTTAACATATTGAGAGCTTAATAAATGTCAACTATTATTAGGATGATAGTGATGTAGAGGCATTGACCATGATACATCACTACTTGTTTTTGGCTAAAAAGTTCTTAACCTTCAATGACTGTACTTGTTCCCAAGATTTGGTATTGGATTGTGTTAAGTTTAACCCAAAGCTGCCTCCTTACATACGTCAATTTCATCCTAAAAGTTTCTCCATACAGAGTGAACTATAACGGAAATGGAGGTGTAAACGGACTGTAACCTACTCTTGTGCCAATCATCAAGTTCTGGCTAATCAAAGGTGGCCAACTGTCCAAACCATGTTCAAATAAGGCAAACACCAAGCTGTCACCATTCCGGCTGTTTCAGTACCTCACTTCCATTTGGCATACGTCACTTTCTTTTTCTGTCCATAAATCATCTTCTAGCATGTGACTGCACTGAAATCTCCCTGACCCTGCTCTGGTTCTGGAGGCTGCCCAATTCATGAACTGTTCTTTGCTCAATTATACTGTTAAATAGAATTTTTCTAAGATTTTTCTTTAAACAGTTGTGTAGATATCTTTTCTAAAAGGATCTAGAACGGTGTGCTCTAATTCCTTATCCAGCTTCTGATTTTACTTTATCCCTTCATGGTGCCTTTAATTTCTTCTCATCAGACTTTTCAAAGTACTGTCTCTAGCAGTTTCCTCTTCCTTCTGCTCATTTACAACTTTCGGGGTGCTGCTGAGCTCTGAAGAGTCTTGATATAATTGTGCACAAAAGTCCAAGATGGCAAAATAAAGGTCTGTGGTTTCTGCCTACAAATTAAAATATGTGGGTTTTAACATGTTCATTTTGTAATAACCTTTTTGGACACTGTGTTTAGTTTCTGGCTTTTTGAAGTGTAATTTGAGTTCACATAAATTGACAGGTAATCTCCAGCTAAGCAAAAGAACAAGAGCTTGTTAAACTTTCTGGGTTGTGGGTAAGTGTGGTAAAAGAGTTGCGTTAAATTTCTCTTTGAGAGATTGAGAGGATGTTAGTCATACAAACCAAAGAGAATGAATTTAAGATTATTTAAAAATAAAAAGCAATTGCATTAGTTTTCAATAAAACTAACAATGTGAGCTAGCTGTTAACCAAGTGTTTTCTTGAAGAGGTCCTGCTGGGACTACTTTCAATTTGACAATTAGCAGTATCATTTGCATACAAATAATGTGTTGAAGTCCTTAAAAATAGTTCACCTCTATCACCAATTAGGGCCAACTTCCAATGGAAATCTTGTTAATCCTTCTAAATTGTAGAACAAATATTTCCTTAATGTATAATGGAAAGATAGTATTGCAACCAGCTCAGAAAGGATAAAGACAGATTTAAAATTGAGTAACTTCAAATCAAGAAATCTAAATATTGTATTAAAAATGGTAGTCTTTCATACCCATTGTCACATCCAATTTTCCGGGTCTCCCTTAAACATTGTAGCTCAGCTGTTAATTTTGTAAAGTTGTGGAAGTTAGATTAAAACTGGGAATTTAAATAATCTAGTCCAGTTCCCTCATTTTCCAGATAAAGAACTAAAGAGAGGGTGGCATGGCCTTGTCCAAGGTCAGAACATGTGGTAGCTGACCTAGACTTGAACTCTTTTCTCCTGACTCACAATTTTGTTTTCCATCTACTGCACTGCACTGAGTTCCATTTCTAGTTATGCCACAATGGTTTCCATTCTGCCCTCAGTTCCATGAGTCTTTAAACTCCTCCAAAGAGCCAACTTTCTGTCCGTGGGTTAGCTTTTATCAGTCATTAGTCTCTTTCACCTTTGTTAATCAGCTTCTAACTGGATGCTGCATTTATAGAGCATTCTCAACAAAAATCAGAGTGAGACAGTCCTACATAATTGATATGATTTGAGTGTGACATTGAAGTCCTTTTTGCCCCTAATTAGCTCTCTTAAGCTTTCGATGGCGTTACTTCCCTTCCTACTGGCCAATATTTCCCACTACTACAGTCAAGTCCTTAGGTCAAGGCTTACTAGTGCAGATGCCTACAAAACACAAGCAGGTAAAAGCACGTCAAGCTGGCACCTGTGTGTTCTATAGACAGTGATTATTAATCTCTTAACTAGTATATGCTGGAAGAGAATTCTGATTTTTTTAACACTACAAACAAATTGAATATAGCCCATGAGGCTATCAGTTTCTGACTTCTACTTTAAGTTCATTCATTATTTCACTTCAAATGTATACACTGAGATCCTACTGTGTGCTCAGCACTGTGCTCCATACTTTTATTCTATAGCCGAAAAATTTAAAGATTTTACCCCAGCGTAATAAACTTCTCTGTATCACTCTGCCCCTTAAAGCTGGAATGATGAAAATATGCACTACATGCTTCTGTTTTCTTCCACTATCACAGAATATCAGCCCTGCCCCAAATTCTGGAGCACATTTTTGTCTTTAGTTAGATAAAAAATGGTAAGCGTTTAGGTGACTTTGCCCCAGCACAGCCCACCACAGGTCCTTCTGACCAGGTGCCCTGTGTTCACCAGTAAGCTTCCTGCCTCGTTCTTCAGATAACCTTTGCCCTTTTCTGTTTCTTATCTCAGCACCCAATCAGTGAGGAGGTCCCTATTCATCTCCTCCTAACCCCCCTCCTGCGTAATCTAGCTCAGACCTCAGCATCTCCCCGGAGGGCTGCACTAGTCCTCTCATCTTCAGCAGTGCCCTCCACCAGACTAAATTTATCTGGACCTAGACCAAAATGTAAAATAAGAAAAACACAATAATTTGTGTAGAATAATCTCTGCAATTAGCAATCCAATGCAGCAGTTCTTAGATGATGCAGAATCCTAAGTAATGATACATTTCAGATAAACTGATTCAGAGATTAAGCAATTCATGAATTTGCTGACTGGAGGATTACAGATTGATGCAGGCTTACCTGCCCAAGATTATTTCATTCCTCATAGATCTCAGCAGACAGGACTGTCCTCGGGCCAGGGATGCAGCAGAGTCTCTAGGTCTGTATGCTAGACCCTTGGGGATAAGGCAAGTTTATTTTGCTAAAGTGTCATTTCCCCATGTGTAAAATGCAGACATCACTGTCTTCTTCATATAGGGAAGTATTTTATGAAAGCACTTCTGGTGTCAAGTGTTAAGAACACAGGCTTTAGAGTTCAACCCTGGTTTAAATCCTGTTTCTATCACTGCCATCTGTATAAACCTGTGAAGTGTAGATAAAAGTGGTTGAAAGAGGTAATGTTTATAAAATGCGAAGCATAACTCCTGGCACATACAACTGCATGTTGGAGAAAAAGATGCTGATGATGGAGGTGTTAGGCGTTTGCCTCTGACTGTATTCTTCCTCTGCAGGGAAGAGAGAATGATCAAAGCGAATGTGTATCAAGCACTTAAGACTTTTCTAGGTGTTGTGCTGAGCACACATCAAGCCATTTAATCCTTACAGCAGTTCTAGGCCATAGGTAGTTATAGGAGGTATTTATTATCCCCATTTCACAGATGAGAAAACTGAGTTTGACAGACATTAAGTATGCTGTCAAAAGTCACACACAGCTTGAAAGGGCTGGGATATGCAAACAAGGTCTCTGCCTCCAAATCTGTGCTCTTAACTTCTAAATTATGCTGCTTCATGGGTGGTAGAAAGAAAAGATGTGTAGAAGATGGGTCAGCACAGAGGTTGATCCAGGGAAAGGAAGGCTAGGGTAGGCAATTTACAAATGTGAGTTTAAAATACAGAACCTTACAATTCAGAATAGAAAGACTAAGTGTCCATTGCTACAGCTGTCTGCTTCCAGCTATACTGAACATCTCCCTTTGAAAAAAGGGTGGAGGGAGGGTGTCTCAGGGTTGTAGACCCTTAGGGTCTTCATGGTCAACTTGATTAGTGATAATAAAATCTTGGGACAGCTGGAAAAGACTAAATTTAACAGAAAAGTAATTTAGTAATTATGAATCAAAAAGCTTAACTGACAAAGAGACTATATTTTTTCTTTGTTCTTGGATTCCTTATTTGTATCCCGCCAACTTCCAAAATGGTGACTTGTAGCAGGTTACAACAAAAGACACACAAACAACAGAAATGTTCAGACAAGGGTCAAAGGTCAAGAGACTGGGTATTTGAGCCATCCATTTAGCACATTATTTTTCCAGCTGGGAAATCGACTGCAAAACTGAACTAAGATCAGAAAGGTGCTTCATAAATACGTAGGTTAATTCTAGCAATATATTTGAAGTGCTTGGATAGCAAACCTCTCTGTATTTCACTATAATGGCCCAGCTTAATTTGTCATCTTTTTTTTTCCCTCCTTTTAAAGCATTGCTGAGACTTTAAGATACTCATTGTGAATTAATTTGGGATTTGGCATAATAACATTAATCATGCTAAAAGAATTCATTTGACAGTAATGCAGTATAATTAGTGATGTACTAAATCCATTGAGATCTACCAATAATTATAGAATCGTTATTTTAAAACCTTATATAGGCACTCTTTTTTCTTCCTTTTTTTTTTCTTTTCTATTTTGAACCTTCAGCATGTAGAGGCAAAGCTCTAGTTCTGACAATTTGCTTTTTGAGATACTGGGCAAAGGTGTCAAGAATAAACCTCAGCGGACTTGGCACTAACCATAGAAGCCCTTTGCTTAGGGCAAGGTATAAGAATTACCTTAAAGAGGACTGTTTAATCATGAAGACAGCTGGCTGAATCATGTGGAATTATTAGAAAGACTTGTGAACACAAACGGGTCTGAGCAAACCCAGAGTTTAGTAGCTTATGAAACTTAAAGACTGGTAGGAAATGAAGGAATACCTAGCAATTCCTGTTCCTAGATTGTGGTGACTGTTTAAGCTTCTTTAAAAGTACTAACAGTGAATTCAGAGTAGGAGGAAGTGAAGAGGATGGTTTCTGTGGTTGTAGAGTTTTAGATGTTTCAAAAGAATGAAATCTTATAAATTAACTGGTGATATTACATCATTTACATAATTAAATCTGTAGTCAGGTCTAGCCTCCAAAAGTCTGCACTCCAACAACTGTAGCTTTCTAGTCATAAACTCTCTCTTTTTTTTCTACCAGAGGCATCCCAGAAATAAATTCTATTTTTGTAGGAGTTTGGAATTGGCTCTTCTTAACAGGAATTCCTAGAGAGCAGTAAGCCCTCAATGTCCTAAGGTATCTTTTGCATCTAAAATGGTGATAACTATGTACCATCTTTGATAAAATAGTCATTCAAATGAATTTCTATATTCTTTAGCTCAGCCAAAGAATTGTGATTGAAAAAATCCTTGGACTCTAGAACGGGACCATCAAATAGGATTTTCTATGACATCGGAAATGTTTCATATCTGTGCTGTCCAATAGAACTTTCTGTGACAATGCAAAAGTTTCTATCTGTGCTACTCAGTGTGGTAGCCACTGGCTAGATATGGTTGCTGAGTATTGGAAATATGGGTAGTGTGAAACAAAGTAGAATTTTTATTCAAGTTTTTTAAAATTTAACTTTAAAGAGACATATGTGGCTAGTAGATACCACACTGGACAGCATAACTATATGAATATTTTTACTCAGTCAATATATAAAGCTATATGACAATTGTGTCATATGTTATACTACTGATGTCAGTGAGGTTATGACATAAGCCTTTGAATGTGCCTGAATGTTTTAGTCTCAATCCTGGATTTTGGGAGGAGCAGAGCCTTGTACTTTCCAGGGAATAATCTGTAGGGCCTGAGCTCAAAACCTAGCTCTACCAGCTGTGTTTGGACCCAGGCAAGTATCTTAACCTCTTGGGGGGCAATACCCCTTACTTTTATAGGGGTGCTATGAAGAGTACAGATGAGTAAAGGAATTAATAGATGTGAATTGCTTAAGACAGTACCTGGCACGTAGAAGATGGTGAATACGTGGTAGCCAACCATCAGAGACAATGCAAGCTTGTATCACCTGTTTTTGGGCTGACCACTACCACTGCTCCCTGGCCCTTCTTCCAGCATCCTTTGCCACAAATGAGCACATAGTAATAAAAGTCAAATCCTGGTATTCTCTCTTTTCTTTTCCCAGTCCCCTTGTATGCATTAACCAGTGAAATGAAACAAAAACTATAGCCCCACAACTTCATGCCCTACTTGATATACCAAGGTACTCAAACATTTACTAAATGAAAAAATATGTCATGTTCCATTTTAAAATATAGTATTAATTGCAGAATACTAGTGATCACATAAAAAGCCAGAAAATATGATAAACTTCATTATTCACAACCAGGTTTACAGATTGTTACTATTTTGCCATGTTGTTGTAGATATGTCCTTGAAAGGAAATCTCAGGCCTGGCATGGTGGCTCAAGCCTGTAATCCAAGCACTTTGGGAGGCTAAGAATGGTGGGTGGCTTGGCCTCAGGAATTTGAGACAAGCCTGGGCAACATGACAAAACCCTGTCAGTACAACAAATACAAAATTTAGCTGGGCATGGTGGTGCGTGTCAGTGGTGTCAGTCACTGTAGATGCTGAGGTGGGAGGAATTCTTGAGCCCAGGAGATCAAGGGAGACTGCACTGAGCCGAGAGCTCACTACGGCACTCTGGCCTGGGTGACAGAGCCACATCCTGTCTTAAAAAAAACAAATATATGTATGTATGTGCGTGTGTATATATATATATATGTATATATATGCCAAAAAACTTATTATGGCATATGGTTTTGCAACCCCCTCTACTTTTTTTGGAATACAGCAAGCTATTAATAGAGATCTCTGTCTTAGAATTTTCAGGTTCAAAACTTTCAACAGCTTACTCTTGCCTACAAAATACCTTTCACTTGAAAACAGAGCATTCAAGCTATTCTACAATCTCATCCCAACTTTCTCAACCTTTCCATTTGTGGGCTTGCCTCTCAACTAGCTTGTATTTACCAGCATGTAAGTTATTTTGGTTTTTGTTGATGTCTCCTATTTCTAGGAACACACAAAGTGCTGGCTGTAACAGAAGCACACAGGTGATCTGAGAATACTTCCTTGTAAGGTGAATTTATTGTTGATAACTCACAAGCCTTCGACATCTACAGAAAATATGGTCTTTGCCATATTTTTAATATCTCATGTTCTTACTCTGTTTTCATTTATTGGATCCTAATGCTGAGTTTTGTTTGACCAAAGAGAATGAGGCAAAGCAGTAGGATGTTTAGTAGCAGTAAGACACTTAATTTACATTAAACATTAGGGGAGAAGAAGATAATAGTAAGGTGGAGACAGACTGCAGTGGAGAGCATGTAAAATTGAAGCTGACTTTTAAGAGTATGGGGTACCCTGTGCAGATCAAAGTATTGTTTCACACGAACTAACTTATTCTCCACAACTTGCTGAATTCTGTGGTGCTTTAATGTAAATGGCAACATTTTTGCCATCAAATACAGGTTCAATTGAAGAGAGATTGTTGAGATATCTGAGTTGAGAAGTGAAACCATTATCTATAGATAGTGCTAAAATATCACCTGATACGTAGTCAAGTACCAGGACTTGATGACTTATAGCCATTAAACAAAAAGGATGAGTTAGTGATGCTTTGAGGTGTTTGAGACTAATTGAGAAAATGGGGGTGGCACAGAGAAAGATGGAAATTGGGAGCTATCTCTGTAGTAAGAATGAGGAGTTTGATATTGGGTATATCATGATGGAGATGACAACTGGACAGGCATATATAAATATATAGCATGCCCTTAAAAAGCAAAGCTTCTGGGTATTGTATTCTGGGCTGCTAGAAGAACAAACTATATTGCTCAAATAGTTGTATAGTTAGAATAAATTCCCCAAATGAGGTTTAATATATACTCCCATCACTAACTTATTCACAAACCAAATGTGCTTATCTAAAGAAATCAAGTGAAAAGACTAGTTTGAGTGTTTCCTTGTCATAACTCAGCTGAACTTCCAAATAAGAGCCATGAGGGCTGATTTGATTAATTTAGAGTGCATATAAAACTCCTAAAGATGGAGAAGAATGGATTCCTGTCATCTCTGCCTAGTTAGTACTGCAGCATGGCAGCTTAATCCAGTCGTGTTGTTACTGTAACCTCACACGTTCTCAAATTATACTTTTTTTTTTTTGCAGACCCATTTTTGTCCTTATAGTGCCAACTATTTCATCCAGTGTCTTTGTTATCTAGTGAAACTCTTAGATTTGCATTACAAAGTTAGAAAAAAGTAAAACCTGAAAATTTTCTGTGCCACAATTTAACTATCATTAAATGCATTTATCTTTATATGAGAATGGCTTAATGTGTTCTCAGTTCCTGAGTTCCGAATTCCAGAGTAAGTTTGTACTCCATTGTTTCTAAGAGGATAACATTTTTAAAAACTACAAATAATGGATTTGTGTTTTATAAGCCAATCCTGTTACCCAGGTGGTTTCTACACAGCAACGGAATACAAGATCTTTGTCTTTGGTCAGGGATATATTGGAATTGAAAGCTCTATATGACAACTGCTTAATTATCAGGCTTTAAGAATTTGAGTGTCTTCAATAGTTTGGATAAGAGCAGAAGTGCATGGCTACAGCCCCAGAAACATAAAAAGAAATCTGTGGCTTTTAAAGTTTGTGTAGCCAAGAACTATTCATACCCCGAACACATACTAAGAAACACTGTTACTCATAATTGATCAGTGTATTATTATATAGACTTACCAGCCTATTTTTCTCTCAATAGATTAATCTTGTGAAAGTGTATTTTTTAAAGTAGAATCGCTGAAGCTGATTTTGGCATGCATTCAAACGAGTTGGTGTGAGTAGGTGCTAGAAATTTTTCATGTTTTCAACACATACTAATGCCAGCTGGCAGAGAATAAGGAAATTTACTGTGCTCTGCAGCAAAAGTGACAAACACATGCCAAAGGATTACTTTGTTTCCTGTAATGTAGATATATTCCCTAAACCAAATCCTCACCATCTTTGTACAACGTGATTGCTTTATTGTTGGATCTAACAGGGAAGAAGACACTCAGGGGTTATAAATATTTTTGAACAGAACATTGCAAATCGAAGTTAATGTTTTCTGAGAATAGATAAACAGTTCACAAAAGCAAAACTCACATAGTAGAATTTTGAGGCCTAAGTGGGTTTATGTCATTAGAAGTCACCAAGTATAAAGTCAATGCCATTTATAGGAGTTTCCATTGCTTATGGAGTATCATAAATGAAGGGGTTAATTCCCCCCTTAGAAAAGTATCTCTGGTCTTGGTGGACTGGATTTCAAAGACCACATGCCTTTTGCACCACAAGTGTGATCCATCTATTATGTACCAAAATTGAAATTCATACTTATAATAAAATGTGACATACCCTATAAGTAGACACTATACCTTAACTTTCAGTGCACCATCAAACAAAGGTGGAAAATCCTAGGTGCAGCAAATGATCTCTTCCTCCTGAAATGTGCAATACTTAAAGACATCTTCTATGGTTTTAAAAGATTTTTTTCTTGGCTAAATGATTGATTATCCCTTTCTGTTCTGTAGTCTTTTCTTTTTTTTGAGGCAGATTCTCACTCTGTCACCAGGCGCCAGGCTGGAGTGCAGTGGCACGATCCCAGCTCACTGCAGCCTCTGTCTCTCGGGTTCAAGCAATTCTCCTGCCACAGCCTCCCTAGGGGCTGGGACTACAGGCCCGCACTACCACATTCAGCTAATTTTTTTTTGTATTTTTAGTAGAGATGGAATTTCACCATGTTGCCCAGGATGGTCTCAATCTCTTGACCTCGTGATCCGCCCGCCTCAGCCTCCCAAAGTGCTGGGATTACAGGCGTGAGCCACCGCGCCTAGCTGTTCTGTAGTTTTAATTGCTTTTTAATTTAGACTCACCTTCTGAAAGTTTTTTTGTGGTTGTGGTTTTTTAGGTTTAAGCTTCTCAGCAAAAAAAAGTGTTATTTCACTGTCTGCTTATGCTTTTTAAGGTCTTTTACAGTAGCCAAGCAAGGCCTGTATATCCCTTCACAGACAGATACTTAGGGATAATTCACTTTTTCAGCTCCCAAATCCTCATTTAGATTCTCTCCAATGATAAGATCATTTTTCTTCCACTTAGAGGTTCTCTCTTGTTTCTTAGACTATATATAGTGATACTAAGTAATATGGCTTAACAAAAAGCATCCTTATTTTATATCAGTAATTCCTAAAAATTGGGTTGGTTTTAAGAAAGCAGTTAGATACACCAAACCTTGAAACAGAATAGAAAGAGAATATTATCACTCAGAGATGATCGCTATTAATATTTTGATCCTGTTTTATCCTAGTGTTTATTACATACATTGAAATGTGTATTTTGTTTTAAAAAAGAACTTGATATGTAAAAGTAATGATATGATGTGAATAGTTTTCCTACTATTATCCTGCCAAATTTGTAATATCATTGGAAAATAACATGTTTAATTAGTAAACAAATGTATAAAGGGAATGTTTTTTCAAATATTTCAAGAGAAAACAGAACAACAGGTTGCTAATGGAACCTTCTAAGAGATGAACCTGAGTAAGAGCCTTACTTAATATTTTAATAAATGATTTAAAAGTTAGAGTGCAGAGTGAAATCTCTGCATTTGCACATTACCCTGGCTATTCTTATGGATAAATTATAGGAAGATCTAACCATGCTCTGAGAGTAAGCAGAAAAGTGACCGATGATATTCAATAAAAATGCATTTTAGAGGGAAAAATGTTCTGAGCTGTAGTTTATAATATGGTTTTGGAACTATCACTTATGAAAGAGCAAAGAGTGGTCTTATTATGATACCTAAAAATGTTTTTTAAGCAAAAAAGGCAACATAGACTAGTCATTATTCATTCATTCCACAAATAATTGGTTAGTCCCCTTAGGTAATTATAAACACCTTGCTAGATTCTGAAGATGTAGGATACAAAAGAAACAACAGCAATTTATGGCTCAGCTCTAGCAGCTAGACTGCTAAATTCTTATTCTTCTCCACTTTTTATTTAGTCTCTGAGATCTGCCCACTAGCACTTCCAGAGGGAGCAGAGCTTCCCAACTGATGTCAACGTGTCCTGGCTGTAATGCCCGGGGAAGTACTGCCACATAGGCTGCTGTTTGGAGTTGACTCCTTCAAAAAATTCTTAACCATGACAAAGAACTTAGTAATTACGGAAAGTAATTCTTAACAATTACAAGGAATAATGTGTATCTCGTTCTACCTATTTTAATGCTGTTCTTAAGTGTTTTTCTCCTTGTTTCTGATTGTTAATAGATTTGGTACAGAGTATGATAGCTCAGTAAGTTAGTTATGTCTGGATATTTTTTAAAGGGTTATTGATAGTATCCTCCAATCTCTTTTGATGTGAAATATTTTAATTTGATTGAAAAAATAGTAGAGGGATTTTTTTTTTATTGGTCATGCTGTCAAAGAACATTCTAACACACAAAGTAAAAACAGGTCTATTAAAACAGGATTAATGACAACAAGAAATATAAAGTAAAATTAACACAACAGCTGTCTGAGTTTAGGCAGAAGGTAGAGAACTCTCCTTTGAGGGCTGCTTTTGAGGAGTCTTATCCTTTTATGATTCTGAATGAAAGGGGAGTAGATTAGAGGTAGGATGTATCCAGGGGCATAAGCTTTACCACCATTAACTGCATTTGTGAGTGCTGCTAGAACTGCAAAATATGGTTACAACTAGCATCATAAAATTCTCAACTGTATTCCCCAAACCAAAGTAATTTCAGTTCACAATCATGAAATAAAACCAATGAAAGCCATTCAATAGGGCCTTGAATGTTGCTTTGTTGTAAATTTCATCATAGCAGGTGCTTCCTTATCTCTCCTTCAACTTTATATCTCCAATGCCTGGCACATAATAGGAGTTCAATTAATATTAAATACATGCTTATTTACCAAACACTTATATAGTGTTGACTGTGTGCCCACCACTGTTCCAAACGCATTTCAAACATTACTTAATCCTTATAGCAACACTGTAAGATATGCACCCTAATAAAATAAGGAGAATTGTCCAGGCATGGTGGCTCATGCCTGTAATCCCAGCATGTTGGAAGGCCAAGAAAGGAGGATTGCCTGAGATCAGGAGTTTGAGACCAGACTGGGCAACATATTGAGACCATGTCTCTACAAAATTTTCTTTTAGAAATTAGCCAGGTGTGGTGGTGCCCAAAGTTACCTGGAAGCTGAAGTGGGAGGATTTCCTCAGCCCAAGAGTTTGAGGTTATAGTGAGCTATTGTTGTGCCATTGCACTCCACACTAGGTGACAGAGTGAGACTCTGTCTCTGGAAAAAAAAAAAAAGGAAACTTAAACACTAAGAAGTTAAGTGATTTGTTCAAGGTCACACAACTCTTAAGTGGAGAAGCTGGAATTCAAACCCAGCCAGCCTGGCTTCACAGGCTATACTTTTAAGTACTCTGCTGTGCCTCATCGAATTGAATATATTCTAGGGAGAGCCATTGGTTCGTATTATTAGTGTCTCCAGTCTCCCCGCATATGTTTTTAAAATATATGTTTTAAGTATAAATATAGTATTTATTTCCCTGTTTCCCGAAAATTTTCTATTCCTTCAACTACACGAGGCAAAACTTATATTTCTTCACATGTTCCTTAAGATTTTTCTTTATTTGACCCTATTTGCTACCTTATTTCTCTGTACTTCCCCTATAGCTAGTGTACAAGATGCGTAAAACACCTTAATGCTCTGAATAGGCTGTTCTGTACTTCGGTGCTCTTTACTTCCCTTTGCCCAATCCCATTTTTATGTTGGCCAAGTTCTATAGATTCGTCAAGACCAGATTAAATGTCACCTGGTAAGTCTACAGAGAATTATTTAATTTGTATGTATAAGGCAGAGTATAACAAAGTGTCTGGTACAACCAACTGATAGGTGCAGTCACAAAAATTTGCACTGAACAACTCCTGTAGACCTCACAACGTGGCTTTGCAAGCACCTGTGTTCACACTTGTTTATGGCATCCCATAGTCTATGATATGAATGATGTCCCTTAGACTTGAGCAATGCCACTGACACGGCAATACAGGGCAGCTTTGCTAGCAAATAGCAGGGGCTCCACAAGGTTTTGTGAATAAGAGTTAGGTACTTATTTGCATTCATGAGGCCAGAGAGCGTCAAGTGTGACTCCATGCTTCTGTTAGTTGTTTGAAGAGTAGTGACTGTACAGCCAGTTTTCAGACTTACATTTCTAAACTTAGATCTCCTTCCCCAAAACTTGATTTGATAGAAAAACTGAGGTGATTCCAACTGAATGCCAAGTGTCATCTTTGGATCCCTTTGATTTCTATGACAAATAGAAACTCCCAACTTGGGGAGCCTGCTTGGAAGAAAAAGTATTTGTTTTGTTTACCTAGTCGAAGTACCATATGCTGTAATGAGAAAGCAGTGATGGGCTTCAAAGTTTGGCCCTTTCACTTGGGATGCTTGGAAGCATGTCCTTCATCTACAAGGCAAACAGAGAAAAAGGGGAGGACACAATAACTCCTAGAAGTGTCTCGAAGTCACCATCCTAAAACTGGACTTGGCCCCTCTCATGCCTTTAGCTTCTCAGCACCAGAATGCGTGAACCTGGGAAAATCTGGCACTGATATTTGCAACAGCTCCCATTTGTGTAGGGATGTTTACTACTAGAGTCGTTTGCGTTGCTAATTTTTAAAAATCATTTTAGTTTTCATTGAAATCATGTTCAATAGCAACTCTAAAGTGCTCATTAGTGTGCTCTAAGTACATATATGCATGCATTTTTATACACATACCTATAGTTAGATGTTGAATATTTCTATTGTAATTTTGGAGTAAGTACAGTCTTTTATATGTTTATCATGGTTGTTAAGTAGTTCTGACTTACCTAATTTGATATTTTTAGAATTAAGAAAGGAAATGAAGGCCAATAGCATTGCTCCCAACCAACACGTTATTCAGAGAGGACTGTTAATAGAGGTTTTGATATGTAGAAAATAGTATTTATTAATTAAGCAAGAAACATTTTGTGGGATTGTATCATAATTGCTACTTTGGTTGAGAAAACTACCCCTAACTTACAGAGTTCATGGAGGTATGACTCTCTGTTCCATTTTGTTTCTTTTCCTGCTCAGTAAGTAATTAATGATTATGGAAGAGAGAAAGCCCATATAATTTGTTTATGAATAAAATATCCTTAAATGAGAAAACTGGTGGATTCATTTAAGCGAGCAGAAGAAATCTCTCTTCTTTCAGAAAATTTAAATAAAATGTAACCCAGATTTGTAACATTTCCACAGATAGCTGTATTTTCATAAAAAAGGGAAAAATAATTTTCTAGGGAGAAAACGTAATTCAGCAGAAAAACAAGTTGTTTATTTCCCTTTAATATGAATCTATTTTTTAAAAAAGAAGCAATGAAAAGTATGCAAATTCTATAAAAACATTCTTTCATATAACTCTGCATCTTTTTAGTCTCTGAAATGATAATCATTGGTTTTTGATTTTAGGGAAAAAAACAATAACTATTTCATTACAATTGCAGTTTCTTACAATCTTTATGAAAATAATATTTGAAAAATGAATTTCTTAGGAAACATATCTTACGTCTTCTACAGTTTTTCTAAGCCAATTTAAAAAATTCCCATAAATGCAGTTTTTGTACCCAGTAAGGTTTTCAAGAAGTCAGTTCAAAACGTTTTCAAATTTGTTTGCTTTGTTAGGTTTTTTAGTGACTCACCCTTCAGAGTTTTGCTTCTGCAAATCTGACCTTCTCCAGCCAGAAGAGGCAGTGAGGGCTGATGGGTAGAGGAAATGAGGACTTTACACCTAAAACACGCACTCACAGCTACACTCTTCAAGAGGAGAAATTATTATAGCACTCAGAGAAAGAAACAAATGTTCTAGAAGACCAGTGGCCTTATTCTTTGTAAAACAGCCACTTCTACAATTTTTAAAGCAATTTACTTGAAAAATAAAGCAAAATATCAATAAATAGACTTTTTTATGATCACATTTCCCATAATCCCTTTATCTTTGTTTTGTAGTGTGTAAGATGTAAAACAAGGAAACAATGGACAAAATATTAAACAAAAAAATTGTTATAAGTTCAAGCACACATACAAATGGAGATGAATTTGTATTTCTATATTCCAATAAGTTAATCAACTGTATACATTCTAACAAGAGTATAAAAGCTGTTTTTAATATCCTTAGAATCCTTATCGAACAATGTTTTGTTTTGTTTTGTTAAGCAGACTTCCCACAGCTTCTCAATGAAGTTCCCTTTGAAGAGCGTGATGATAAATAACAGAGCCTTTCCAATTGTTACTTTGCCAAAAGGTATTGTCTGCATTTTTTGTGTTCATCATGACTTGTGAAGTTCAGCTGTGTCCTTAGTACTAGCTAGCCAGAGGAGGGAATCAGCAAAGACATTGCACTGTGGCTCTTCCTAGAGTGAAAAATCAAATGCCATGCTTTCCTAGTTGTTAGTCTGAAAGCTTACCTACCATTTGGCTGAGGACTTGGAAGAATTACCGGCACATCTCGGGCTGAATCAGTGTAGCCCAGAGATATTCTAGCAGGTTTTTCTGGTAAGAATAGCTCTTTTTTCATGTACTTTATGGATGACTTTGAGAAGATTTAAATTACTTTTGTCTTTCTTAGTTATTATTTGCTGAGGGGTCCGTACCATATACTATGAATTTCTTCTGTGAAACTGAATTCGGTCTTGATCTACAAATTGTATAAGAATAAACCCAAAATCTTGTCTCTCTTGATAGAAACTTCTGTCCTTTTGGAGTTTTATGCGTGAAACTGATAATTTCACACGGCTTATGCTGTATCTATATTTAGTTTTAGTAAAAGTGTTGGTTCCTTTTATATTCAAAATATGAATATTTTTCTTCCCATAAATAATTATATCAATTTTAATGTCTAAGAAGAAAATGCATTGCCGTATTCCTATATTGTTATGACCAAATGGCATTTTATTTACAAGTTTTTTATTGAGAAATTTCCTGCATTGGAAAAAGTTTTTGAGTGAGCTATCATAAAGCATAAAATGAATTTAAAGCCTATGAATGACGACTATGATTTATCAAGCAGCAAAAAGCAAATTGGTACATTTAAAAGTTAATGGTATTTTGGAGTACCAAATTACCACGGGGATGTGACAGAAATAGTCTGCAATTCCAAAAAGCACCCTAAAGACTTGAAGTGTTTAATGAACCCTATCATGTGGTACTATAATATTGGTTTACATCCCTGTTGGACTATGATTGCATTAATGTATGCTTTCCAAGGGTGGATATTTTTGAAAGGTGGCTGTTTATTAATGTTTTGTCATTTTCTTCATGAAGCTCAGTAATGGGCTGTAGCTGGCTTATTTAATCCATAAGGCACTTTCATACTCTGTTGCAGGTTTTAAACAGAAGTCGAATTGCTTTGTTACATTTAGGTATAGAACAAAGGCATTATGTCATCCTACATCTATATATTAATATATCCCACTGAGCTCAAGTAGTTAAAAAAAGAAAACAGTACTTAATTTATTTCCTTCTCTGGTATATGACCTCCAAAGGCAAACAGAAATCTTTAAAACACACACACACACACACAGACACACACACACACACGCACACACGCTGTCTCTCTCTCTCTCTCTCTCTCTCTCAGACACAAACACTACAGCAGTATAAAAACCTGAAAAATCTATCCTATTTCAGCTCTATTACTTTGTGTCTGAGCCTTCTTTTGTATTGCTTCAACCCTTGCTCATATAGTTTCTGTTATGATTTCACAGCAGAAGCGGGCTTAATTTTAAAAATCTGTCGTACTAATGTTCTGAAATATTCACACCTCTAATTCTATAGGCAAATATTGGAAAACTAGGTTTGTGCTGATTTTTCACAATCCCTAGGACGTAGAATGCGCTGCCATATGTTAGAATAAGACAACTTATGATGGGAAATCGGTGGAGTGTTTTCAAGTAGGCCTGGCAGGATGAGAAAATCTTGTTAAAATTCAAAAATTGGATTGTTTGTTTTCACTTGCCTGTGTGATTACTCTAATATGGCATAATCGTAACTAAATTGCAACAACATGGCAGTTGGCTTATTTTTATTGCAGGCCTGTTGGCAGAGAGCTCTGTCCAATTGTTTATTGTTTCTACTCATTTTTAATCTTTTTCTATTTTAACCACCGATAAATTGGCACAGAGTAGGTGAATTTCGTTTCATGATATGTTAGGAAAATGTATAAATTGAAAACTTAATTTGAGGGGATCTGGATATCTTCTGGAGCTATACTGTTTGAAAATAGTATAGTTGCTGAGGATCCAAAACATACCTTTTTAAGAAAGTCTTGTTTCCAGAATTATATTCTAGAGACACTCTTTGAAATGTATATTATGATTAGATATTGTATCACCCTGTCCATGGTCCATGTTTCTATAGAGTATGGAATGGGTACAAATGCTTCATAGATTTTAGCATCATAGTTTTGAGATGTGTGATGGTGATGGGAACATAGGCTTATTCCTGAGATTCTATTTTATAAATTAATATGTTGAGTAGAAGAGTTTTCTAAATTTTAAATGTTAAGACCTCAGGTCACACAATAAAATAAAAACATCCCAAGACTATAATCTGTAACATAATGTTATACCTCCCCATGATACTCAACCTCAGATAATCTGAGTTTAAAAGTCATGGAGTGGTATAGAAGATTTAAATCCAGTAAGGCATTTTTCATATTAGCTTAACCAAGAGTCTTAACCGAGGCAGCTAACAATCAGCTCAAATGACTAATTTGATTTGCTACTTCTCTTCCTTTCCTTAATCAGAATTCTGATAGAGGGATTAATTAGCAATAAAGCAACATGAGAAAGAAGGAAAGAAAATGAGGGCATAGATAATCCACAAACTATATATAATCATGTCTGCATAATCAAAAGTTAACTGTCATTAACATGACATTTGCTTTTAAAGCCAGGCAGAAAATTATGATTTTTGGCACTAACCTAATCTTTAATTATAGCACAGTACCATTCTTCCTTGTGTTAGTTCAGATAGCTATAAATTATATTAGTCTAGGGCTTTTGTGTCATTTCCTTTCCTTTTCCATGATTTATATAGTTAGAATACTGACCTATAATTAAGTGTACTTGAGAATGGCCTCCGGTTAATTAAATGCTGTGGAGTGTGTATGGTGTGCTTTGCCAAAATTCCAAAGGAAAAGGCCATTCCTGGGTTAAATATCTATGAGGAGCCTGGATTAAGTCTTCCGTGCCAGTCATATATGACTGTTGAAGCTGTCATGAGAAATAAAAATGCACTTTTCTTAGCTATTGTCTGTAAAAGAATGTAACATTAATCGTTTTGTGTAATTTATGAATATCACTTCGAAACGTGATCGCCTCATATAAGGCATGTCCTAACTTTTAATAAATGGTAAAGCAGATTTATTATATGGAAACAAAAATTAAAGTCATGTCTTCCTTCTTCTCTTTATTTCTGCTCTTTCGTCTTTCCCTGTAACGCATCTCCATTCTCTGCCAGAAACTAATTGCCACTCAATTTGGTTCAATATAGACTAGATATTCGCTTCTGTGTGCAGGGCAGTACGCTGGAGAGGGGCTATCAACACACCCAGTTCTCTTGCATGAAGAGTTACCCTGGTGCCAGAACCTGCCCTGACTCTAAGGATAAGTTGGGACTGTCCTACTTTATCTTATTTTTCATCCTTACTACCCTCTCCCAGCAACACCTCCCCACCCACATGCACATATGTGCCAGATGACGTGAAACTCCTTTCCATTCCAAGATCCCAAGGCGAATCCTAGGGCCTGGACCAACTAAAGAGGAAGGCAGGAAGCAAGCAAGCAAGCAAGCAGTAGGGTGCAATCTGGTAAAGGCCCTCATTTTTCTGTGGTTTGACTTACCAAAGGAAACTTTAGAACCATCCAGGGACAGCATCAAAACATTTATTCAGGCAATGGCTCCTCACTGTTGGGTCATCCTTACACAGCAGATGACACACACTGGTGGGTGGGTGGAGGGAGCTGGGCCCGCAGATATTGTTTGGCATGCAGAGTTGTTGTTGTTATTTTCTTTTTTTTAAATGAGACAACACTTTAAAAATTAAGGGAGATTTTAATCCCAAATCTAGATTTTTGGGTTCTTTTGAAAAACCCAGAAGATTGCCAACAGGGTGTCTGTGTTGCCTGAGCTAAATCTGAAAAGATTGCACGTGACAAGGGCGGCTGTATTTACTGATGACTCACTTGATTCAGTACATTACTTCCTGGTCCCTGTGCGGATTGGAATGTGCACTCTCTACACACACACATGAACACACACTCTTAATGATTTGAATGGTGGTGGTGATTGTTTGAGGGAGGGATGGAGAGCTTGAGAGGTGATCAAGATTAACCTTGGCTGGGCCAATGTTAAGACGGAAGAAGGACGTGTGTGGCAAAGTAGCCTTCCAGGTGTTAAGCTGAACCATAGGAACTTGACACTTGTATAGGTCAAAATCAACTGAACACTGGCAATTTTATATCTCCAATCTATTCTTTCCCACTTAAAAAGAATCTCCATGACAGCCCTAGAGTCTTTTGTTGTGCAGTAGAGTTTGTTAGAGAACTATATTTTCCTTTTAGACACCTAGGATTTCTGTGTGATAGGCTCCCATTTTAGGGAATACCTGTTCCCTTCATTCTGCCATAAATGTATTTTACTGTTTTCAGTCCAGTAGATATTCTGTTTCTCACCAATTAAAAATGTAATGTACAGACACAGTTATTTCTTTGTGATGCTTAGCTCTGATAACTTCAAAACCAGAGAGACTATTATACATATTTTGGTGAAATATACACAACATAAAAATAGTTAAAATGGTAAATTTTAAGTGGGCAATTAAGTGGCATTAAGCACATTCACAACACTGAACAACTATCACCACTATCCATTTCTAAAACTTTTCTGTTATTCCAAACAGAAACTAGGTACCCATTAAGTGAGTCTACTTTCTCCCTGCCCTCAGCCCCTGGTAATTTTCATTCTATTCTTTGTCTCCATGAATTTGCCTATTCTAGGTGCCTCATTTAAGTGGAATCATACAATATTTGCCCTTTTGTGTTTGGCTTATTTCACTTAGCATAATGTTTTCAAGGCTCATCCATGTTGTAGCATGTATCAAAGTTGTATTCCTTTTAAAGGCTGAATAAAATCCTATTTTTCACATTTATCACATTTTGTTCATTTATCTGTTAATGGGCATTTGTTTGTTGGGTTTTTTGTTGTTGTTTGTTTTTTTAGACAGAGTCTCACTCTGTTGGCCAAGCTGGAGTGCTCACTGCAACCTCCGCTCACTGCCACCTCTGCCTCCCAGGTTCAAGCAATTCCCCTGCCTCAGCCTCCTGAGTAAATGGGATTACAGGCATGCGCCACCACATCCGGCTAATATTTTGTATTTTTAATAGAGATGGGGTTTCACTATGTTGGCCGGGCTGGTCTTGAACTCCTGACCTCAAGTGATCTGAATGGGCATTTAATTTGTTTCCACATTTTGTGAACAATGCTTTTATGTACACTGTCTGTTTGAGTCCTTTCTTTCAATTCTTTCAAGCATACTCCTAGAAATGGAATGGTGGATCATGTGTTAATTCTATGTTTAACTTTTTGAGGAACTGTCAAATTTTTACATATTTTACAGAGGTGATAAATGCAAGTTGCATTATGTAGTCTTTTTAAATCCAGGTACAGTGCTTATTCTCTTTTATATTACAATAAAGCCAGGCTCTTCTTTTATTTTGCCATAGAAAATATTTATTGGGTCAGAAAAAGGCAAACTCTTTTAAAATATCCTAGTCAAAAAGCGTTTCCTTGGGGTGAAACATTGATCAACACTGTCATTTTCTTTTTTCAAGTTCATATATAGCGCATTTTGGTTTCAGATGAACTATTCTGATGATGATTCTTTAAATTTTAATTCCTCTATGAAAATCATCATAGCTGATGAGCATGTTCTTTGTAAAACTAACAATTACACTCATCTGGGTTTCTATTGTTCTAATACTGGAAGTTAATTTGTTAGCACCCTGTAATGCATTCTATATAAAAGTGCTTTTATGTAATCATATGTGAACATGTGTAGTTTGACCATGAATAATTATAAACATAACACACTGAGGAGTAAGTTCTCAATACAATCTATATACACAAGTAACATTTCGTACCATACATCTCCTTAAAAGCAAATGTCACTCATTTTAGATAAATTTTGTGATTCCAATCAAAATAATGTTCTCACTCATTTAAGCACTCTTTAATGTTATTATGTAAATGAGCTCTGGGGATCACTGTGTAGAGTTAAAGTAAGCTCTGAAACCCTTCACTATTTATTTCAGTAGAAAAGAGATGTCATTGTTGGCAGGAATCTAGACACGTCTCCTTTAAATGGTGGCAGTGGTCTGTGTCTGCAATCAAAGGTGTGGCACATGGTTTCATCTTTTCCTAGTACAAAAGGAGTTTCATTTAACAATTTCATACTGAATAGTTCTTTCTATTCAGCCATGGAAATAATGGGAGCAGCTCAGTGGGTGGGAATTTCTTCATTGGCTCAAAAAAGGCTCAAGACTAAGATACAGGCCTGTGATGTTGACAACGTAGAGAGGAGATTCAATGTGGAAAAGGAGGAGCGATGTCTTTTGTTTAAAGATCTAAGTTAATTCCATTTCCTCTTTTTAAAACAAGAGAAGGGGATAGGAAGGATTTCATACCATTTTAGTTTTAAAATTAGTCATTCAAGTGAACTGCCTGGCTAGGCAACAACTCAAATTTCCTCTCCATCCAATTCCTTTCCTATGTTTTTTCCTTGTCTTGCATATCTATGGCAATGCTCCCCAGGGCACCCCCCTTTAGCTGGACCAAATTGAGTTCCTGTCCATGTGTGTTCTTAGAATAACCAGCCAATCTAACTTACCACATGCTGAGGGAAAGGCATGGACCATAGATTCCTTTTCTGCTGCTTGGCAGTGACAGGAAGTGGGGAAAGCATGGGCTCTGGAGTCACAAAACTCGGGGAATGAGGTCGGTTTCAGTCCCTTGCGTTGTCATCTTAGGCAAGTCAGTTGACTTTTTGAAGTAGTAAGCTTTCCCATCTTATATGTTCTTTGTGAAATATAGGAAGTTAGGGAGAACATGAGAGCTGGGACCCAGGAAGAGATGATCAGTGAGGTGACTTCATCCCAGATAATTCCTAAGGAACTTTTAAGAACAGAGCCAACCAACATTAGATCATCCTGTGCTGAAATAGAACTCCCTTTCCATTACTACTAACTTGTAGGGGGAAACTATTGTTACTCCTGATATTTTAATTTAGAATGGGGATGAAGTAAAGGAAAGGAGTTCTACTTTTGAACTAATAGAGACTGCAGAAAGACACAGAAGGATAGAGGCTGGGTAGGGAAATTCATCAGAATCAGAAAACTAAAGAAAGTGATTATTAGGAAAATGTGGCATTCCTTAGCATTCTTTGAGATATTGGACTAACTTTGGGTTGACAGATTTTATTATGTCTAAAGTATACTTTCAAAAAACATAATTCTTGCTTAAAAGAAATGATATTTTAATACGAAAACATAAGACAATCAATAAAAGGCAGTGTTTTTTTTTTTTTTTTTTGAGATGGAGCCTCACTTCTTTGCCCAGGCTCGAGTGCAATAGCATGATTTTGGCTCACTGCAACCTCCACCTCCCGGGTTCAAGCAATTCTCCTGCCTTAGCATTCCAGGTAGCTGTGATTACAGGCATGTGCCAGTGCACCCAGCTAACTTTTGTAATTTTAGTAGAGACAAGGTTTCACCATGTTGGCCAGGCTGGTCTCAAACTCGTGATTTCACATGATCTGCCCACCTCAGCCTCCCAAAGTCTGGGATTACAGGTGTGAGCCACCGTGCCCAGCCAGAAGGCAGTCTTTTAAACAGAATGAAATAGTTTTATGAAAAATTCATTACGTTGTCTTTATCTTTGCCTCATTTTTCTGTGGACTATAGAACACTTCATTCACTGACTAACATTTTAGAATATTGAAGCCGGATTCCACCTCCTCTTCATAAAGCTAAGGATACCAATATCTATATAAAGTAGCTTGCCCAATTTAGTTGGGAGGCCAAAACTTAAGTGTAAACTTAAACTTTTGAATTTGCAGTTATCTTTGCATCTCATCGGATTTTCTTATGAGAAAATGTGGCTAATCAGGATTCCAGGCTGAAGAATTTACTTTTCCCCTCAAAGGGAACAAATGGGTTCCATAGCACAGAAATGATTTGGCCGTATTGATGTGAAGGCTTTCTTACATTATTTTTTGTCCAATGGCCTCATTTCATAGATGTTTTCATTTAAGTGTAGAAGAGGTGAGTGACTTGTTCAAGGTCACACAGCTATTATGTGGTAAAACTGGGATTGAAACCAGGTTTCATGGTTCTTGGTTCAGCTAAACATTTACTCATGTTAACACCTCCTGTATGCTGTTACTGCATTAGGTGCTGGGATATAAAAACAAACCAACATGGCTCTGTAGCTATGCTCATAATTGTTAGAATTGGGAAGCTGCCATCATCTAGAGAGCAATAATAATAAAAGTATCAAATCTTAAATTTGAAATGGGCCTTAGGGTTTATTACTCTAATTCAAATGTAAGGAAATGAGGCTCTTATCTGAAGAAGTGGCTTGGGATGAACACAGATTTGAGTAATGTCGGTGTTAAGAGTCAACAGGCTTAATGGCTAACTAACCATGAAGGCTTAAAGCTGGAGAAATCAAAGATATACAGAGAATTAAGAACTTGAGCACAGAATGATTAGAAGCATAGACCTAGGAGTTCTATGCCATTACTACCTAAGTGACCTTCGTCAAATCATACGACCTCAGTTTATTCATCTTTGAAATCAAGATCACTTCAGTTTTGAGGGTTTTTGAGTATCAAATGGTACTATGTTTGTTAAATGCACATTATGTTGCCTGGCACATAGTAAGTACTCAGTAAAGATTACTGTTAAGAGCATTAGTGGCATCAATAGAGAAAAAAATGAGATATGTTGGTTTAGGAGAGTTCTTTCTCTTTTAACTTAGGGATTTAATATGTGACTTGTGAAACGTCTAGAACCTGACTCTATCATTTAGCTGTATTTTTTCTTTTATCTTCCTGTTATCTCATTTTAAAATTATTAATAAAAATGTAAGAGAACGAAGGTAGATTTGGGCTATCAAAAGTTTTGGAAAGGCCAATATTTGGGATAAGAATTGAATGAAAAATCAGTAGGAAGAGCAGCTAGTATAATCCAAAGAAAGAGGGGCCACTGTGGATTCTACGGCATAATCCATGAGCTCCTAGTGAATGACACCAAGACGGTTTCTTGACTTAGGTTCCTAAATCAGACTACGTAAGGGAGAATTTTGTTGGGGTAATCTTAATTGTTAGCACTATTTTGTAAAATACTTCTGAGTTTAGGGGGAGAAATAGTAACCAAGAGCATCACATAAAACAAACTTCTATTTCCTTTTATTGCACTTGGTGAAGGTTATTAAGAATGTAATTCTTTCTGCTTGCAATGTGATTAGCAGCCAAACCTTTTGGGGGTAAATTTCCATTGCTACGCTCTTGTTATCGTAAATGGAATTTGCATGCTTAATTCTCTTCCCTCCATATTGAATCCATACCCCTTTAGGTCTAACGGCATGCTAAAAATGATTCCAAATCTCCAGTGTTGATTGTGGGCCATATGTTAGCACTAATTATATAAATGAGACTTGGTGGAAATGTGACATGCTAAGCATTCCGAGCTTAAGGAATTATCTAAACGAATTCTAGCTTGAATTAGTGCTAGCAGAGGCAAGAAAATGCGGGTGCAGGTTTTGAGCAGATGTTAACAGGTCTGCAAGCCTCTTCATTGTCTTTATTTGTCTAACTATAAGGACTACTGATGGAATATTGTGTCAGAATATTTTAAGGTGCCATTTTCCTGCAAATTGCATTTTGCACCTACAGATGGATCCATTTTCTGAATAAGCAGAGTGGAATGACAGAATATCAAAGATTAGAATTTGCAGTCTTCTGTGCATCTGAAAACTTAGCATTCAATGAGGTCAATTGTCATGGTCATTATGTCACGGAGCCTGAAGACTTCTGGAACGATATTTCATTTCAATATCAAATGTTCTTGCATTTTAATTTTCAAAGCGAAAGTGAGAGAAGAAAAAGAAAAATGGTTCTAATTCAGAGCAAGAGTGAATAATAGTATCTTGAATAACACTCTCTCTGTATATAATCATTCATGAAAATATTACCGTGGAATGTATTAATTGAAGTGACCAAGAGAGGTTTAGGGCCCTGAATCCTGTTATGATTGAAGTTTGACTCATCCTCTTCACTGGGTGGCGTAAAGTCCTAGACAGGACAATTATTGCCTGTTTCAAAGCCCATGGCAGACCTCACTTACATTTTTGTTTCTCTGTCTCACAGACTTCTTGAGGTTCATCTCTCTGGCCTTCTCACTTGTTCTCTGTAGATGCTGATCCCCATGTGGATGTAAGTTCTGCTTTTTCTTTCTAGGTCTCAAGCACAGAGTCCAGTGCTTGACACATAATAAACGTTGGCTGTATAAATGTTGTTGAAAGCATGGAAATAGATAACATCAGAGGATTCAACTATGTGTTAAATACTTGATTCGCATTACCTCGTTTAATTCATACTGGCGTGTTCTTCGATAGCCATTGCCTTTGTTGCTTTGAAGATGTGAAAACTAAGACGAAGGGAGATTAACCAAATAATTTGTCCAAAATTACACAAATGGAAGTAATAGATCTGAAATTGAAACCTACAGATGTCTGACCCTGTACCTATTAGTCATATAGAGTGTAGATTCTGTCCTTTAGACACTTATGTGCAAAGTTGATTATCCTGAAATTTGGGTCTCTATATATTCTTGAGGACAGGTGAATTTCCTTGAGTGACTTGTTTTGCACTCGTTTTTATTGGAATGACAATCTAAGTAGAACAGGTATCGCAGATTCTGGATCATCTGGATGACCATATTGTGATGGTGTTTACTATGATGTTAGTGCCAACTCATGTTACTTTAATGATAGAACATTATTCTGGAAAGAACAGAGGCAAAGCACATATGAAGATAATAGGGTTGTGCCACTGACGGTTCAGTAATATTAAGGGTTTGGAGGAGTTTATACAGAGAAATTGGGAAAAAATTCCCACAAAGCACAAAGCAATGGTGAAGTGAAAATACCTTAGAACATGTGTGCCCTTCCAGTTGGGAACATTCACATGGGGCACACTGACATAGTTTTGGGAAATAGTAATATAGTTTTAATAAAGCTAATATTATCTAGTATGTTGAAGTTATGTGGGAAATTTAGTTTTTTATAGTCTTATGGTTTCGCTTTTCTTCATAAACTTCTTTTGGTTTTATGGCTCTAGTGCGCTTTAGACATGAAGAGTTAGCAATTTCACGTTTGTGTATATTTATGTAAGAATAAACTAAGTCTGTCAAGATTTGGGAGAGAGCTATAATCTTTTCTCTCTCTCTCTTTTAAAGGGATCTGTACACCCTTTGAGGTGAGAGTTGCCTACATCAGTCTTTGGGCATCACGTGGTCCCCAGGGACTGAACTGAAGCGAAATCAGGATAACAGCAGAGTGTGTGCACTCACACATGCACCTGCAAATGCCTGTGAGACACATGTGACGGCAGTGGGAGTTCGGAGGGGATGTTTGACTAGCATATCCCAGGGCCCATCTATTTAGCTCTTGATTCAAACAACTATTCATGAAGCAGCTTTCCTCTCCCATATGATTCTTTCTCTGGGTGTCTTGTTTATCCAATTCCTGTAGTACTGAAGAAAGATGGCCTCTTTGAACGAGTGTATTTCCAGAATCTTATTCTTGCTGATGCTCTTTGCCAAGAATTAAAAGGGAATTCCCTTGGCACATTTGATGGCTGCAACAGCTTTATATGCTGGCCTCCAGCCAACAGAGAGCAAACCTGAAATAGATGTATTTCTTGTTCTCCTTGACACCTTATACAACTCCCTGCAGCATTACTTCTCTCTAAAGTCAGTGAGGCATCCACAGGCCTTACGGAGGGCGAACAACAAGGCCAATTCATCATAGTTAATATTCTGCTTTCAAACTGACAAGTCATCCCTAAAGTTTATCTACTGCCTGTTCTCTTTGGAATTCACTGACTCTAATGTCTCAAGCTATCTTGGGAACCTCATAATGTATTACTTAAGAATCGTTGAAATTCAAGTATAGTTGATGGACGATAGAGTATTTTTTCCAGAGATGAGTTAATTTTTTTGAAAACGGAACCATTTCAGAGTGATAGTTTCATAACCAAATTTGCCTTTAGAAACTAGAAGGTGGCGGGAAGTTGGAGACAGCATATAATGAAGACTACTATTCTTTCTTTGCAAAATATCTTGCAAATATGGTTGCCTACCTATTTCTAATGCAGATGTTTCTACTATAACACAGTGTCTGTGTTCCTGAAAAAACGTAGAGTTCTGAAAAATGATACATTAATATTGGCAAGGCTTGGTTGGGTGTGGTGGCTCATATCAGTAATCCTGGAACTTTGGGAGGCTGAGTTGGGAGGATTACTTGGGCCCAGGAGTTCAAGACCAGCCTAGGCAACATAGTGAGATTCTGTGTCTACAAAAAGTAAATAAAACTTAGCTAGATGTGGTATACCTGTAGTCTCAGCTCCTGGGATGCTGAGGTGGGAAGATCATTTGAGCCCAAAGAGTAGAGACTGCAGTGAGCAATGATAGTGCCCCTGCACTCCAGCCTGGGTGACAGAATGAGACCCTGTCAATAATAATAATAATAATGGGGGTCAGTCTCATGGAAAAAAACAAAACAGACCACTCAAAAGATATGCATGAATGTCAGCATGCATAAACCTAACTAAAAATTAACTAGTACCGTTGAAAAGACATGCTAAATTTCTCCTAAAAGTGCATTATATATAGGAAACTCTACCTTTAATAAAAAGGAAGGTAATTTGATGGAAGGATCAAGGCTGCTGAGTTACAGAGATAAGACTAAATGAGGAGAAGCATATGATAAGCCTTTCCAAGACAAGACATGTGGCTACATTGAGCCAACAGGAGAAACGTGGGCAAATTATATAGAGCACATTCTTCCACAGCTTTCTGTACTAGAATATCTTGTGTTCATCTTCTCTTACTAAAAAATATGAATGTACTGTGAAAAGTCATATGTGAACCTATATAATATCTTCCTTTAAGATGATGTCATTTCTCTGTTTACCAATCCTATCATGTTAATTAGTGTTACAGATGCACATTTTATAGCGAAATAGACTGAGTTTAATCAGAACATTGGAAAGGTAATTCACCTGATTGAATTTTGGATATTATGTGCGTTAAGAGGAGCGTTGCTTCAATTTGAGAAGTAGAACATGTGTAAATCATGAAGTTGGGCTAAGGAGGCCTCTGGCTATGGGCCAACATCTCTTTCACTTCATGGAAGCATGAATATTTTTATTTGTGGTGCTCCTTGGGAATACATTTTTATGGCTGTAAGAAAGACTCAAGTACAGATGACCTTCAGTGACAGTGGTATGTGTCCAAGATTCTCCATCCAGTCTGGTGTGGTAACAGTGGCATGGTTGATTTTGTTACCCTAGTAAAGCATGGTCTCTAGCCGTAGGATGCAAAGAGGGGAGGAAATCAGGTGATGCTACCTAGAAAACCAGATTCTCAAGTCAAAGAGAACTGCAGTCAGGTCTCAACACTGCCATTTAGTAGCTCTGTCTGACTCTGGCCCAATTATTTAGATCATTTCTTTTTCTTCATATCTGTAAAATATGTACCCCAATAAGGTGATTAAGAATAAGGCAAGGCTTCTAGTGCATGTTTAATGACATTACCTATTATTTTTTCAGAAAGTGGCTACGTGAAGAACATACATGTAGGTCTACGAGCTCTCTTTGCTCCATCTAGACAAGTACCTACTTGATAATATCTTTAGCATAGTTCAGATAATCACATGAGCCTTTTCTGGCCAGGATCCAAGGGTCATCTCTCAGGCCAGCTGGCCTGGGAGTTGTGCTCAGATGACTTCAGACTGTTGAAAGGGTCTTTGAGTAAGAAGCACTGGCAGCCTTGGGGACCTGAAGTCTCAGTTGACCCACTAGAAGAAGACCAGGTATAGGAAGCACATCCCTCTGCCCACGGTGATGGGAAGAGTCCAGACGGAGGGGAGTCAGATGGAGATACAGGAAAAGAAATACACATATGACTGAAATTCTGGATTCCAGTTCTAGATCTTTCATTTCCAAGCTAGGTGACATTGCCTTTTTTTACCTGCAAGAGGTGGAAAGTGGACCCCACAGGGTGTGGATAAATAGAAGTTTTAAAAAGATGTTTGTTTATGCCCATCCTTTCCATCAAGTTCCTTTCTTTTCTGCTAGGAAATCTGTAGACCTTCTATTAATCCAGGCTGAAAGACAAGTGAAGAGGAAAAAATATTCTCATGCTGGGATTGAGTGTTATTTGATGGCCCATCCATTTCCCCCTTATAAGGATGATTATAAGGTGATTATAATCACCTTCCCTACCTATTCCCCATGGAGAAACTCTGTCTTCATAATTGATGTAATTTGGATATATGTCCCCTCCAAATCTCAAGTTGAAATGGTGGTGGTGGGCTTGGTGGAGGGGATTGGATCACGGGGCAGATCCCTCATAAATGGCTTAGTACCATCATCTTGGTGATGAATGAGTTCTCAGTTCATTCGCGATCTGGCGGGACCTCCCTCTTCTTCCTCTCTTGCTCCCCTTCATGTGTCTGCTCTCTTTTGCCTTCTGCCCTGATTGGAAGCATCCCAGGGCCCTCACCAGAAGCAGATGTCAGCACTGTGCTTTCTGGATAGCCTGCAGAACCATAATAATTATAATTTCTTTATAAATTATCCAGATTTAGATGTTCCTTTATAGTGACACAAAAGTGAGACATTACAACAGTTATCTCTTCTGCAGAGCAAGGTCAGGGGACATACTCTGTTCCTGCTGAAAGACTGGGGCCTTCTCCGCCCTGGTTACCATGTGGCCCATGTCAGCAGCTGCCTACCAACCTGGGAAAACTCACTGCGCTTCCTCCTCCTCATCTTTTAGAACCAGAGCTTTCCAATGTCAAAGCAACAATGATAACTCCCACTGTAAAGAAGCGTGGAGCTATTCCCTGCTGGTGACCTCAGGTGGTGGAGTGTTAGCTGACCAGGAGCGAACAGTCATGATTCTCTTGCAGCTATGTTGCAGATGGAACCACTCAAGGGAAAAGTGTAACAGAAACACACATCTCTCCTGTTCAGAGGTGATGTGGGCATCCCAAGGACCTCCTCTGAGATAGGAAAAAATGTAATTATCGTTCTCCCCCCAAACATATTTTGCAAATAGATAGACCTTCAATTCACCTACTAGGAAGAGGGTGCATGGTAAAATTGAAGATCAAATAGGAGGAAAGGGAAATTGTTAACATAACTAACTTCATAGCAGTTTAAAGTTTGTAATGTGATTTCACATTTATATTTTTATACTCTCCATAAGGGTATATGTTACATTAGAAAATTAAAAACAAAATGTGACTATCAAATTTTGAAGTGAGAATACATACTTCTTGAATCCTTTGATTCTCTCTAAAATGTATTCAGATATTAGCATTCCTGAAATTTCCCTCTGTGCTGGACATTATGCTAGAGTCTCTGAGACAGGGTAAAGTACTCTTTAATTAATTCCAAAAGCTAGTTTATCAATTGGTTGCTTTCTGAATGGTCACTAGACGAATTTGATTTGTTCCTTTCTTTTTTCCCTCCAATACCCAGCAAGTGGGTAAAAAATACTAGCCTAGATTGGCACTGGTAAAGAAACTGACACCGGGATTCAGCAGCCAGTCACGTTCTGTACCTTTGGATCACACCCAAGATCAGAGGGAAGAGTGAAAGGGCAGATTACAGCAGTTGCAATAATATGTAACAAAAATACTGTGCCATTGAAATGCTAATGTAGGTGAGCATCACCTTGTAAAATTCATATTGTTAGAAAGCAAGCCTAATCACTTAGATCTCAAAGACTGATTTTTATGGGAGACCTCTCATTTTATTCTTTAGGTATTTCATTTTCATTCTGTGTTTTCTTTGGAATTAATAGAGCCTCTTAAAAACTGCCGTCTATAAATTTTCTCTCCTACATATGTCTCGAAACAGTTTCATTTCTTCATTTAAAACATTACAGCCATTTCAAAATGCCCTATTTTGTATTTAATTTCACCATCTCATATAAAATACATGTTCTTCACATAATTATGTAAAAATGGGTTTGCAAATGCCCTAGAGATCCATATGATGGGCACATTATAGGATTCTAAGTAATAATAATCTCCTGTTTACATGAGACCTGATTTTCATGCCAGTTTTTTACACTTTAATATATCCAGAACACAGCTTTGCTCAAATATGTTAGTTTTTTCTGGTCCAGGAAATGCATTTGAAATACCGCAGATTAGTTTGCCTGGCAGAATGCACAGCTACATCTGATATTTTAGAGGTTAACATAATGGAGCCAGAGATGAGAACCATTGTTGTGATGTTTGCAATGAGCACAGCTAAACAACACCCAGCAGGGTTACTGGAAGACCTAGGGCATAGGCAGAAGAGGAAGCAGGAAAAGCGGTGGGGAAAAAATAGGTGATTTGGCAAGAGAAAAAGAGGATATTATATAAACAAGAACTTGAACACACCAACTAATACAAATAAAGCATAGTGTAGAGCAGTGGTTTTTCAAAGTGTGGTCCCTGGGCCAGCACCATCGACTTGCCTGGCATAGAAGTGCAGATGCCCCTACCTTGCTTAATCAAACAGTGGTGGTGAGACATCCTGGAATCTGGTCAACACTTCCAGATGGTCTCTGGAGTGTTTCTGTGAGTGTGTGTGTGTGTGTGTGTGTGTATGTGTATGTGCATGTGCATGTGTCTGTGCATCACCAAGCCCAGCTGCAGGACTGGGAGGACTGGAGACCCGAAGGATAAGAAGCACAGGGCAAGCTAGTAGTGATCTACCACATTACTTCTTCCCTCTGGAGAAAATGCTTTGAAAGTGCCTTTTCAGTAACTTTTATGATGGCAGGGCAGGGAGAGAAGCTTATCTAACAGAGGGCTTTATGTGCATGCTCTTACCACTCAAGGAGGGGTGGTGGCATTTTCAACCATGCTCAAAGTCATGGTGTTACAGGTATGCCAAACCTCTAGGAGAGGAGGCAGAAAGGAGGTTCCTTGTAGAAGACACTTTCCGTGCAGAGGAGGAAAATCATGATGCTGGGGAGAACTGTGAGTCAGGGCATCCAGAGCATGGAGAGAGGAGGGAGTCATGGCCAGAGAAGAGGCCACGTGTGCAGTGCTGACAAGTTAGGCTGTGTCCTAGGGCACTGGACACCCCAGAGGAAGAGTGTTTTGATCCTGAGAGTGATGTCCTTAGGATCTGTGAGAATTACGTGACTAGTAAAATGCTTGCTGAGAAGTGTCATCAGATTGGTGTTCCTATTGACAAAGTTTTGGGTCCCATGATATGTAAGATCAGTAATGTCTTACATCCCTCTGCTAGGCATCCATTGTGGGGCTGCGGGGCCTATCTCTGGTACATTGACCCTAGAACACTTGGCTTTGATCTGATCCTAAAGGATGTGTCTATAGATATTTAAGAGAATAAAAATCATGTAGTTAATAGGAAACCAATGCCAGTGACTCCCAAAAGGGCAGAAGATGCAAGAGGAGAGATGCTGCTGCTGTGGTCATTCAATGTCCACTTTTAAGGACAAAAATATATTCAGGATAAACGATGTATTGATTTAACCTTACAGGTAACACCAAGAGGGATTTGACTCACCTTTGTTTTCTTGTGGAGAATAGTTTCTGCAAATTTGGATTATAGGAAACATGATACACCCTTGCTCTATGCAGTGCATTCCAATTTGCCCCGTAT
Organism: Sapajus apella; assembly: GCF_009761245.1. Lineage (NCBI taxonomy): Eukaryota > Metazoa > Chordata > Mammalia > Primates > Cebidae > Sapajus > Sapajus apella. The sequence continues at coordinate 45,033,191 of NW_022436944.1, forward strand.
TCGAGTGATTATCACAATCTTTTACTATCTGTTCAACTAGACACAAGCAACTAAAACAGCTTTCCCCATAACTTTTCTTTTTTTTGAAAGTAACATTTGCAGCTGGGTGTGGTGGCTCCTGCCATTATCCTAGCACTTCGGGAGGCTAAGATGGAAGAATCCTTTGAGCTAAGAGTTTGAGGCCAGTCTGGGAAACACAGTGAGAGCCTATCTCTTAGAAAAAACAAAAATTGAAATGTAACATTTGTTTTTTCAGTGGTTTAAATTTAGACAATTAATGATTAGTGAGATGTAGTCTAACAAATATTTTCCTTTTATATTAATTGAGTGGGTTTGCCCCCAACTCTTATCCCCCCCACCTAATGAAATACACATTATTTGAGATTTTAAACTTGTTTTTCACCCTCTCAAGAATTCTTTTCCAGCTTTTCTTTTACTGAAATGTATTCTACTTTCTGCTGATAGCACCCCCCACCCCCCACTACCTGCACCCCAGTGCTAACTATTTACCATGACTTAGCCCTTTGTCTAGTTCCAAGCCCTCTCCTTAAAATCCCAGAAGGAAAAGACCACATGGCCTTTGCTCACCCTCAGCCCCTATCTAGCATGGTGCCTGGCACAGCAGATGCTCAGTAAACATTCATTAAACCTATTAATTGCTGTTGAAGACTGCTGCTGCCTTGTGTACCTGCTTTTCAAATTTCTCCCTCTCCCATTATCTCCTCTCACCCTCTTTTTTCTCCCTTTCCCTGATAGATTCATTACAAAGACATTAAACCCAATTCTCAGTTTCTCTAAATTGTCTATATAACTCATTGAATTTACTGTCGGGCGTTGCCACCTTAAAAGTAAAACTGGCTTTTGGTTGTTGTTTTCTTTTGCATGAGAAGCTGCATAATTTCAGGGCATAACATAGCTTGCAAAGCACGTTAATTATGAAAGAATATTTATATAGTATATTCTATTGAAACTACTCATTGTGGCCAAAAAACCCTTGGCTTGTTTAGTATTAAATGAACTCCATTGAGCTGTAATATCTTCTAGGGAGAGGAAATAGAGAACTGGAGCTGGGGTTTGGGGCATATAGATGCATGTAGATAAAAGAGTTCATGGGCAGGGTTTCATGAAATTTGAATGTGAAGTGGTATTATGCATCTCTTTCATTTAAATAACCTAAAATGAGTAATTCACTCCCTAGAACATTTGATAAAAATCCTTGGAAGTTTGCCAGCAGGCACGGTGGGAGGAAGAAATGCATATTCAAAAGGAGATCAGAAAAAAAAAGAAATGAAAATTAGGAAGCGTAAACCTGAAAAAGCAAGCTATACCTGATTTATTTTCTAAAATAAATGGAAACATCTTGGTTAGAATTGCTTTAAAGAACCAAGGCCTCACTTAGTACCCTTGAGCAATGCAGTCTTCTGGAAACACTAGTACATTTAAGAAAGGACTCAGAGCACTTTCTTGCATTGTGTTCACCTCAGGCGACAGATTCCATGAACTCAAAGCTGGGCTCTGGAGTGTCAAAACACCTACCTGCAATGGTTATCGTTGCCATAGAGATAACTGGATGATTGATAGATAGACACTGAATAGATAGTAGATAAATGATCTCATATGTCAGAAGAGGCCTTTGTGCCTAGGAAATTACAGATTTTTTTTAAAAAACAATTCTTCTGTCAAAATCAAAAATAGAACTCTCTTTACTCCCACCTCATATACGTTCCCCTACTCTTCCAAAGCTTTTTCGTATCACATTTATGATGTGCTGCGTGCATTCAACTCCTACTTGACTTCTTGTCCAGGAGGTTACCTTTCTTTAAAGCCTCGGATGTGAGCAGTGCTAGAGGGCAGAAGGGCAGACACAGGGCCGCTAGGGTTTCTTTATTTTGCAAGAAATTGGGCTTTGTTTGTTCTTATTTTCTTTTCTGAATACTCAGATGAGTTTTGTTTCTTTGTCCTCTTCCTTACTTTTTACTTAACTTGCTTCTTCCTTTCTCTTTCCTTCTCCTTATTTTCCTCTTTCTCCCTATTCTGACTTTCCTGCCTCCTTGTTGTCTGTTCCTGCTCTTTTTGGGTAGCTCTCTGAATTATAGAAATTCTAACACTTCTGCCAGATCGTGAGGCCACTCAGTTCCTGAAACAACAATAGACTATTTCAGCAGATACATGTACATGTTTTATAAAACGATGGTGAGGTAGGACCTTGAAAGGCCCACCTCAAAATTCATCATGTGTCCCTTGGTCTGGATGATAGGAAAGGACTTTGTCAAATGAGTGGGTAGGAGTGGGGGCTGAGTTCTAGTATGTCCTCTGCAGTGCAGCCTGACAGCCTGAAAAATCAGACCCCATCTTATGTGCCATCAGACAGCAACTTAAACAGCAGCTAAGTCCTACATGGAAAATTACAACAAAATCAGGGGTCAAGATGTGCTCCCTGAGTCATCTTTAGAAAAAAATAGCGAATAAATTTAATCCCCTCATCTTACAGATTTAAAAATTGGGGTGAAGAGAACTTGTAATTTGCTCAAAGTTTTATAAATGGCAATTCCATCAATCTAGAACCCAGATATATTGACTTGCAATTAAGTGACTGTTTAAGTCCACCTCATTACAGAAAGCTGTGAGAGACAATAGAGAGGGAGAAAAGGGGATAGAGTCATTGTTGCTGATGGATTTAATAGTAGAATTTGGAGGTCTTTCCCCAAGCTGAAGGAAAATGGAGAAAGGAAGCAGTTCTAAGATGAGAGTGAGATAGAAGGGTTCCCTTGACCCCCTCATAGGACTTGCAACAAGGGTGTGGCTCCTTTGCCTGGCCGCCAGAAGCTCAAACCCCTTGCAGGAGGGGGACCTTGCAGGTGAGTGGGTGCAGGAGCCAGGGGAGTGTTTTTGGCCTCCAGCCCTGTGACAGTGTCTAGGGGTGTGTTACAGTTAATGCTCTTTTAGCAGTTGCTGTGTGTAGACAACTGCTAAAGGGTTAACCAGCCCAGTGGAGAGTCAGGGTGATACCCTTTTACATCCTGCCGTCTTGGTACCTAGGTTCTTTTTTGGCAGTCAGGACAAATTGGGTCACATGAAAGGTTTGAATGGTAATGAATGCAGAGGATTTTATTAAGCGGTGGAAGTGGCTGTCAGTGGAAGGGAAGCTGGAAAGGGGATGGTGTAAGGAGGTGATCTTTCTTTGAAGACAAGCAGTCTCCAGCTGGGCTCCTCTCTGACGTCATGCTATCTGAAGTTAAGCCGTGTCTGTCTGTAGTCTGTCACTCAGTTACTTCTTCTCCTCTCGACATTCAACCACTTGTCTCTTTGCCGGCTGAGGTCTGGGATTTATAGAAGCACAGGATAGGGGGCAGGCGGGAAAACAGGGATAACTCCTCTCATTTAGGGCCATGGTTTACAGGCTTGAGGGTGGGGCCTAGGCCAGGGAACCACCCTCTTCTTTCCAGTATTTCCCTGCCTCCTGTCCATATGAACAGTACAGGGGCCAAGACAAAACTTCCCCTTTTGTCCTCTGAGGCTTTGCTGAAAATCACCTGACAAAAGGCAGATTAATAAGTGAAAAGGCATGCAAAATTTTATTTCTATGTGGAATCCCAGGAGAATGACCACCCTAATGTACACAAGCTCATATGCCCTTTTTCATAGGGAGTGGAAGGAAGCTGGGGATGTTATCAATTCTTTTGGAGGGCAATACATCATGAGGAAGAATAAATGTACATGGGAGGCAGACCTTAGGGAAGGGGGAGAGGAGAGCTGCACAGGAATCAAGGTGGTCTTATTATGTCGATTAAGTCCCCTGGCTGATCTCTTGGTGCTACCCTTAGAAGAACAGGTAAATTGTCTTTCTGGGCATAGGGATGACACCCTAGTCTCCTCTTCTCCTGAGGTTGATCTGGAATCTTTCTTGGTTATTTGATAAGATTCTTAAGGAGGGAGTCTTAAAACAATTTTACTCAGGCTTTCTTAGATTAGGAAATTTAGAGAGTCTCTGATCTCTGAATCTAGGGGTGGGTGTAGGGGGTGGAAGGTGGGGTTAGAAAGATTAGAGAGAAACCTTGGTTCTGAGGCTCATTTCTGAGCCTTTCCACTTTCAAAGTACTCAGAATACTGAAGTGCTATGTTTTGGGTAACCATTTTCTGTGCTCCAGCAAGAGAGACATTGAAGTTCATTCTGAGGAGGATGAGAGAAGAAGGGGACAATGAAGATAATAATTAGGAACATTTCTGGGTCTCAGTTTTCTCATTTGCCAAATGTGGATAATAACATATTCATCAGAAGTCAGATGTCATGAATGACAGTGTTATTTGGAGAGCTTAATATAGAGCATGTTCTCAACAAACAGTAACTATTGCTCTTTTGGATTTGTGACTGAACTCTCTTTGTAACCACCCTCATATGAACAGTATTCATGTATCAATGGTCTGGAGTTGCTGTGGTTGGTTTTAAACACTTTGAAGGTTCATGAAGTACAAATTCCGCCTGCCTCCAAAACCAGCATCTGAAACCTGGCCTCAAGCTGTGTGTCTCTTGTCATTATAATCCCAGACACAGTTTGTGGCTGGAAACTGTACTCTGGGAAAGTAATAGATAGACCTGTTGACCATTGGCCAAAAATGATTAAACAGGGCCACATGTGTGAAATTACCTACAATTTTGTCTCAAGTCTAATGAAGACTGGTATGTTGGATCTTCTTACCATTGTAGTGACTGATCATGGTCATAGGTCACACAAAGGCTTAGGAAGTGAACTTAAGTCAACTTCCCCAGGAAACAGCCTGTCCGCTGGATACTTGTACACAGGAAGGTTATTGGAAAGTTTCCTTGGGTTCTATGCCTGTAAGGCAGTGAGGAAAGCCGGACCAGAGAGAAGGAGGAATTCCATACAGTTGCAACAGCCAGTACAGTTCTTGGCCAATCCCTCTGAGTTATGGAGTCAAGATGCTATTTTGAATTGTTCAGAATTGAGTCAAAGGGGTGGGTCTTTGTATTTTATACCAATCAACTATTAGATGCTGGCTGCCCCTGGAGAGGAGGAGTAATCTTGAACAAGGTGGCTGTCTTCTGCTGACAGAAATTGCCAGGGAAGGCCTTCACCAAGAGCTGTGAGCAGACAACATTCCGGCAGGTGTAATGAGTGCCTCACTTCAGAAGAAGAATCTGGACAAAGCACCACAGAATCCAACACAGAAGCCCTAGCTCTTTCTAATATGTCTTAGCAGCTTGGAGAGTACTGCTTTGCTATTCTCAGGGTACTGTAAGGCCTAGAATGACCCCCAAAGTATTATTTTGTCCTTCTCTAAGAAATGTAAAACCAGACCTTCTTCAAGTTTTAACAAAAATCATAAGGGGTCTTACTGAGAACTCTAGCTGACCACAGCTTATCAGAGTTGTCAGTCTGTGAAAGTGGAGAGATGTCAGATGTTCTTCCAGTTTGCTTCACTGTTCTTTTGAAAGAGTGATCAAAGAAAAAGATCCAGCGTAAGCCAGAATTGTGAAGAAAAAGAAAAGACTGGTTCTCAGTAAAGCTATGAATATTTACTGAATTTGAAAAATCAGCATTGTTATCCAGATGCTTTCAGCCTCCAAACTATAATAGCCTCATTTTGAATATTTGGAGGTTTCAAGCAAAGTTCTTTGCTGATTATTAGCATTTTCCAGGTAACTTATTCAAATCTGGCTTCATTTGCCCATCTGATATCCAATCAACTGTCAGGAAAGGACAGGCATAGAGTATACAACATGCCACCTCTGATGTGGGCAGAGTAAGATCCCCTTAGAGAAGAGTGGGAAGGCAGGGAAAAAGTGATGCCTCTCTCCAGTAGTCCTTATTCCCATCTCACAGTAGTTCTTATTCCCATAATACAGTACTTATAACACACAGACAAAATAGGTGTACATTACTCCAAGATAATAGTAAAATATAACCAACAGTAAGCAAATAGTTTTGAGAATGTATTGACTGTGTCTTAGCATAATTTGATTGTAAGTTAATACAATAATTTTTATTTGTGCCTGTGTTTAACAACCTGCTCACCAAAATCCCTAAAAATTTAGCACCTGGCCCTTGTGAACGCAGATAAGCCAAGTTAGCTCAACAGCTTTTGATAGCTGGATTTTTGAACTCTCATAGTAAAAGATAACAGGGAGGCATTCACGTGCTGGACGTGTTAAAAACTCACAGAATCTGAGGAAGACCTGAAGCTTCCTCAGCTGCTCAGGGTTGGTTTTTTTTTTTTTAGTTGTCATGAAGCACTCAGTGAACTTTAGAATTAATAGTTTACTCAAAGCTCATTCTCCTTATATGCCCTCTAATAAAGGCAAGGAGAAAACTGTTGTTTCTGTTCTTAATTAGTCATTTGGTTCCCAGACGTCTGCCAAAGCGACCAAAAAGGCAATTTAATTAAAACAAAAAAACAGAGTCATTAAAATTCTCTCACACCCTGATTTTTAGAAAAACATGCTTCTCTCTTTAGGTTTTCCTTTTTCCTTTTCATTCACTCGTTAGGAGTTTATCTGTGCTTTCTTTCAGACTGACTATAAGCAGTGCTAGTCTGCACATAATGAGGGGTAAAATCCATGGAGGTGGCCACTCTGAGAAGTGGAGAACTAAAGCATGCATTTAATTAAATAGAAGTTATAGAGTCCTGGAGTTCATAAAATTTTAGATTTGTGAATCAGATATTTCTTGATGTCTGATGAGATAAAATCTTTGGCCATGAAAACAATATGACAACATAGCCACTGTCTTGGATTTGCACTTGAGATTTTTCATGTCTTTTCTAGTATTATTTTAAGTGAAACATGTGAAACAGGAAATTTTCCCTGACCCCTTCATGGGCCTCATGATAGGGATGCCTTGCTTACTCAGCCCGTAGCTCTCAATCCCTTGTGGGCAGAGGAGCACATATGAGGTGAGCAGGTGCAGGAACCAGAGCAAGTGCTTCTGGGCACCAGCAGGAGCAAAACTCAATGCAGACCTCATAGCAGCATCTGGAGAGGGCAGTACCAGTAACTCCTGAAGCCCCAGAGGGCGTGTGTTACAGTGTGCTCTTTTAGCTCTGCTATCCATGGACAGCTTAAGTAGTAAACGGCTCAGTGGGCTTTCTGCCTTTTCCTGTGAGGTAGTTGCTCTCTGTCAGCAAGGGCAGAGGGTCACTGTGACAGCCTTTAGCATCTGCCCATATACTACCTGAGCTCTTGTTTTGCATCCAGAAAAAAATCAGGTCACACAAATGAATTGAACGGTGGTGAATGCAGAGGATTTTATTTGCTGATGGAAGTGGCTCTCAGAGGGAAGGGAAGCTGGAAAGGGAATGGAACAGGAAGGCATTCTTCCCCTGAAGTCCAGCTGTCAAGCTGTCCCTCTGAGTCAAACTTCTCTCCAGCGTTCAGCTGCAGCTTCTCTTCTGCCACCTGATGCTTCTCTTCTGCTTCTCTGCTCTCTGCCAGTGGAACATGGGGTTTTTATGGGTATAGGATGGAGGGGCACCGGGCAGGCCAAGGGTAGTTTTGGAAAAGGCAACACTCTAGTGGGAAGATGAGGATGTAAAGCTCTCACATTGGGCTGAGGGTCCAGGCCTGAGGGTGGGGCCCCTTCCAGGAGCCCTGCACTTTTCTGCCTAGAATTTCTCTGCTTACTGGCCCTATCATGTGGCTGAGATTAAAACAAAAAAACCAGAGGATAATTTGACAAGGAGATATTTCCTTTACGTTCACCAAGAAAGAAAGAGGAGAAGGGAGACTGCAACCAAAGAACAAGGGGAACGAGGCAGGAAGGAGAAGCAGCTACTCTATACTAAGCCCTTTGTTTATAGTCATCTCACGTAATATCCACAAGAACCCTAGAAAATTGACATTATTATCTTAACGTTTTAGAACATGGTCGTTCAGAGAAACTTGGAGACTTATTCAAGATCTCCCAGTTAATTATTGGACTTAGGATTTGGGTTCAAGTCAGTCTAATCCCAAGACAGTGGCTAATCAAAAAGAAGTGGTACAAAGACCGAACTATCAATAAATCACAGCAAGGGAAGAGATGGAACGGAACATGTGGAGAACTCCTTCTAATTTCTCCTACAATGCTCCTCCCTTTCAGGTTCTACTTCCTGATAGTTATAATGGGATTATGGCCTTATATTTTGAGGAAAAACCTCCTCGAATACTTAAATTAGAGATTTTAGGGCACATGTCTTTGAATATCACATGATTACCTTTAAAATGTCATTTGATCATATATCTTATAAAATTGATGTATTCTATAAATATATCTATGTAATACCTGCAAAGTAAGTTATATAGCAAAATGACTTTTATAAATATTGAGATGTGTTTCTGGGAAAAATATGTTGTTTCCTAGGGAAAGAAAATCTCACTGAAAATATTTTCTCCCAACCTACGATAAGCTCCATTCTTTTCAATTGAGCAGACATCCTACCAGTTTGTGTGAGTGTGTGCCTGTGGGTACCCACAGCTTTGTATTCATACTTGGGCTCAGAGGCAGAGCGAGGCAGAGGAGGTGGTAACAAGAGACAATGTGGAAAAAGGAAAAACTGTGGATACCTTCCAGGTATGCTAAATTGAAATATCAGATCTATTGCTTCTGATTAAAGCAACCAAATAAAATGATTAAAACAAAAGCAAATAATACCTGCCAAGGTAGCTACAACCATATGTTGTATAGAGGAATAGAAAATTATAATTGCCAGTTGAGAACTAGGCCTTTGGATTTTTTTGTTGTTGTTGTTACTTTGGTGTGTCACATTGACACTTTCCTTTTTTAAAAATTTAATCTTAGAATAAAATATGCGATTTTTAGACAGTGGCTTTTGACATCAACATAATGTTTGGTAGGATGGAAACAATGACTAGGAATGATAGAATGGAAAAGAACACGTTGTGAAATCTTGACAGTAATGCAGGGCCTGTGAAGAGGGGTGGGCAGGCGGTAGGAACAAACCTCTCTTAAGTCTATTTTTTTTAATTTGTCAAATCTATTTAATGCAATTTGTTTTGATAACACTATTAAATAAGAAGAAACTTGAGAAAGCATTTTTGAAAACTGAAAGAACTGTCCTAAGTTACTTTGCTATTATAATTATTAATGATAAATAGGAACCTAGAATTTCATTGCAAATTTTAGTTGAGACACCAAAGAGATTCTAAAGAGATTCTGTTGTTCAATTCAAAAAAAATAAACGTTTATTGAACACCTACTGTGCCAGGTACTCTGTTGGAATAGTTATTTTCATTCCACTGTTTTCCAGACCAAGAATAAATATGCAAATATTATGCAATGAATAGCTGGAAATAACATTCACATTCTCGCTGAAATCTCCCTAACAGACTAACGGCTTCATCACTCAGCTACATGGATATTAACTGATGCTGAAATTGATAAATCACATTACAATTGGCTGTTCTCTGTATCTGAGAGAGTTTGTAAAAGTGGAATTAATTTTTTTTAGATCAAGCAATCCTCTACTAATAATGGTAATAACTCTTTATCTATGGAACGAATCATTTGAGACTTTCCAGGTTGTTCAGACAGATGAATTCATTGAAACTTTCCACACTATGGGGAGGGAGTGGGGGCATGGAGTTCTGATGATCAAGGTATCTCAGAATATCGGAAGTGATGAATCAACTCAGAACAGGGAATTAATGGCATAGGAAACTGAGGCTCCAATATGCCATTGGGCAACCAGGAAAGCCAATGATTAAGTTCAATTAATTTGGTTTATCTACATTTAATCTAGGGCTGAGAACACCCTGTACTTCATGTCTACAAAAACAATGGATTTTGGTTTTCTGTAAGTGTGTATGTGAGAAAAATAGCCGTAACAAACTTAGCTTTCTCTTTAGGTGTCTTTTAAAGTATATCCTTCCAATGATCAGGGTTTCTAACCTTGGTACTGTTGAATTTTGGGGCCAGATAATTCCTGATTGTTGCAGGCTGCTCCATGCCTTGTAGTATGTTTAGTAACATTCCTGCCCTCTGCTCACTAGATGCCACCACCAAACCTCAGTCTTGACAATTAAATACATCTCTAGGCACTGCTGAATATTTCCTGAGAGCAAAACCACTCAGGCTTAAAAACTACTACACTAAATTAGGGGTCTCCAACCCCATCATCCACAGCCTGTTAGGAACCAGGCCACACAGCAGCAGGTGAGCAGCAGGCAAGCCAGCACTACTGCCTGAGCTCCACCTCCTGTCAGATCATAATAGGAGCACGAACCCTATCATGAGCTGCACGTGAAAGGGATGTAGGCTGCATGTCCTTATGAGAATCTAACTAATGCCTCACAATCTGAGATGGAACAGTTTCATCCTAAATCCACGAAAGCATTCTTTGGTCCCAAAAAGACTGGGGAGTGCTGCACTAAATGATATAAATGAGTACTATTATGTGTCATACACCCTTTTATGCCCATTTTTATGTGTTAACTCATTTAATCCTCTTAGCTAATTTTTAAGATAGATTCCATTATTATCATCCCCATTTTACAGATGAGGAACTGATACAGAGAGGTTAAGTAATTTATGGAAGTCACCCATTCATGATTTAACCCCTTCAGGCTGACCTCAGATCCCTACAGTCTTAACTGTTTATTCCTTTCTGTTCTACGTAAGTGATTTGTGCCTCCTGATGAACCATGCATGCTAATACCATGAGGACTTCTCTCTAGATGCCTGAGAATTTGTTCTTGATGTTGTTTGCAGTTTTTAAACCAATTTGGTTTGGATGTTGTTCTTTCTTTTTTTAAAAGCAAGTTGCATATTGATCCACAGGGCATGGTGGCTCTGTCCTTGGCCCCTTGGCTGTTTGAAATGGAGTAAGCTCTGGGTAAGTTCCTTTGCAACATCAAGCAAAGGAGTGCCTTGATATAAATGCCAGTGAGTTGATTGGAAACGCTCTCATAGAGGCAAGACACTGGAAATGCATCTATTTGTGTCCTTGGTCAGCTGTGCTTTAGCTAAACATTAGGGCCTAATGGCTTCCCCTCTTTGTTGTCACGCTCATGGCCTCTTGATCTAGTTTGCCTTCTCATGCTTGCTTTGGTCTTACTCTAGCCTCCCCTGAAATGAGATTATTTTCCATTACATTAAGGCCATTATTTGCTTAATAATCCAAATTCAGGAAGCAGAATAACTTTTAGAACTAAATTCTCCAAATCCTGAAAAACGTACTGGTCTTGGAGAATCCAAGAAACCTGGCTAAAGCTCAGAAGTCAGGCAGACAAGGAACATTTCCTAAGCACTAAATGAAGAAGACCATGGCACAGTGTGGGCTGGGGGTTTCTGCCAGAGTACATAGTTCATGCTTTTAGTTCTCACCAAGAAAGCACCCAACACAGTTAGGAACCTAGAATAAGTGTCTTCTCTTCAGTAAACAATGTACTTAGGTGCAGTTAATACTCAGAGACAAGTCCAACTGCATTTTAGGGGGGAAAAAAGTCTTTACCTGCCCTTTAAAAAGCCTTTTCCATAGTTTTAGTGAACCGCCTTGTATATAATCTTGACCAGCAGAGGGCTTCCATACCTGACAAATGATGCCTGAACAGAACAACAAAAGGGACACAGAATTTCTCAGTATTTGATTATAGTTTTTTATCCTCCTTGTTTCCTTCTGTTTTGATTGCCAAAAAGTCCTTTCAAGTCGAGTTTTTACTGAACTACTAAAGTTTGATTCCCCACCACCACCCCATATACTGTGTTAGATATATCTAGCCCTTTTATTGTGTGTAAAAAGTAAGGTTAGCATTGTGGAAATGTTATCTGCTGATTTGGTTATATAAAGGCTATGTCTATAGGAATTGATATTTTGTAGGAATTTACAAATTAAATGTACAAGTCTGATTTACAAATAGGAATCTGTTCATTTTTAATCCTCATTAAGAGAGAAATATCCTCTTTTTTTCCTCTGTATGTATCACATGAAGCATTAATTTTGTAATGCTATTGGTATTAGCCTCTAGTAACTGTTGAGTCGTCTTTTCAAGATCTAGTTGCCTAAGAGAACATCTTTATCAACCCACCACTCTCCATTTTATATTCTAACCTTTTTAACATTCAGAAAACTTGAGACCCTGAATGTACACCCAAGATGGTGAATGGCTGGTGTACGATTGTCGTGAACACGTCCAGGTATAGATTTAGATGGTTTTGGGGTATGTTGATGCTTATGCATGCCCTGTCTATAAGATGGTACCCATAATAAGCCAGTGAAGTTGGGAATAACCATTGACTAATCTGATGACTTTTCAGTGCAGATGTATGTTTCAGAGATAGGTAGAAGAGTACCTGAGCAATTGTCTCCTTGCCAGGAATTCTGCATGTACTTATTGACATCCTCTAAAGGCGATGTCCTCCCTTTATGTTCTCCCTCAAGGGAGTTATCTAATAGCAGGGCCAACGGATACCCTCAGGCTGGTGGGAAAGATCTTTGTGGACAGGTTTCTTGGTTCAAATCACATAGGCAGATACTCATTTGCACTGGTCTCACCTATGAGCTACATGTAGTGATTACCAATATTGGTAACCAAAGATAATGTGAAGATGAGTTGCTCTGATTCTAAAGACAGAACTGGAACTAAATTCTAGATTTACAGCAACAATAATCCAGGTAATAGATTATCCTTTCTATATTGGGTGCTAGAAATTTTAGAGCCATGTTTACTAAGTTCACTTCCGGTTAATGTCACAAAATCTGATGACATCAACATGTGCGGAGTTCTCATTTTTTTCCCACTGAATTTCTTGTGTTGAATGTATTTTTTTAGGTGTTTTGCATCCATCTGGATGCCTAGGAGAGCATAAAAATAAATATAGGGCGTTCCCAAATCCTGGAATAGAGTGGTCATGGCACAGCAGAAAATATCCAAGTTTTTGAAACCAGGAATGCATTAATTGAGGTCATTTTGAGGAAGGCTAATGACTGCCTCTCAGTCTATGGAAAAAGTAGGTAGGCTTTTTCTTCCAGATTTATGAGTGAAACAATCAGGATAAAGCTAAAAGAACAATAGATTTGGAGTCAGAGAACCACGGTTTTCATCATGGAGAGGTGATATTTTATGACCATGAGGTACATGGGCTCTGGGCCAGATCGTTCATTTGAATTCCAACACGACCCTAAAGGTTGCTGGATGACCTTCATCAGGTTACTTCCCTGTCCTTCTGCTTTGCCACCTATAAAATACAGAAAAATTTAGTATCTGCCTCACACGGTATGCACATAAAATGTTTAGAGGATGCCTGAAGCATAGTTAAACCTCATATCCGTTCATTACTATGACAGTATTGTGATTCTGTCACTTTTATTGGAAACATCACTTTAGGAGTCAGTTTCCTTAACTACCCAACCTGCCAGAAAAAAAAAAAATACATCATACTCTTCTTGTAATGAATAATTGTAAAAGAATTTATCATTGCAAAACACTGAAGAAAAGTAATGTGGTATTAGTGTTACATTTTCGTGTACATCTTAGTTTTGTATTAGAAAAAATATGGATTCACATTGGCCTCATTAGCCTTATTAAAGTAAATAAGTTGGGAAACATATTCAGACAGAAAGTTTAGAAATGCAACTAAAGTGGAAACTTACCTTTTTTGTTATTATTTTAGCTTGTTAAATTATTTTTCTTTGGCATTGACCTTTGCCATTTTTAATACTTAATTGTAGAGACATTCCAAAGCAGAGGGTGGACATGTAACTATTATTGGAATTTGGGAAGCTAGAAGGAAGGGGAGGAGAAAGAGACTGTTAGGTCAGCCCAAGGGTAAGACTGATGATGACTGGGTTGGGGAGTGGAGGAGAATAATACCTAATTACTTAAAAGGCACAATTTTAACAAATGAAAGAAGGGAGTGTGTATTGGTTTAACACTTGAGGATTTCTAACCCTATCAGTGTCTTACTATCACTTGTACAATATCAGCAGGTGGCTTGCATTTCTAACCAACCCTTCTCTCTTATTTCCCTGGTGATATTTTACGGTTTCCACACCTCAGTGTATGTTTTTTTTAGCACACTCCTTGGTCTGATTAAGCACAGGAATGTCAAAGGTCACTTCTACCATCATCTGTGTCTGACCTTGGTTTACATTCATCTCTCTCTCTCTCTGAAGTCTCTAACAAGAAGCAGAACAGTGTAGATATTAGGCAGATGTTTAACAGACCAGGGCTGTCTAAAGTACATGCTAACCCACTTTTAAGAACAGCAACAACAAGATTCACATTAAATTTTTATCTTTCTGGTTGTCAGCATAAATTCTGAAAATACTCTGTAGACAACTGTAATATGTTAAAATCATTCAGGTGGTCATTATATCCGTTAATTAATAAAGTCCTGCATATTTTTATATATTGAATCACACACTCTGCCCTGAATTCACATTTTCATTTTTCCTTACTTGGCTTGTCCTGGAATGCTTTCTGTCATGGAAGTCACAAACCAGATGCCCATGTTGAAAATTAAATCTGCCCATGTCTTTCATTTACTTTGTGTAGTTTCATTTACGGATTTGAATTAGATACATATACTTCAAAAGTCAACAATTTCACATGGAAATTTCCATATTATCTTGAAAAATCAGAACATCTGGCAGCTGTGGGCCCATGGGTTTCCGCAACAATGCCCAGAGCTGCCTTGTGGCTGCCACGTTGATAGGAGATAAGGTTCTGGTTGTTCACTGTTGGTATCACTCCCATTTGCTTTTCTTCCCTCAGCTAGATTCATTCCCTGAAATCATCTGTCTCCTGTAAGATTTGAGCTTATGACCTTGGAGTAGAAGCCAGATTATCTCTCAAGGCTACCTAGGTTTACCCAAGCCTATTTCCGTTGGTCTTGTAGTTCTTTTTTCCCCCCAAATTCAAAGTAGTTTTTTTGTAAATTTGTCTCCTCAACTCAGACGGTCAGCTTCTAAGGGTTGAATCTAGTTCCTTCCCACTTCGTCTCTGACAGTACCAGGTATACTGCTTCTCCTACAGGCATGCATCTTTCAGAAGATTTGCCAGGATAGAGAACGAATTGGTTGAGTTATAGTAAGAGCCTAGGAATGAGTTATTACCCTACCACTGGCCTTTATGAGCTGCTCTGCAGTCATGTAATTAAGAAGGCATTCACAGTTTGCTTTATAGCACTATCAAAGTTTCCAAAATGAATAAAATAGCTTCATCATTAATAATCTGGATTCGTCATCTTTGACCCAAAGGCATCCCACACTAGAGACTGCAAACATTATTTTAAGCAGTTTATTGGATTATTGGATGAGTAACTAATGGATTAACAGGTCAAATAAATTAGTGGATAAATTGATGTGAACATGTGGTTGAATGACTTTCCAATTGTAATTGTAACTGTAAAAGGCAGACACCCTAAGGGGGAATTAAGCAGTAGCAACAAACACTATTATCATTAGAGTTTCCGGAAGCAAGCATAACAGACAGGATGGTTTCTAATGAAACTGTAAAACAATTATAATAGCTCTTTAGAGCTTTGGTGTCTTTTTTGTTTGGTTTGGTTTTTTTCCTAGTGTATCCAGAGGAAGAAGCTGTGTTTGTAGCATCAGCCAGTTAAAGTATTACAATCCTTGAAAATAACCATCTACTTGAAGGCCAAAGATGGACAGTAAAGTAGACAATTAAGCATGTGCTACATAAATATGTGCAAATCTAATGCCATCTGCCACATTGTCCAATGTGACTAGTTGTCTTTGTATGCCTACTACATAAATCAGTTTTAAAGGGCTCCCTGAAGCAATGTTCCCTGTAATGACTGGATAAGAGATCTTCATTCTTTTGCTAAGACTGTAGTTCTCTTGTTTCCCATGACTCAAATAACATACTTTTCTTTTGGGGTTAGACAATCAGTGAACTTTGCCATGTAATAAACCACCTTAGAAAGTAGTGGTGGTTAATAATTAAAATAACCATTTATTTAGCTCATGATTCTGCTGGACAGTTCTGAGCTGTGTTCAGTTGGGCTGATTTTAGCTGGACTACCTCGTGTTTCTGTGGACAATTGACAGGTGACCCCGGGGTTGGTTAGTCCCTTATGGCCTCACTCACATATCTGGGTGGGTGGCTGTGACATGATGGGTAAATGGGTAACATGGCTCTCATTCTCCCATAGGCTAACCCAGACTTGCTCACAGGGCTCAAGGGGTTCTAAAGGCAGCAAGACAGGGCAAGTCCCAGTGTGCAAATATGTAAGTTTCTGCCTTACAATTGCTGTTGAACCATTGGCTGAAGCAAGTCATGTGACTAAGTCCAGAGTTATTGTGCATGGGTAGACTACCCAAAGACTTGGATGAAGGGAAATGTAAATAAATGAGAGGTCATTACTCTACCACAAGGATTCTTTCAGAGTCATGTCAATCAATTCACATTTATTGAATATCTTCTATGTGCTACATACTTTTCTGGGTAATGTTAGATATATTTGGTCATCTTTTTTTTTTTTTTTTTTTAAAGTGAGACTTAATACAAACAAGTTACCTGCTAGGCACAGGATAGAAAAATTGTGATTTGTAATTCTGATATAATATTCATCAAGATCCACTCACAAAATGTTGAATAAATGGTAAAGCTTCTAAAGTTGTATAAATCTATGAATATCAATATTATATAAATGTAGAAGTGTTTGTATTTGTCAGATGTTTATGCATGTTTATTTCCCTCTCAATCTCCGTTTTCTTACCTATAAAAAGAATATAGCAAAAGTACCTTCACTTTACAGCTGTTACGAAAACCAGTGAAAAGTGTAGCCTAGTGCCCAGCATAAGAAAAGCACCATCTAAATGCTCTGTGAGGGGCATTATTTTATAGCCATAGTGCCCCATGCCACTGCTGTTGCTATTGTTAAATAATAGTAATGATGTCAATAACAGCTTATTTCCTAGAAGTGAGATTTTGATTATACAAGAGCCATACACCTCTCTCTCTAGGCCAGCCATTGTTCTTCTTTAACTTGTCCGCCTTTCAGGTGTTGAGCTCAATCTGTGTATAATTTTATATAAGGTGTCTCTGTCTCTTTTATTTATGTGCCATTTCATTTAATCATACCAGAGCTTAGAAACTTGTGTCTTTTTCAATACATCAAATTGCCAACTAATTTTGTTTTAAGAAGGAGAAGAGAGCTAGACAGTGTGTTGAATTTCAATTACTATTTCCTCACTAAGCCTTCTGTAATTCCCAATGACTGCAATGAGGCAAGAAGTTCTGCTTCAGAGCTTTAGATAATAGGAGATGTGGAGATGTTTCCTCGGAAAGTGGCATGTCCATTTAGACCATTACAGTTTCATGGTTAAATATACTTTTAGCTATGTATTTCCTTCTCCGCCAAACTTTGTATGTAACTGAAGAGCTCTATCTACTACAAAATGCTCAGAGCTGTCAGTTTAATCTTACCTTGGATAGGACACTATATACCTCAACCTAATTTTAAAGGAAAAAAGAAGAAATGATCACCTAAAATAGGAGTCAGCAAACTTTTTCTATAAAGGACCAGACAATACATATTTTAGGCTGTGTGGGCTGTAAGGGCTCTGATTAAACTGCTCAGCTTTGTTTTTGTAGCTGAAGTAGTCACAGATAACAGGTAACTGAATGGCGGTAGCTGTGTTTCAGTGAAACTTTACCAAAGCCACAGTAAGCCAGATTTGGCCCGTAGCTTTATCTCACCCACTGTTGATGTAGAAGGAATTCTAAATAAGCAATCAGCAAAGAAAAAACCATATATTTTCTAAGAAAGTTTGAGATACAGGTATAGCTGTTTGTAGTGGTGAGAACTGAAACCACCATGAGTGTTTCTGCTTCCTCTGGAATGTGATGCCAACCATAGACATTTTAAGTTAACCAGACGAGAAGGCAATTCTGTCTTCTTTATAATTAATCCAGACTGGGGAGTCTATTATGATTGTCCTTTATATTTGAAGATTGGATATTGATAATGGTGTAGTTAGCTGGACTTTTAATTTCAAAGACGAGAAAATGTATCAGACCAACATATTTGCTAATTAAAATGAATTCCACCAAATCATGTAAACACACACACACATACTCACTCTGCTTCCACCTCTAGCATAAGAAAGACACTTCATTTTGGTACTCAGACTAGAGAAGACCTAAAAAATAGTCCTTTTAATTGGAAAAAATACAGCATTGTATAAAATGTATCTTCCTCATTCCTCATAAATTCTTTGTTATGGAGTAATTCTAGTTCATAAACTTGCATTTCTGACTGCTTGATTTAAAGACTGCTGTTTTAACTACTATAATTCCAAGTCATAAGAGCAGAAAGACTTCCAAGGAGTTTGTTGACTTTCAAGTCAATTGAATCACTTTCTATTTGATGCTTAGACTATTTTCTCTAATGAGTCAGCGCATCAGTTACAATTGTTCTCCTTTCAACTAACTGCTTACCCTAGTACTAGTTCTTCATCTTGGTGGTCCCAGTATCATTGTTAAAGTGTTCCCTTGTACTTTCTTATTAGGTCTTATGCAGTACAGGAGACATGGATATTATTTTAAATATGCCAATAATAATCAGAGCCTATAAATGACATTTCTAATGACGTCTTTTGAAGGCTTATAAAGTGCTAGGTACCATGCCAATTGTTTCCATGTATTAAATCATTTATTTTTCAAAACAAATCTATGAAATGGGTATCATTATTATTCTTATTCAAAAGATGAAGCTGAGGCTAGGAGGTTAGTCATTTAATCCTTAACTATTTACTTTTTCCTTGATGTTTGGACTCTAGATTGATGTTATTTGAAAGAAAAATATGAGAAACAAAATTATGCATATAGTGTTTTGAATAATAATTATCCTTAGAAGTTTTTGAAGATAGGCATAACTTGAGTAAAAGATTTAGGATAACAGTGTTTTAAGTCAAGTATACCAATACCAGTAATTCCCTATTTATCTGATATTGTGATGTATTTCTTTTAGTGGTATTTCTACATATTTAAAGCTTAACTTTAAGTGCCAAAGCTAAGTTTAAAAAGTGCTGTTTTAGAAGATACATTGGTAGCCTTCTAAAACATGGTAGCACAGGCCGGGTGTGGTGGCTCACGCCTGTAATCCCACCACTTTGGGAGACGGAAGCAGGTGGATCATGAGGTCAGGAGTTCAAGACCAGCCTGGCCAACATAATGAAACACCATTTATACTAAAGATACAAAAAAATTAGCCGGTGTGGTGGTGGGCGCCGGTAATCCCAGCTACTCTGGAGGCTGAAGCAGGAGAATTGCTTGAACCTGGGAGGTGGAGGTTGCAGTGAGCTGAGATTGTGCCACCGCACTCCAGCCTGGGCAGCAGTACGAGACTCTGTCTAACAAAAAAAAAAATTATAAAAATAAAAATAGTAGCACATAGCTGCTTTAAAAAGTATTGACAAGAAAGGTGATTACCAGATCAGAACAGTAGCTTCAGCTTCCTGGAACAGTAAAGATAATCAACATTTTCGTTAGCATAACTTAGGCTTGATATGGGCTGGCTATTTGGTGTATAAATACAAAATGTTATCTTATAATTCTTCTATGTTGAGATGAAGCAAAATTTTGTGATTCCATAACAAGCATTGGAATATTCTCAGTGCTTTGAATAAATATTTTTATTTTTGTTTATATTGATACATAATAGATGTACATATTTTTGGAGTACCTGTGACAATTTGGTACAGGAGTATAATCAAATCAGAGTAATTGGGTTACCTATCACCTTAAATATTTATTTTTTCTTTAGGAATATTGAAGTTATTCTCTTCTAGCTATTTTGAAATATACAATGGATTAATGTTAACTATAATCAGCCTACGGATCTATTGAACACCAGGTGTTCTTTCTTCTGTCTAACTGTATATTTGCACCCACTAATCAACCTTTCTTCAGCCCTCCTTCCTCATTGTTCTTCCTGTCCTCTAGTCACCACCAGTCTATCCTCTATCTTCATGAAATCCACTCTTTTAGCTCCCATATATGAGTGAGAACGTGTGACATTTGTCTTTCTGTGCCTGGCTTATTTCATTTCACATAGTAACTCCCAGTTCCATTTGTGTTGCTGCAAATGACAAGATCTCCTTCTTTTTGTAGCTGAATAATATTCCATTGTGTATATATGCCACACTTTATTTTCATCCATTCATCTACTGATGGCCACTTAGGTTAATTCCACATTTTAGCTCTTGCAAATCATGCTGCAGTAAATGTTGGAGTGGAGATATTTCTTTGCTATATTGAATTTTTTTTTTCTTTTGGATGTATACCCACCAGTGAAATTGCTAGGTCATATGGTAATTCTATTTTTAGCTTTTTGAGGAACTTTCATACAATTGCTATAGTGGCTGTACTAATTTACATTCCCACCAACAGTGTACAGGGATTCCCCGTTCTCTACTTCCTTGCCAGCTCCTGTTATTTCCAGTCTTTTTGATAAAAGCCATGTTAACTGGGGTGAGATGAATATCTCATTGTGGCTTCGACTTGCATTTTTTTTGGATGATTAGTGATGTTAAAAATTTTTTCATATACCCAGTGGCCATTTGTAAATCTTCTTTTGACAAATGTCTATTCAGATCTTTTGTCGATTTTTAAATCAAATTTATTTGCTACTGAGTTGTTTGGGCTCTTTATTCTGATTATTAATCCCTTGGCATATGGATAGTTTGCAAATAGTTTCTCTCAATGTGTTTTCTCTTTAATTTGATTGTTTCCTTTGCTATGCAGAATTTTTTTTTAGTTTGATCTAAGTCCCATTGGTCTTTTTTGCTTTGGTTGCCTGTGCTTTTAAGGTTTTTCACAAAAAGCTTTTCCCAGACCAATGTCCCGAAGCATTTCCCCCAAAAGTTTCTTCTAGAAGTTTCATAATTTAAAGTCTTAGATTTAAGTCTTTAATCCATTTTTATTTGATTTTGTGTGAGAGATAGGGGTATAGTTTCATTCTTCCGCATATGGTTATCTAATCTTCCCAGCACCATTTATTGAAGAGATTGATCTTTCCCATTGTATGTACTTGGCACCTTTGTCAAAACCGAGTTGGCTATAAATGTGTATATTTATATCTGGATTATCTATTCTGTTCCATTGATCTGCTTTTATGTGAATACCATGCTCTTTTGATTACTATAGCTTTGTAGTATATTTTGAAGTACCATAGTATAATGCCTCCAACTTATTTCTTTTTGATCAGCATTGCTTTGACTGAGGTGTTCTATGTTTCTATAGAAAATTTTAGAATGTTTTTCTATTTCTACAGATAATGTAACTCATATTTTATTAGGAATTACATTGAATTTACAGACTGTTTTGTGTGGTAGTCTCATTTTAACAATATTCTAATCTATGAGCATGAAATATTTTTCCACTTTTTTGCATGTCTTCATTTTCTTTGTAGCGTTTTATAGTTTTCCTTATATAGATCTTCCACATCTTTGGTTAAATTTATTTCTAGGCATTTTATATTCTTTGCAGCTACTGTAAATGGGGTTGCTTTCGTAATTTCTTTCAGAGTGTTCACTGTTGGCATATATAAATACTACTGATTTTTGTACATCGATTTCGTATCCTGCAATTTTACTGAATTCATTTATGAGTCCAACAGTTTTTTGGTGGAGCCTTTAAATTTTTTTAAATATAGGATTATGTTATCTGCAGACAAGACTAATTTGACTTCTTCCTTTCCACTGTGGATGCCCTTTATTTCTTTCTTTTACCTAATTGCTCTGGCCAGAACTTTCAGTACTGTGTTGAATAAAAGTGATGGAAGTGGACATTCTGGTCTTGTTCCAGATCTTGGAGGAAAGGATTTTAATTTTTCCCTGTCCAGTATGATCTTGGCTGTGAGTTTGTCATATATATTCCTTATTATTTTGAGGTGTGTTCTTTCCATACCCAATTTTTATGGTTTTATCATAAAAGGATGTTGAATTTTAACAGATGCTTTTCCAGCATCTATTGAAATGATCATATGGTTTACGTTCTTGGTTCTGTTAATGTGATGTATCACATTTATTGATTTGCATATGTTGAATCATCCTTGCATCCCTGGAATGAATTCCACTTGATTATGGTGAATGGCTTTTTTAAACGTGTTGTTGAATTTAGTTTGCCTAGTATTTTATTGAGGATTCTTATATTGTAAATAAGAATTAACTTTTAGAAGTTTTGTTTTTAAAAAGGAGCCCACCTGGAGGATAAGAGTTTTGTACAGAATCTATTCTATTCATTTGTTTTTTACTTCATCTTTCTTGGTTCCAATGTCATGGATGTTAAAATATATGATAAAATAAACTGACTGATCAGCATAGGCCTTTGAAAAAAGGTAAAGAGAATCTCCTTATTTTATTCACCCTTACATCTATCATCTCTGTTAAATAATGGTATTTCCTTCCAATAAAGCTGTCTCTGGATTCATTAGGCTCCTGAAACGGTAAACAAATCAATATGTGCATTAATAAATATACAGTATCCCTAAGCTTTAATATAGAAAGAAATACATAATAAATTATAAATGAAATCTCAGTAAATATAAACTTACACCTTTTTTTTTTGCCACTGAAACAGGTATAAGGAGCACTTTTTCTCAACCATCAACATTTTAAAGAAGATGAAGCTTTGGAAAAGTCTTTAGACATAGCCGGAAGCTGTGTTTACACTCCAGACACTGCTGTCCAGTAAGTTTTTTGCAATGATGGAAATGTTATACAAGGTTGGATTGTTTGGCTTTCAGAGCCACACTGGCCAATCAGTATGGTAGCCACAGTCACATGTGGCTATTGAGTGGTGACTAGAAATGTGGCTGGTTTCACTCAGGCAGTGAGTTTTAAATTATATTCAATTTTAATGGAGTTGAAATGAGATCCTGAAATAGATTAAGACAGTAATGTACTTGGACTTCATTTACAGTGAGTAGCATAGGGATTTGGGGTTAGAATCTGTAACATTAATATCAGTTTCTCTGTTGAAATTAAATCCTGGCTGTCATGGTGAGAAGTAGCATGGGTTGATAATTCTAATTATATCTCCCTGATGTTAGTTGCTCAATAAGTGATAGTTGCTATTGTTACTGTCATTGCTAAAGTTAACATTACTGTTTTTTGGATTTTTGTTTACTCAGGAAAAATTCCTGAGCTCCTACTTGTAACACTCCAGGCACTGTTTTTGGTGTTGGGGAAGGCATGTGAAAAGAGCTCAGATAAAATCCCTGCCTTCATACAGCTTACATCCTAGTGAATTATCATTATGCTATTTTAATTAAATGATTTAATGAGGTGCACATTTGTTCCTGTCAAACTGAGATGCAGAAAGAGAATATGTACATTTAATTTTTCTGTAATTTGTTCTAATACCCCTCCCCTAATATACAGGATGAGGGAAAGCAAAGACTTAAACACTTAATTCGGTTCTATCTAGCAGTGTTGTCTAAGTCCAGTGCAATAATTTTTAAACAGTTTTATTTGGAGGGTAACTTAAACTCAGCTTCTTTAGGTAAAAATACTCAGTCTCTTGTATTTTTGTCTTCTTGTTGCTAAATTTTCTTAGATGGCGTCTGAGTGTCTGGAAAAGGAGTGTAGTTACTGTGACCTTAGGGCAGAAGGGAAACCTGGGGAATCTTGGCTCTGTCTTGAGCATTCTTTGCTGTTCTCTGGTTCCCGGCCAGCCACTGCTTCGATGATGTCGTGTGTCTGCCTCATCACTGCATGCCCCGCTGGCATGTGTGGTCAGATGACATCTGCAGCTGGTGGGGCTTGTGGCCTGGGTGCCCTCTCAGCTTGGCCAGGGCCCAGCTGCTCTTTCTGGCTGACTTGGCTCCACCTCTGCTTTCCCTGGTTCTACAAGCTCGCTGAGACCGGGCTGTAACTCTCAACCAGGTGGGCTGCCTTGTCTTCCTCTTAGTTGCTCCTTCCAGCCTAATCTTTATCCAGAATCCTGGCTGATTTCTACATCCTCGCTCAGCGTGTAAGAGGGCGTCAGGCTTCCTTCCAAACCAGAAAAGAATCACGGCTGGTTTAGGAATGCTGTTAGACTGTCCTTTTGCCTGACCACACTGTGCTGCTCAGTAGCTTTGATGTGGTCCTTCTCCAAGTCGGGTGGAATGGGGTGGTCTAGGAGGCGGTATGCTTTCTGAGTCCTAAGTGGGAAGCTCAGTCCCTCCGTCTTTGGTTTTTCTTTATACCTGAGTGATACTTTCTCCTCTAGACAGAAAAGAAATGAAATCAGAGTACAGTACAAATGCCTGATGCCCTCCTCCCTTTTCTCCTCTTTATATAATTCCCGGACAGTTTTTGTTTAATTCTCCCCGTCTGGCTAGCTCCAACTTCTCCTCTGTCAGTGGCTGTTAATAATTGTTACACCATCCCTGGGGGAATTTTCGAAATACGTTGGAGTGTTTGGGGACTGGGTCATCATAATTATTGGGGAACTCTAGGAGCGTTTAGTCAAGGGAAATTGAATATCCTAAAAAGCATGAGAGTCCCATCCCCTAACACGTATGTCTTATGTCTGCATGATCTTTAAATGTCCTTCTGGAAATTAGCACAAGTAAGAATTCTTTTTGAAACTATCTGAACCTGTACCATAACTCCTTTTCATATATAAACACATCTCTATAATAAATATATGTTGACTTTTCCACAAAGGTAACAACCAAACAAATTGAGAGTATTACTTTATTTTCTTTTTAAATTTGCATGTCACTGATAGTAAAGCCACTCCTGGTATTTGAGTTGCCAATAAAACACACACGTGCTAGTGAGCATTTGTAACTGTCACACTCTTGGTGATTTTACAACATAGGTACACACACCTGCCAATGTCATTATGTCCTTTAGTAGAATTGTACCTGAGCACTTACATACTGAAATACATTTTACGTGTATTTCCTTTTTTCTTTTCATTGTTAAGTCACTGATATTTATTAGTATATTTCTCCTTCCCCTGGTTTTATCGTAAGACTTGCTTTTTATGTTTATTTATTTGCTTATTTACTTATTTTTTACTTTCAGTTCTGGGATACATGTGCAGAACATGCAGGTTTGTTAAATAGGTATACATGTGTCATGGTGGTTTGCTGTACCTATGAACCTGTCATCTAGGTTTTAACCCTCCATGCATTGTGTGTTTGTCCTAATGCTGTCCCTCCCCTTGTCCTCCACTCACTGACAGGCCCCGATGTGTGATGTTCCCCTCCCTGTGTCCATGTGTTCTCATTGTTCAGCTCCCACTTATGAGTGAGAACCTTTATCTTACTACTAGAGAACGCTTTTTTGAATTATGTTTGCATATAGGGTATATTTTCTATGAAATTCATTTGTATTTGCTATAAAAAATGGACCTTTGGTCTGTCTGCTTATCCTCCATAACCTCAGCGTGATGGCTAAATCATAATGTGTGGAAGGGAGTGATAAGCTTATCAAAATGCAGGGGAAGAGGAAGTTCTTTACCTAAGTATTAATATAAGATACTAAAAGACATGAAGATAATTTAAAACAGAATAAATACAATAACAAAAAAAGACATGTAGAAATAGTGCAATAAAATAAACCAAATGAAAAGAGCCAGCAATTTCCAATTAATTTTCTATTTAGTTTGTATTTTTTACAATTCTCACTAATTCTAATTTAGGTTATGATGAAACTGTTCTTCCACTACTCCACTGGTATCATTATAGATTAATAAAATTATTAGGGAAAGCAATTTAGCTATATAATCCAGAGTCATTACAATGATCGAGTAATTCTTTCCTGAAAATGTAAGCTAAGCCAAGCCAAAGGGAAGAAATAAACCAATGAAGTGTTCATCGCAGTGTAAAAGTAACCTGAATGGCAAAGAACAGGTGGAAAGGGTAATAAATATAAAGCAATAGCAACATGGAAATGAGCAGAAAACTATATTAGATACTACTAAAATAGGTTTGTGACTGTTTGTTCACTCATTCATTCAACTAGAATTTATTTAGTACATACCAGTGAGAAGCACTGTTTGGTGCTGAGAGCATTTGTAGGAAAGGATAGGAAAAGAGAAAATATGTGTGGGGAGGGTTTTTTAAATTCAGAAAACATGTTTTTTAAACTCTGAATTTTTATTCTTTAAATTATTTCTTTTGCCTAATCTCACTTATATGTGGAATCTAAACAAGTCGAATACATAGAGAGTGGGATAGAGGTTACCAGAGTGTCATAGTAGCAGAGAGGTGGAGAAAACAGAAAAATATTGGTCAAAGGTATGAAATTGCATTTATGTATTTTGAATAAATCTAGAGCTCTAGTGTACAGTGTGATGACCATGGTTAATAATACTGTGTATTATATTAGAAATTTACTAAAAAGATTTTAAATGTCATAAGCATAAAAAAGTTACTGTGTGAGGAAATAGGTTAATGTGCGTACTGTAGTAATCACTCACTGTGTATATGTACAGCAAAACATGTTGTACATTTACCATCTTTAGCTCAGTGAAAATGTAAGTTCCAAAAGCAATAGCCTACGATTTCCTGCTCTGAGCTTTGCTGCTAACCCCCTGAGTTTCTCTGGAAAAGTTGCTTCTCCCTCCTGAGGCTCAGTTTTCTCATCTGGAAAGTGGGAATTTTGACTTTCAGAATTCAAAGAGATCATCTGGCTCGTTTTATTCTACAAATTCATTAAATATTTATTTGACTCTCTCTACTCAGTCATATTATAAATTCATATCCACTTAATGACCAATACTGCTAGTATGGAAATGGGGATTCTTTTCAAAACATGAGCAGTAATTTTAGATGATGCCTTTACTTGTTCACATACTTAATTTACTAGCTACGTTCAATTACATAAGACTTTCTCTTCCTCATCATGAGATTTAATGGGGTGTTGAGATTGTACACGAACATCTCGAGACCTTAAGAACAGCATTTGGACTTACACTGCTTCCATCACTGCCGTGGCATTCGCCTTGTGGTTATTATTGACAAGAACATCTCCCAGCTGAACAGTAACATATTTGGGTTAAACTAAAGAGAATTCTGTGACATTTCTGATAAACTTCAAGGGAAAAAAACAAACAAAACTTTGGGGCAATACTTGCTTAATGGCTAATTTTGCACAAAGCAATTTTATCTTACAGGTTTTCCTTTGGGATAAATGTAAACAAGGATCATGATTCAAGAAATACAAAATATATGTCAAGAGCCTTTTGGTTTGAACCTTCAGGTTGGCAAAGCATATAGAATAGATGGTTGGCTTTTTGAAAGAGGGGGTTTTGGAAGACAAAAGTGGGTCTTTTGTTTCCAGAAATTTTGTTCATTTTTTCCATTTTACGAGCCATGCCTTCTCCCGAGCAGTCCCACTCTTTTGTACTTTGCATAGTAGCTACAGCAGCTGTGTTAATTAGATAGATATGTCACCACACTGAGGCCTGTGCCTGCTGCTGTGTTGGCAGCCATGAGCCTCCATGCATGGCAGTATCCCCCTGCAGTCCCAGTCCCAGACCAACAGAAAGGACAGGACAGAACTGCAAAGAGAAAAACAATAAACTAAGAACAGAGACTTAGCGCTCATCTGTGTCCATATTAAATATGCCATAAAATATTTATGGGATTAAATACGAGCATACTTTTCTCCCCAGCAGTGGAAAATTTGAATATAATTCTAACCATGGGTAAAATCACCTAGAGTGGTGACAAGCTGGTTTTAAGTGCTAAACTATAAATTGTTTGATTCTGAACACTATGCAGTACAGCTCATTGACTCAGGAAATATGTATTGAATGTCTGTGTGTTCCTGCCCTGTACTAAGCCTGGAAATACAGAAGTGAATAAAGTAGAACTTTAAAATTATACACAACATGTTCAAATAATAAATAGGTCCAATGTAGTAAAAATGCAAAATACGTGTTATTATATGTGTATAATTATTCAATATTAGCCAAATTTCCAACTTCCATCTCTTCCTCAAGAGAAAAATCAGTATCAGGCAGACATTGATTGAAGATCGGGAAGATTAAAATTATTTTAGAAAACTAAAAAGTTCTGCTTGTATAGTAAATTCTTGCTAGAGTTTAATTTTACCAAAATTCGTCTTGGCTATTTGTTGATAACTTTGGGATTGATGTCCAAATGAGTTTTGTGGTTTTAGTTAAAGAAATATTAATCGTAGTTAATGTTGTGTCGCTGAAATTTAATTTGTCTTCTCGGGATTCTGCTTGCATAATGCTATTTTTTCTTCTAATTGATTCATAAAGATCATTAAACAAGAAAATAAAAACAATTTGTAGTTAATTTCTGGGAGATTGCAGTGTGTGTGTTTTATGGTTCAAATAACAGATGTTATTTTGGAGAAGCTAAGCAGTACTGTAACTTCACTGGAAATCAGCATGGTGATTCACATAACAGCCTTCCCCGTGTTAACTCCTGATTGCTGGGCAGTGAACTCCTGCCCCTTTGCCGAAACAGCAGAAAAGCGAACCTCAACAGTTTTACCTCTCAGTGGGGTGCTATGCTTCAGCTGGGCCAAAGAAACTAAGAATAGCCTACGAAAATCTCATGACCCAAGAACGTTTAGATTTCAACAGTCGTCATCTTTCCATTTTCAAAATTCAGATGTTCATTCAAAAAATACAGTTTTGAAAACAGTGTCTTTCTCTCAAAAAAGTTCTAATTTAATCACCTCGCTTTTAGTGCTATAACTCTTCTTAGCTCTCAGGAAGTTGTCTAAATCTTTGGCCAGTGAGTGGAGTATATATTCATAACGTAAAAATCAG
Source organism: Sapajus apella (assembly GCF_009761245.1). Classification (NCBI taxonomy): domain Eukaryota; kingdom Metazoa; phylum Chordata; class Mammalia; order Primates; family Cebidae; genus Sapajus; species Sapajus apella. The sequence continues at coordinate 45,061,929 of NW_022436944.1, forward strand.
AAAACCTTGTTTGTTAAGGAAAACAAACGTAATCCCCTGCTATTTCTTTGGACTTCAATCTGTATTTCAGAATCAGCATCTGTTTTTTTGATTCCTTCTCCTCCATTTTCATTAAAACATTTCAAGGTAAAGACACCAACTAAAGCATGCGGAAAGGTCAACAGGATGGAATTCTAATGGGAAAGTAGTTTAGTGACTATTAAAAAGAGAGCAGCAAAGAAGAAAGCTCTTAAGAAGGAGAAATGGTGCAGTGTGGAAAATGATGACCCCAGAGGGGTTGGATGAAATCTTTATCTTAAATACACACTGCAGAGGGGGGTTAGAGAAAGAAAAAGATGGATCCTCTGATGCAAAACTGTTATATTATTCACTTGCCTTGGGGCAACATAAGAAATATATTCCATTTTTAAGACAAGAGACTTATATCCCTCCTGAGGGACTGTTCTACCCAGCTCACAGCCAGGTTTTGAGAGAAAAATATACGGCAAGATTATTTAGGTCTAAATCCTGGTGGAAAAAGGAGAAATTTTTCCAAATTGTACTCCACATACTTTTAAATAGGCAAGTTGAAAATAAGGTAATATATTTGAGTTTTGGCAATACAGACCTCTTTCAGCCCCCTATTTGAACAAACCCTCCTGTCCCCAAAACAAACACAAAGGTCTCAAACTTACATGTGTAAATGTGTATATACACACAGTTACATACACACATACAAACAAAAACCAAGACAAAATAACACCGATTAAGAAAACATAAATCTTGGTTTCTCTTCTTTCAACAGAAGAGAAAGAGGTCTCAATTTTCAGACCCTTTGTTCCATTTTTTTTTTTTCTAGTTCTCATCCTTAGTTGCAATTAGAACATTTTACAGTAAGTAATAGAGTACTTGAGAAATTGTCTTTAGAATGAACACGTGGTTGAAACGCTTGCTAGATGTAGTTGTCTCATATAAAACTCTTAACTAAGACATTTGAAATGTGATCCCATCTTGGGAGCACTCATGTCACAATGTCTCCCACGGTTACCATGCATTTATCTGTATGTTGTTGTATATGAAAGTATGGTTAATACAAATCTTCTTATTTACCATTGGGATGACTGAGCTTAAAGTCTAAGCCATGCTTTGAGCTTAGTGGGGTGTGAGTAGGCTTGGATGTGTATTTTTCAATCGAGGTTAAGAATGCCGCGTTGCTGGTTCATATTTTGTATCATGTTTTTAAAACTATAAAATATTTCAAATATATTACAAAGGATTCAGAAAAATTTAACATGTTGTTTTCTACCAGACTTCATATTAATTTGAAAACATTAAAATTAATCCATGTACAGCTAAAGATTTGTCCAATCCCCCTTCCTTCCTTTGCTCCCCACGTAAGTAAACATAACCCTAAAATTGGCAAGTATACTTTCGGTTCATGTGTTTATAAGATAATGTATAGACTATAAAAAAAACAATTTTGGTTCTTCTATTTGAAATTTTTACCTTAATACTATCCCACTCTACCTTCCTTACAACTTTATTTTTAAAAAATTATTATCGTATATGTAATGATATCAAATTATTTTTAGACATAGGTCTATTTCGGATTAACTACCATATAATAGTGATCTGTTACGTGACTCTACAACAATTTATCCATTCTCCTTTTGATGACCACTTATTATTTATTTTTATATAATTCTACAGTGCTTCTCCTTGTACTTATTTATTATATACATGGTACTACCGTGGTAGTCAAAATATTTAGCAATCTGTACAGCAGGAATGCCAGCCCATCAGAATGGGATATTGAATAACAAGAATGAATGTCAGCCATAAACAATTGTCATAGCTATATCAGATGCGTCAGCCGAGTAACCCTGGGTGCTGGAGCCTTCCTCAGATAAATACTTAGAAGTAGGAATTGTTGTTTCATAGAAAAACATTACTGAATTAGAATTTTCTCTCTAACATTGTAATATCGATTTTCACTCCCACCAGCAAGACACGCGAGTTTTCACTTCCCTACATCCTCACAAATGCTTGATATTGAAAGACATTTTAATGTTTGCCTTGCTGCTAGGTTTGAAGTATCCTCTCCCCTTGATGTTTAATGTATATTTTTTTCTGAATATTAGTGAAGTTGAACATCATTTGTTAACCATTCAGATTGTCTCATCTTTTATTTAATTTACTCTTCTCTGTTTCGACATTTTATTGTGTTAAATACTAAGCCTTTATAAATCATGCACAAAGCAGAGATAGGTGCCTAGTCTACAGCTTAAGTTTTAACTTTCATGTTCACTGTTGGCATGTTTTTCTTTTTAACATAATCAGACACTTCTACATTTTAAAAAAAAATCCTGCTTAATCTAACATAAATATACTTGGATATACTCTAGTAAAGTTTAAAGTTTTATTTTTATATTTTTCATTTCATCAGAGATTATTAAATCTGATGTGAGAGATCTGATTCACTCTTTTTTTTTTTTTACATTTCTTTCATAAGCTAAGCGTAAATGAATGCATAGTTCTGTTCTGCCACCTACATTCCATTCCATTGTGTTTATTTGTCTAGATCTCAAACAGTACCCCTGTGTTTCTGTTAGTGTTTTTTTTAATTACATCCTGCTCTTGGCTTCTTTAGTCCTGGCTCATTATAACTCTTCTTCAAAATTTTATTTTGACACTTTTCTTTTACCTTTACTTTTTTAAATATAAACCTCAAATTAATTTGACAAGCATCCAAGAAATCCCGCATGGGATTTTGGTTTGGAACGACATTGAATTATGGACTAATTTAAGGCAAAATTGACATCATTAAATAGTGAAGTTAAGTTTAAAATTTGCTCTATAAAGGTCTTGAACATTTTTGTTAGATTGATTTCTAAATATTTTATAGATTTGTTGCTATTGTGAAGAGAGTTGTTTTTAAAATTACATTTTCTAATTAGCAGTTTCCACTCCATAGGTATGTTACTGTTTTTATGTTGGTCTTGTAAACAGCAGCCTTGTTGAATTATCTTATTCCAGTAGTCTGCAAATTTTTTTTGAATTTTTTAAATAGATAATTATCTGTTTAAAAAAAAATTGGGGCTAGGTGTGGCAGCTCATGCCTGTAATCTCAGCCCTTTGGGAGGCTGAAGTGGGCAGATCACCTGAGGTCAGGAGTTCCAGACCAGACTGGCCAACATTGTCAAACCCCCATCTCTACTAAAAATATAAAAAATTCGCTGGGCTTAGTGGCACCTACCTGTAGTCCCAGCTACTGATGAGGCTGAGGCAGGAGAATCACTTGTACCTGGGTGGTGGAGGTTGCAGTGAGCCGAGATCGCTCCATTGCACTCCACCCTGGGCAACAAGAGCAAAATTCTGTCTCAAAAAAAATCCATATATATATAGCATTGTGGTCCTTCTTTTCCAATCTTATTCTTTTTAATTTTTCTTGTATTATCGCACTGTGGTAAATGTAGTGTTGAATAGGATATTAACTTTTCACCATCCTCGTAGTAGTCCTGATTTTCAGGGAGATTTTATGATACTTCATATTAAGTGTAATTTTATTATAAGTTTAAGAAATTGCCCTCTGCTAGTTTGATAAAAGTTTTAAAAATGCATATAAGTAGCACATTTCATCTTCAAATGCTTTTGCCGCATCTGCTGAGCCATCTGGAGTTTTTTCTTTCTCTTCCTCACTCCCCTTAACCTCTTTTAATGTAGTCTCTGATACTATGTGCCCCTTCAGCTGACACTTGGCACCAGTCTGTTCCCTACCTCCCCCTCCCCCATGCCATCACGAGCACCTCCTCACCTAGGGTGAGCTCCAGTACCCTGTGCCAAACTGTCCAAAGGTGTACCTTCCTCCCCTGGTCAGGCTTTCTCCATCATGCCACCCCTTGCGTGGGTAGCCTGTTTGGCTCTCCTTACACCCAGACACTCCCCATATGGGCACCCTTGCAACTCCAGCAGGACCCTAACACCATGGTCTGCGTTACCTTGACTTGCTCCTCCACACCCCAAACCTAACGTGCATGACTAATTTGCTCTGTGCCATCATAGAATTGTATCCTTTGGAAGAAGTAGAATTAAATTATTTTACAGTAAGTAATCTTGCATTTTGAGATAAATGTACTGAATATTGTTTAATATTTAGGGTATTTGCAACCATGTTTATAAGTAAGTTTGACATGTTTCTTTTTTGCCTATTCCTCACCTGGTTTTGATGTCATGGTTATTATAAAAGCATAAAGTTAGTTGAGGAGCTTTCATCTTTCTATCCTCTTAAACAGCTTATCTAAGATAGGGAATAATCTATTAGGTAATAGAGGCTGGTACTCTTCGCTCTAAAACCAGAGAAAATCTGGTGAGTGTTTCTCTTGTGACAGATTAAGAAAAAGCACTACTGATCTGTTTATGGCTATACATTGTGTTAGTTTGCTAGGGCTACCATACAAAATACCAGAATCTGCATGGCTTAAATGGCAGAAATGTGTTTTCTCACAATTCTGAATCTTGAAGTCCAAGATCAAAGTCCAGCAGGAGTGGTTTCTTCTGAAGTCTTTCTCCTTAGCTTGTGGATGGCCATCTTCCCCCTGTGTCTTCCCATTTCCCTCTGTGTATCCTAATTTCCCCTTCTTATATGGGCACGATTCAGATCCATTAGGGACCCTCCATATGACCTCGTTTTACCTTAATTGCTCTTTTAAAGGCCCTATCTCCAAATATAGTCAACTTTTTAAATAGCATTAGGGATTAGGACTTCAACATACAAATTTTGGGCGAACACAGTTCAATCAATAGCATAGATTTGAGTTTACTTTTAAAATTATATTTGTTAAATTTTTATTCACTTTTTAAATGAAAAATTTTGAGACATATTTAGTGAACTTACTCGAAGATTAAGTGTTTCAGAAATGAAAAATATTAGAAATCTATATACAATAAAAAGTGAATATACATTAGCCAACTCCATAGATATTTCCAGTTGAATATTCATACACACATTCCGCTTTTTCTTTATATAGGGATAAAACATGCATATATGACATGATGATTCTGGTGAAAAAAATCAGATATGCTAAAAATATTCTCAACTTTTAAAAATAGTGTAGAATAGTTTTTGACAACATTTTACATGAATTACTCCTGATTTAATTCCATGGTTTTATCATGCCATAAGCATAGTTGGTTTTAATTTTTCTAAACAGATTGACTTATTTAATATTGACAATTTGTTATGCTTTAAATTTTCAGTCTTTCTAAATTTACAAATAACCATTTTATATATATATATATATATATATATATATATATGGTACACAGTGCTTGCTGATTCAATACATTAATACATATTAATCACATTAGCATATTCATTATCTGAAATATTGATTATTTTGGGAACATGCAATATTCTTCTAGATATTTGAAACTAATAATATTATGAACTATAGTCATCTTACAATGGTATAGAACACTAGAATTTGCTCTTTCTATTTAGGTGTAATTTTATATCCTTGAACAAATCTGTTCGTATCCTTCCCTTCTCCTATCCTCAGTCTCTCAAATACTCTGTTCTACTATTTACATCTATAGATCAGCATTTTTTAGCTTTTACATATGAGCGTGAATATGTGGTATTTAACTATCTGTTCCTGTTTTATGTCACTTAACATATGATCCTCCAGTTCCATCCATTTTGCCACAAAAGGTTTCATTCTTTTTATGGCTGAATAGTATTCCATTGTGTATGTATATCATACTTTCTTTATCCATTAAAGTGATATTGGACACCTAGGTTGATTCCATATCTTGGCTATTGTGAATAGCGCTGCAGTAAACATGGGATTACAGATGTCTCTTTGATACAATGATTTACTTTCTTTTAGATAAATTTCTAGTAGTGGGATTGCTGGAGCATATGTTGATTCTATTTGTAGTTTATTGAGGAACCTCCATATGGATCTCCATGGTGGCTGTACTAGTTTACATTCTCACCAATGGTGTATAAGTCTTCTCTGCATCCTTACCAGCATTTTTATTTTTTGTCTTTATAATAATAGCCATTCTAACTGGGTGAGATGATACCTCATTTTGGGTTTTATTTTCATTTCTTTAATATTCATTGATGTTGGTCATTTTTCTATGTATTTGTTGATCATCTGACTTATTTGAGAAACATCTGTTCAGAATTCTTGCCTATTTATAAAAATTGGCTGTATTTTTCCTGTTGAGGTATCTGAATTACTTATATATTCTGGATATTAATCCCATATCAGATGAGCATTTTGCAAATATTTTCTCCCATTATGTAGGTTTTCCTTTTATTCTGCTGATTTTTTCCTTTGCAGTACAGAAGGTTTTTGGAAAAATATAATTCTGTTTGTTTACTTTTGCTTTTTTTTTTTTTTTCCTGTGCTTTTGAGGTCTTACTCATAAAATTAGTTTCCAGACCAAATGTCCTAAAGTGTTTCCCCTATGTTTTCCTCTAGTAATTTTATTGTTCAGGTATTACATGTAGGTCTTTGGCCCATTGTGAGCTGATTTTTGAGTAGAGTGAGGGGGAAGTCTAGTTTCATTCTGCATATGGACATCCAATTTTCCCAGCATCATTTATTGAAAAGACTGCTCTTTCCCCATTGCATGTACTTGGTGTCTTTGTCAAAAATGAGTTGGCTGTAAATGGATAGATTTATATCTGGATTTTCTATTCTGTTTCATTGGTGTATGTGTCCATTTTCATGCCAGTACAAGGCTGTTTCCGTTACTACAGTGTTGTTGCATAGTTTGAGGTCTGGTGGTGTGATACTTGCAGCTTTGTTGTTTTTGCTCAGAAATGTTTTGGATATTTGGGGTCCTTTGTGGTTCCATACAAATGTTGGGATATTTTTTCTATTTCTGTGAAGAATGTCATTGATGTTTTAACAGGGGTTGCATTGAATTTGAGTAGTATTGTCTTTGAGAAGTATTGTCATTTCAAAAATACTGATTATTCCAATTCATGAGCATGAGATGTTTTTTCCATTTGTTTATATCCTCTTCAGTTTCTTTCATCAGTGTTTTGTAGTTTTCTTGGTAAAGGTCCTTCACCTCCTTGGTTAAATTTATTTCCCGGTATTCTTTTTATAGCTGTCGTAAATGAGATTGCCCTCTTCATGTCTTTTTTCAGCTAGTTCATTCATGTTTAAAAACACTTCTGATTTTTGAGTGTTCATTTTGCATTCTGCATCCTTACTTCATCGGTTCTAAGAGTTTTTGGTAGAGCCTTTAGGTTTTTCTACGTATAATATGTCATCTACTAGGAAAACTACTTTGGCTTATTCCTTTCCAGTTTGGATGCCCTTTCTTTCTTTGTCACACTAATTTCTCTAGCTAGGACTTCCAGTACTATGTTAAGTTAAAGTGGTGAGAGTGGGCATTCTTATCTTGTTTCAGTTCTTAGAGGAAACGCTCTCAGCTTTTTCCCATTCAGTAAGATGTTAGCTATGGGTTTGTCGTATATGGGCTTTATTATGTTCAAGTGCTTTTCTCCTATCCCTAAATTATTAAGAGTTTTTATCGTGAAGGGATGTTGAATTCTATCAAAATCCTTTTCTGTATCTATTGAGATGATTGTATTGTTTTTGTATTTTATCAATATTATTTATGACATTAATTGACTTGTGTATGTTGTACCATCCTTGTATCCCTGAGGTAAATCCTACTTGATCACATTGTATTATCTCTTTGATATTTTTGTTGGATTTCGTTTGCCAAATATTTTGTTGAGGATTTTTGCATTTATGTTTATCAGAGATCTGGTTTATAGTTTTCTTTTTTTTTTTTTGTGCCTTCACCTAGTTTTGGTGTCAAGGTTATGCTGGCCTCATAGAATGAGTTAAGAAAAATTTCGTCCTCTGCAATATTTTATAATAGTTTGAAAATAATTTGGTATTAATTGTTCTTTAAAAGTTTGGTAGAATGTAGAGGTGAAGGCATTTAGTTCTAAACGTTTCTTTGTTGGAAGACTTTTTATTCCTGATCCTGTCCCGTTACCTGTTCAAGTTTCCATTTCCTTGTGGTTCAATCTTAGTACATTATATGTCTCTAGAAACTTACTTATTGCCCCTAGGTTTTCAAATTTAATAGTATATAGTTGTTCAAAGTAGTCTTGAATGGTCCATTGTTGTTCTATAGCATTCATTGTGATGTGTCCTTTTTTAAAATTTCTGATTTTGTTTGATTCTTTCTTCTCTCCTTTCTTTAGTCTACCTAATTATTTGTCAATTTTGTTTATCTTTTCACAAAAGCTTTTTGTTTTATTGATCCTTTAGATTGTTTTTCTAATCTCAATTTTGTTTATTTATGTTCTGATTTTATAATTTCTTTTCTTCTACTTTTGGGTTTTGTTTATTCTTTTCTACTTCCTTGAGGTGCATCATTAGGTTTTTTAATTTGAAATCTTTCTAGTTCTTTGATGTAGGCATTTATTGCTATACATTTGTCTCTTAATATAGCGTTTTCTGTGTCCCAAAGGTTTCAGTATGTTGTCCTTCTATTTTAATTTGTTTGAAGTAATATTTAAATTTCATGCATAATTTCCTCCTTCATCTATTGGTTGCTCAGAAGCATGTTGTTTAATTTCCAGGTATTTGTATAGTTTTGAGTGTTCCTCTTGTTATTGATAGCTAGTTTTATCTCATCGTGGTCAGATAAGATACTTGATACTACTTTGATTTGTAAGAAACTATTTTAGAGACTTGTTTTGTGTTCTAACATATAGTCAATCCTGGAGAATATTCCATGTATTTATGAAAAGAATGTGTATTCTGTAGCTGTTGGGTGAAATGTTCTGCAAATGTCTTTTAGGTCCATTTGGTCTATGATGTAGTTTAAATCCAATGTTTTTTTGTGGATTTTCTATTTACACCATTTGTTGAATACTGAGAGTGAGATGAAGTCTCCAGCTATTATTGTATTGAGGTCTATCTCTCACTTTAGATCTAATAACATTTGCTTTATATATCTGAGAGCTCCATTGCTCAGTGCATGTATACATTTATAATTGTTATATTCTCATGCTGAATTGGTATTTTTGTTACTATATAACATCCTTCTTTGCTCCTTTTCATAATTTTTAATTGAAACCTATTTTGCCTAATAACTACTTCTGCTCATTTTTGGTTTCTGTTTGCATGGAATATTTTTCTCCATTCCTTTACTTTCAGCATATGTATGTATTTACAGGTGATGTAGGCAGCCTCTAGTTGGGTATTTTTCTTTTTTAAATCCAGTCTTTATCTTTTAAATGGAGAATTTAATCAGTTTACATTCATGGCTATGATAAGTGAGGACTTAATCCTGTCATTTATTGATTATTTTCTGGTTGTTTTGTATATCCTTCATTCCTTCATTTCTTACAGTTTTATTTTGCAGTTGGGTTGTTTTCTGTAGTGATAAGGAATGGGGTTTCATCATGTTGACTAGGCTGGTCTCAAACTCCTGACCTGCCTCTGCCTTCCAAAGTGCTAGGATTACAGGCATGAGCCACTGCTCCTGGCCTGATTTATTTTTTAACGTAATTTATTAAACATATTTATTAAACTGTAAGTACCGTTGATTTGTAGCCATTTGTGGGAACTTACTGTGGAACTTACTCAGCATAAATTTTTAAAATACACTGTATATACATGTAAAAATGTAGATTTTCTAAATAGTGAGAATAACCGTCTACATATATGCATTATAGCCAACTTCTTGAGTTGTTAAAAATCCTTATTTTTACTTAGAATCTATGTTAATAAATGCATAGAAATAAGTTATTTAAATATTTACATGAAGTATTCCTTTTATTATATAATGATATTCTTTCTATATCGTTATTTTTAACCTCACAGCAAATTTTGTCCAACTCAGTGTAGTTACCTAAACTTTCTTTCGGCTTTTGTAGACTTTTTAATTCTAGAGGTTTTACTTTCTTTTCAAACTTGCTTTTTAAATTTTACGTATTCTTTCAGAATACATTTGAATCTTCATTTTAGCCTTTCAAGAATTATCAACATGGACTCTATTAGATTATTGTAGTTCTTGGGCTAACAGCTAATTCTCCCTTTGGCTGCCTTTCCAGGCTCTTATCATGGTGGTTCAGTGTCTTTTGACTTGTAATTTTTGTTTCTTTTCTTTGGAGTCCTCTGAACCCTGGGATCCTAGGAATTTGAATTACAGAAATGTTATAAATTCATTTTGTTAACATAGGAAGCAGGAACTTAGTTGCATATGATCCTATGCATGTGGCACAGATGTGGTGTTTGGATTTTTTGTGGAAGACTTTCACTGTCACCACAAATACCCTTAACTGACAGAAACGTTCCTTGCTGCATTAAAAAAAAAAAAAATGGAGTTTTTGCAGTATTCCTTTTTTGCGTTCAGAACAGCTGTTTGAAGGCCTAGGCTTTAATGGGCCTCAGACCACATGTTCCGTTCTGTTTGCCTTTTATCCTAAGGAGTTATGTCTAGTTCAATATCCCTTATGTTTCTACAGGCTTCTGGAGATTACCAGTCTAGCTTAACATTCCTTTTTTATATGTCTTCTAGGGATTTTCCTTTTCTCTTTACATGTCTTCTTAAACTTGTTTGAAGTTCTAATACCTTTTCAAAAATCCAAATTCATGTAGATATTGTAATAGTGTTTCAAAAAACTTGGTGGGTACCAATTTTATAACATATTCTTATAAAATAATATTTATACATACCTACTACATGATGAATATTGTGCTATGATCTTTCACATGTCTGATTCTGTTGTCTTGCAGAAGTCACCTGTAAAGTAGTATCCTTATCCTAAAAGTGAAGAAACTTGGATTCCAAAGGTTAAACAATAGTATATGAGTCCAGTCCCTAATGGGCCCAGCTGGAATCGAATTTGGTAAATCTCACTCAAGTGTATGATGTATTTTTCTGCATGACATTAAGCTTCTTTAGGCTTTTCTGTTATATAGATAAACAGGCATCAATTTTATTTAGAATATATAATATGTTAGGTATAGAAGTACCTACGTACTTGCTGAATGATCATCTCATGATATGAAATTAGAGAGGTCTTACATTACCATGTAAAAACACATAGTACACAGCTAGCCATGTTAGAAAAATTTACCTTTGTCACATGCATAAATGTCTCCAAAAACCCTTTCTGCCCCAAACTTTTGTGTAAAACAGATTTTGCTCGTGTGCATGCTGAGTTTGGGGAGGAAGCCTCAAGAGACATTTGGGACAGCAGTGAAGACAACTTCTCATTGCTTACTGACCATATTGCATGGATATTGTGCTATGAGGCAGACCCAATTAAGCAATCAAAGCTTACCAATACATACTTTTGTACATGTCTGCATAAACATGTTTAAAGTCAGTAGTTGATGACGTCGTAAGCAGAAAAGATAAAAGCACAGATGTTTCTTAGACTGCAGTGCTCAAATTCAGGAACAACAAGAAAATGGCACAATGAGGATGCTATTACTCAGCCCCCTTTGGTTGTGTGCATTAGGAGTACATCTTACACTTGCTTCAGTACAAAAGACTTGATTCTCCCCGGTAGCCAAGCCCTCTAAGGGGTAGACTGGACCTTACTCAAGGCAGTATCCCACTCCCTCACTCTGTATCTTGCCTCTGTTGCATACTTTTTAATTTCAGTGACATTTTCTCCATAGCTAGCAAAAATGACCCCAGCCAGCTCCAGGATTACCACTTTTTTACAGCCTTTGATGCAAGGTAAAAAAGAGACGCCTTTACTTCCCAACAGCCACATTGATGCAAGAAAATATTTTGACTGGTTCTGCTTGAATCATAAATTCACTCCTGAGATTTGTTACTGGGAAAAGTGGGGACATTGGCTGGTGAGGGTCACAGACCAGTTTGGTAGCAACAGAGCTCCGGCTTCAATCATGAAAATAAGAGACAATTTGTAAAGGAAAAAGATGTTATGTTTACAAAAGGATGATGACCAGTCAAAACAACAGGTGTCCACTATAAAATTTCTACTCTGATATGGATGGGTGCAATGATTTAGAGATTCTGGTGGTTTCCTAAGTTTGAGGTACTAGTGTTTTACTTCTAGAATGCAAATTTTAGGCTGACTGCATCTATCTTAAAGTAATACAGGTGTTTCATGGACCTCACAAATTCAAGGGAGTGGGAAGAGGCCAGTCCAGTGACACCATGACCACTACCCAGATACTTGCATGTATTAAGTCACTCGTGGGCCACAGTTAGTTTGGCTTATTTCTCCTACTTACTTACAGAGAGAAATCCTCTTTTTTGTATTTTCTTTTATCTGATTTCAGGGTTTTTCTTCCCCCATGGAAGTCTTAACTACCTACTCCTTTGACCTGCAAGACTGATTTTTAAAAATCATATTACCCCTAGATTTTAAAAATCTTTTTAAATTGGTGACTGTAATTTATTCTGCACTCCTGGTGTATAAGAAAAATCTATTCAGTATATGCATGTGTATACTGCAAATGAACATACAGAATGTCATGTGAATATGTCAGTGGTTTCTTTCATTCATCATCTGAGGCCTGATTCTGAGAAGAATTTTCCCTGTAAGAGAAGTTAAGAACATAATTTTCCTTCAAAATCTGTCAGTAATAACTGTACTCTTACAAATACTACAGTTCACACTAGCTTACTTAGAAAAAGTGTAAGTGCTTTAGATTTTATATGTATTCATTAAGAGCATTTACAAAGATTATGCCTTTTTCAGCAGAGAGAAATAGTCTCAGTTATGTGTAGTTTTCACATAGCAGTTGATACTTGGACAAAATTATGGTTGATTTTTGAATTGAGCAGAATTTGAAAGAGCGGCCCCACCAAAACATGGACTTGAGCCATTAAAAAGTAAACATTTGTAAGTAGTTCCTACAGTCTCAGTGGCAATACTGTAATACTTTGTCAAATGTTGAGAAATATGTGAGGATGGGGAGAGAAGGAGGCAAATGAGGGATGAATTAATCATTTTAAGTAGATGAGACAGTTTTTCTACTAACACTGCGAAAAATAAATAAATAAAGGCAAGAATTACAATGTCTTTAACCAAAATACATAATCCAAAACCAGCTGTGGTTTTTATTTCTAAGGAAACTTTCTGCAGTGGCTCTGCTTCAAGAATGTGAAGACATTCCACCTAGAGTTTTAATTTGCCCAAAGGAACAAATGACTTTTGTGGGAAGTTTGCTACATCCCCGAGCCACTCAGCAGAGTAGCAACGTGGATACTTTGACTTTATGCTCCTCAACTGTCTTCTCTGTCCCTCAGAGAGAAAAAATGTGGGAGTAGTGGGAGAGATCCATTTCACAGGCTGATGCTGGCAAGCACCAAGGTGATTAACTGTGGCCCCACCTCCTCAGAGTTAAGCGGGAAGATCAGCTATTAGCCACATGGCACCACTTACATTCTAACATGCTTGTTGTTCTACTGCTATGCTGCTGCTAAGAAATCAACTCAAAATAGTGTGTCTAACATGAGCAATGTTGATAAATATTGTTCCATCCCATCTTTGCTAAATGCAACTCATTTACACATGATTTTTTTTTACTTATCTCAAGTTCTATTTTTACTTATAGCTACTTTGATCATGGAACTGTGTTCACTGAATCTTATCACTACAACCCATCTGTATGTTCCGTATATCACCATGACCTCTGCCCCCTGAGCTTAAGCAGTTCTCCCATTTCAGCCTCCCAAGTATCTGGGACCACAGGTGCCTGCCACCCCACTTGGCTAATTTTTTGTAGACACAAGGTTTCATCATGTTGCTGAGGCTGTTCTCAAACTCCTGGGCTCAAGCAGTCCATGCACCTCAGCCTCCCAAAGTGCTGGGATTATAGGCATGAGCCACCACACCTGGCTCATATGTGAGATTCTTAGGGCAGTGGATTTAGAGAGGAGATTTTTAGCTTAACAGGGACTCCTGAAGTTGAAATATGAAATCTGCCTCAAACATGACAGCATTCACTCAACATTTTTCTGGCACTCTTTCTGTAACAGCATGTGGTAAGGTGTGAAGACACAGGGGAGAGCACACTTCCCACCTTTAGCAGGCTTCCCGTCAGCTTCAGGAGTTAGACAAGATCATTTACATCTCACTGTGAAACAAAGAACCTTGTAAACATTTATTCTTTGGAGATGTTCACATACTGTATCCCCAATGCTTAGAGCACTGGCACACAGGAAACTCTCATGAAAGAAGGAATGAATCAACTAATGGCATTCATGCAGCCAACACACTGGGAATCATCTGGGCCAAAATGCCCTGTAGAGTTGAATTCACTAGGTTTGGAATGCATCCAGCTTATCTTATTTTTAGGCTAAAAATTAATTTTTTTAGATTATAAGGCTTATAGAAAATAGAGTTGAGTAATGTTTTACAAATTAAGAACCAGAAAATCACTTAATATTTTGGCATATTTTCTATCAGCTTTTTCTATGCTACATATTTATTTGCATGTATATATAAAGTAAATATATACATGTATGTTTACATATCTATACATATGTATCACTTATTTACTTGTGCATATAAAAGACATTCTGTGTGTGTGTATATATGCGTGTGTGTGTGTGTGTGTGTGTGTGTGTATAAACTTACCATTGGACAAGTATCTTAACCTTTTAATTGCTTTGTTTCATCATCTATAATACAGGGATAATAAGAAAATCTCAGAGTTGTTGGGGAAATCAATAAGTTTATGTATAAAATACTTAGAAAAGTATCTGGTTCCTGGTCAATTTTATATGAGTATTTGGTATGATTATATTTATGATTATAGTAGTAGAAGATCTTCATACATAAACTTATTGGCCATTTAAATTATTTGAAGAGATGCAATATAATTTAATTATTTCTTAATTGTTGATCATTTGGTCACTTCCGAACTTTTGGTATTATATATAACTCATGGTGGGCATCCTCGATCTTGCTCATAGCCTTCGCTTAGCATTGCTCCTCTTCGTTTTATAACTCTGCTTGAATTGTTCTAAGGTAGAAGATCATAATGCTAAAGAATGCTATTAAAATAAAGTCCATTAGGAATAATTACAGGGTGTTTCATTTAGGAAGGAAAAGCAGAACAGCCGTGATCGCGTCAGACCAGCTTGGCAGGGAGAGCTCAGCATGTCAGACTGGACCTGGACTGAATGCAAATTATTAATTTGCACTGAAATAACAATATAGTCTATTCTATTAGATAAAATATAACACTGGTAATGATAAGATGGTCCTCTCTTGTTTCTACGTTTGCTAGATATAAGTACTGATTTACAATTTTGTCAGTGCTATCAATATTTCATCTTATGACAGAAAAATAGTACATGTCAATGTTTTAATGGCTACAACTACTGGCCTTATTAATGTGTCCAAAATTTATTTTGTATGTTTTATGTGTTAGACACTCAGGAAAGCAGAAAATAAAAAGACAAAGATGGTGCTTTCAAGGATCTCATGATTAATTACAATAAAATATGATTTGCATAAGATTGAGTATTTACAAGATGGATGGAAGATGGATGGAGTAAAGTAGTAAGAAAACCACTCCTTTCCTGGAGGTGATATGAACAGATATACAGATAAAAAATCACAAAAAGGCTGATGGAAGCTTACATCCATTTTCACTGATGGGCTCTCTACTACTGGGGTCCTGTACTTTGTAGAATTGTATAGTTTGACAGTAGCACTGAGCTTTTTCCTGGCCACGTAATTAACCTGAGAAAACAGGCTGGCTTCATCATATCATGCAGGTCATGTATAATAATACAGAATAGGCCTTCCTGTGCTAACAGATAACCTCCAAATTTCAGTAGCTGAGCCTAAAAAATAGTTTTTATCACCTGAAGTCTAGTGCAAGTTCCTTCATATAGAGCTTTGTGGATTCAAGTTTTCTCTACCCTGTTGTGCCACCATTTCAAGAGCATGAAGGTTTTGTGGGATGTTTTTAAGGGCTAAGTCAATCATGACCACATCACTGATAGCCATATGTTATTTTCCAGACAGTAGTTACTTGGCTTCAACCTACTAGCATGAAACCCTAGACAGATATTTTTCTTCTGTGCCCGAAAAGAGAAAAATAAAATTAAGATTCAGTGAAAAGACAGTGTTTTGGTTTATTTTGTCCTGCTGTAACAGGATAGCTTAAACTGGGTAATTATATTAAACAGATTTATTTGCTTACAATTCTGGAGGCTGGAAAGTCCAAGATCAGGAGAACAGCAGCCACAGGTGAAAGTCATCACATGGTGGAAGGGAAAGAGAGCTAGAGGAAGGGCTGAACTTGCCCTTTTATGATGAACCCATGATAACAGCATTAATTTCTTTTCATTCACAGGAGCAGAGCTCTCATGGCCTAATCACCTCTTAGTGGTCTCACCTCTTAATAGTGTCAGAATAACAAATTTTGACATGAGTTTTGGAGGGGACATTCAAACCGTAGCTTATGATACTGTCACTTTCGTCATGTGACATTTAGATCCCCATGAAACTGTTCAGCCTCTACTCATTCCCAATAGTTAGCCTTTTCCAAATTTTGAGATGTTAAATGAGGCAACTGAAAAGGTTAGATAGCAGTTTCATGGTATTTTTTAGCTGCGAAAGTCAACTACGAGGTAGCAGTTTTTTAAGTTGAATAAAATTCTATTGCTGTGTATCTTCAAATAGTGCCAGAACAGTTCTACATACTTGGTCATCTTGAATTATAATTCTCCATTCCTGTTACTTTCAGCAGCTTTCCCTATTCAGCCAATGGAAGTTTGATTTTGCCAGTTTTGCAGTCATTCTTGATTCTTTTTTCCCATACCCAATATCAAATTTATTTATAAATAGAAAACCATTGAAAGCTAGTGTTTTTAGTGGTTAGTTACTAAACGTACATATAGAAGTATGCTTAGTATCCACCCACTTCTTGCTGCCTCTGTTGCTCCCAGTTAGTCCAGATTGCCATGCCTCTTGAATGAAATAGCCCCTTAATTAGTACATGTGATCCTGTCCTTGACTCACTATTTCCACCTTTGCCTGTATCAGTATTCTATTACTGTGTAAGAAATTACGCCAATACTTAGGGCTCTAAAACATTTATAATTTTATTTTTTCTGTGGGTGAAAAATTTGGGAGCAGCTGAGCTAGTGGCTCTGCCTAAGAATTTCTCATGAAGTCACAGACAAGCTGTCAGCTGAGAATGAAGGCCTACCTGGCGCTGGAGGATTGGCTTCCAAGGTGACTCAAAGTGACAGAAAGTTAGTGCTGATTGTAGGCACAAAGTTTCTCACTGTATGGGTGTCTCTAGAGGGCTTCATAAGTGCTCTCACAATGTGGTGACTGGCTTCCCCAGAGCAAATGACTTAAGAGAAAGCAAGATGGAAGCCACAATATTGTTTATGACCTAATCTTAGAAGTCACAGTCATCTCCACAGTATCCTGTCGGTTGGATGGATCAGCCCAATTTAGTGTGGGAGGAGACTACTTAAGAGTTTGACTGGCCAGGTGCCGTGGCTCATGCCTGTAATCCCAGCACTTTGGGAGGCCAAGGTGGATGGATGACTTGAGGTCAGGAGTTCAAAATCAGCCTGTCCAACATGGCAAAACCCCATCTCTATTAAAAATACAAAATTAGCTGGGCATGATGGTGCATGCATGTAATCCCAGCTACTCGGGAGGCTGAGGCAGGAGAATCGCTTGAACCTGGGAGGTGGAGGCTGTAGTGAGCCAAGATCGTGGCACTACACTCCAGCCTGGACAACAAGAGCAAAACTCCATCTCAAAAAAAAAAAAAAAAAAAAAAAAAAAGAGTATGACTACTCAAAGCAGGAATCAATGGAGTCCATCTTGGAGGCTGGCGACTACACTCCCCAGGGCCTCATCCCCACTCAGCAGCCAGAGAAACCTTTGATGTGCAGATTGGATCGTATCATTTTTCTGCTGAAAACTTCAATGGCTTTCCATTTCACTTAACATAAGAGTCAAAGTCCTAGAAGATTCTATATTATGTAGCCCCATTATTACCTCTCTGACTTCATCTCCTTTTGTCCTTTGTTATATATTCCAGTGATACTGGCTTGCTTACTGTTCCTACAAGAGGCCAATGGCAAACCCACCTCAGGGCTTTTGCACTTGCTCTTCCCTTTAACTTCACCAGACAGCCAAAGGGCTCACTCCTTCATTTTCTTTTGGTCTTTATGCAAATATCATATTATCAGAAAGACCTTTCCTGAGCACCTTATGAAATAGTCTCCCTCCAGCTTATTCTCCCTCCCTTTACATTGCTTAGTTTGTATTCATAGCGTGTATAAGCACTGATGTTTGAGTTTGTCTGTCTCTCTAAACTCAACCAAACTTTATTAAAACATTTTCTGTTTTGTTCCTACTCTGTCAATACTTGTTAGTGTGTTTGTTTACTGGTAGTTTGAGCTACAAAAATTGCAATATGATTCATCTTATAGTAGGAGGTAAATACCTGTTTAATTAACAGATAGGTAGTGGATAAAATGGTGACTTTGGGCTTTCAAATAAATGAGGAAAACCACACATCTGTAATTGAATGGCTGTGGTATTGATTAAAAATATTTAAAGTACTTTTTTGGCATTTCCCTTCTGGGGAAACTAGTTTGCGCAAGACTTTAGAAACTTTTTTTTTTTTGAGGTAAATTTAATACTTTGTTTCTATTTTTTAAATGGTGAGACAGAAACAAGTAATCATAAAGGCTTCAATGTTTAGTTCTGATTTAATGAAGGTCTATTATAAAAGCTGTTATAAATCTCAGGCAATTAGGTAAAAAATAGATTTTGAACATGGATTTTTTTAATCCACTCTGTTTCTCTAGTTGAGACCACTGTTACTCCAGGAATAGACATTACACCTTAGAGTCCTGTTTGGGGTGTTGCTGTTTAAAGTGCTTATTTGATTTATAAATTCACTAAGTAGAACTTTTCTTAACACCAAACTTTTTATGTCCTAGAGCTCCTTATAATGAAAGTGGAAGGTCAGCAACTAAATAACCTCCAATGTAATATTTTGTAATAATCTATGGTATTATGTAGTAGTTTTGATTTTCAGTCCTTTTGATATTCAGATGTTCTTCTGAATAAGAATGAGTTTGCAAGCAAGGATTGCAAACATTCTAGAAAGAACTGCGATGTTCAATCCTGAGTTTGATTTATGCTTCAGACTTTTGGCATCTGCCAAACCCAAAAGATGTATGTGAGTGCAGAAATATTTAAGAAAACTTGCAGGGAAGCAAAAGGCCATGGAGCCTGCATTTTCTGATTACTATAAACAGGAAAGCAAAGGAAATTGCAACATTTGCCCTTTGATCTTGCCCAAGTCAGTGGACATCATTGAGGAGTACCTAATTAATAAAGGATGTTATTCTAAACGTAGAACTCAATGCTAGCTACCAAAACCATACTCATGGCCCAGCATGGTGGCTCACACTGTAATCCCAGCACTTTGGAAGGCTAAAATGGGTGGATCACTTGAGGTTAGGAGTTCAAGACCAGCCTAGGCAACGTAGTAAAACCCCGACTCTACTAAAAATACAAAAATTAGCCAGGCATGGTGGCCGGTACCTGAAATTCCAGCTACTTGGGAAGCTGAGGCAGGAGAATCGCTTGAACCCGGGAGGTGGAGGTTGCATTAAGCCAAGATTGTACCACCTACACTCCAGCCTGAGCAACAGAGTGAGATTCTGTCTTAAAAACACCACAAAAAGACAAAACAAAACAAAAAAACCATATTTTCTGAAAGCAGTGCATATATTTTTTGGGAAACTAGAAAGAAAACTTTAAAAAGTTCTAATGAGTACTGGCTGAGTAAGACTCAAGTACCCTCTGAATAGTAAATATTCTCAAAACTCATATTTTCTTGATTTAGGGCTCAATTATATTCTGTTCATTTTCAATTGCAACACTGAAAGCTCTGATATTTTGCGATAGGGTGATGTCTTTTAGTGGAGAGAGGTCTGGACTTGGGATCCGGCGATCAGAGTTTAATTCCATGCCCTGCTGTATATTCACAGGGTGGCCTTAGACAAATTATGGAAAATAAGCATTGATATGTGATGATCATTGTATGCCTAACTCACAAGGTTGTTGTGAGTATGTTTAAATAAGAAAAGGTATATGTAAGGTCTTAGCACAGCTTTTTTTGGCACATAAAAAGCTCTATATTCTAATGTTGAATCTTGAAGCCTCTTACAGAAATATTTGTATTTGTAGCTCTTGGAATAGGTCATCTCTACAGATTTCTTGGCTTACAAGCTGATAAATGATGCATAAGTGTTTCATTTGGGCAATTCCTAGTTTTCAGGAAGTGCGAATTTGAGTGCCTTTTGGCAGGCCTTGCACATTTTAGCAGTTTGCCGCAAGCCTTGCTACTCCCTATAAGTTTTTAGTGGGAGAGTAGAAGCCTGTCTGTTTCTTCCCTATTTACCCATTTCCTCTTATTCACGGATCACCACTGCTCTGACTCAAATCACCATAAATTTGGTTTGCCTACTCACCTTCAGGAACTTGGCCTCTGCCAGTTCAGTCTTGTGAGGATGATGAAAGTTCTGCCTCTGAGTAGCTACCTCATCCTTTCAGCCTCCCCAGGAGTACTGCTTAGGACACTTCGAATGCCTTGACAGGGAAATTGGTGTACAATATCGGGCTCACCTCGGTAAGCTTTTCTCCTTGGCTGCCTTGGTACTTCCCTTAAAACAGAGAATAATCTTCATCATCACCATTATTTTCTCTAGTTTTTCAAGACCTTGTCAGCAAAATATTTAGTTTGTTCCAAGTCAGTCCATTTGCAGAAGCTTTCCTCACCCCGCTTGATTCACACATTTATTACCAGCCCGGCCCTTGAGACATTTAATATGGACATTCTCAATTTAATGTAGCCAATGGCAAATATTTTGGTCATGTGAGCAATGGCCACCTCCTTTGTATGCTTTACACACTGATATTTTTCATCTCCAGGTTTTCATTATGTGGAACTTTTACTAGTAATAACAGTGATCCCTCTTTATTCTTTTAATCTTTCAAGATCTAATATTTTAGTAATACTGAGTTTGCTTCAAAGTTAAAAGCCAGGAAATGAAGTCTATTTGCGGAAGAGGCAGTGTGACCTGTTAAGAAGTCGCTGGCCCCTTCTAAATCGGTCCTTTCTCATTTGTTTTGTCACTTCTAAATCAGTAAAGACTAGATTTAGGCTTTGTCACAATTGCTTGGAGTCCTTGAGCAAGTCACTTAATTCTGGTCATTTTTGGCTAACTAGAAACTAGTATTTCCCAAATTCTGTGACTCTTGAGAGGCCATGGGTGTGAGCATGAGGGGTAGAATGGCTGACAGAAGACACATACGTACTTTGGTCTATAATTTTGTGACTTAGTTAATGGAGCAGTTTCCTCTTTAAAAGTAATCCTACCCGGCATTTTTTTACATTGGAAATATTCCAATAATTAACCACATCTACAATTCCTCTTCAAGCAATCATGGCCTTACATCTCTGCTTTTACTGTCCACTGGTCTTTGCAAATAAAATGGGTATTTGTGATCGGCATAAAAATTCAGATCCTGGAGTCCAGTAAGCAGCTCTAACTTGAGAGAACTGTTCCAAGACCTCTGGTTTCAGGCCATTCCCTTAGAAGCAGGTATCTTTGTAATAGTCACAGGGAATCCTCATTCATGCTTTCCCGTGTGTGTTCCTGGCAACACCCTGGAACTCTTAAACATTCCACCGCCTGAGTCTGCAAGGAGTTCCTACTCCAACCTCACCACAGCTGACCTTTACTCACCATGTCTCCGTTTCCACCTTTCTGGAGTGTGATTTGGGATCAGCCTTGTTCCAGAAGGCTTAGAGGGGGATGGGAAATATGCTCATTTGCCTTATTCTGTCTGCAAAAGGTCAGAGTGGACTGACTGCAGTGTCAGGGTTAGGGGAAGCAGTGGAAGGGGAGACAAGCAGGAAGGAAGGGATAATTTAACTGAACCCAATTTGAACCTTTAAGCAGTTCAGTTCAGGGACAGCACTGACGTCAAAGCTGTTTCTTATTTTATAAAAGCCAGCCTGTCTCATTCAAGTAGCCCCCCTTACCTTCTGCCAGTCCCAAATGCTGGGTCATGACCCTTTGACTGATTGTTTATTATAACCTTAGTTCAGGTAACGTTTTTCTTAGTGTAACTTACCCTTTTCTTTCTCTTGTAATATGGGGCCCCAACATTTTTTATACCAAGGCCAGAAGGACAGAGGAGGTAAAGAAAACCTTAAGAAACATATCGGATTACTTTTACACCCTTTCTCCTTGAGATTTTGTATCTTAAATGTCTTTCCTCACAGTGAGTCCATGCCTTTTCAAAACTTAAATTTAAAATTCCCTTCTTTGTACTGTTTAAACTAGCACAAATGATAAGAATTCTTAAATAAACTAAGTCAGAATGTAAACAATTGCTATGATAGTCAATTTTATAACTGCATTTAAAAATAAAAAATTGAGTGATTATTACATTGATCCTAATATGTGACTAGTGTGATATTATACTTTGCATACAGACTTTAGTTATATAACATAATATTTACATCAGCTTAAATCTGTGTTCACCACTGTACTTGATACCTTTGTTTTGGGAGCCACAGATTATTGTAGGACTCACACTCAACTAACACTGGAGAATCTTCTATCTGGTTGCAACCAAGTGGGCACTTTCACATCCATTACCTCATTTAACCCTCACAGTACCCCTGTGAGAGGGATTTAACTCTATTCTATTCTTCTCAGAGAGCAAGGTAATGCTTAGGAGGGTTTTGTGATTTGCTCAGAGTCAAATCCTTCCAGTGCTAACTCCTGTGACACCCTTCATGAACCCTCCCCATCCTTCTTTAGTCAGAATTAACAACTCCTTTTTTTTTTTATTTTTTAATTATTATACTTAAAGTTCTGGGGTACATGTGCAGATCATGCAAGATTGTTATATAGGTATACACATGCCATGGTTAACCACTCCTTCTTTTAAATGCTCACAAAATATTGCCATGGCTCTTTTCTATATTTATGTAATTCTGCCTTTTTAATATTATCTTTCTGTCAATATCTGCCCTCCAGAATTTTCTTTGTCTCAATGGGATCATCAAGGGCAAGGCTCGGTTTTCTTTTTTTTTTTTTTTTTTTTTTTTTTTTGAGACGGAGTTTCACTCTTGTTACCCAGGCTGGAGTGCAATGGCGCGATCTCGGCTCACCGCAACCTCCGCCTCCTGGGTTCAGGCAATTCTCCTGCCTCAGCCTCCTGAGTAGCTAGGATTACAGGCACGCGCCACCATGCCCAGCTAATTTTTTGTATTTTTAGTAGAGACGGGGTTTCACCATGTTGACCAGGATGGTCTTGATCTCTTGACCTCGTGATCCACCCGCCTCGGCCTCCCAAAGTGTTGGGATTACAGGCGTGAGCCACCGCGCCCAGCCTTGGTTTTCTTTTTACTTCCCCCCAGTGCTCAGCATGCATCTTACCCATTTATATCAGTGGCTGTGCTCATGTTCTTAAATTGAATCAAGTTAACCTATGTCTATTCCATTGCTATTTGTTGATTTCTTCATTCAGCAATTAACAACCGAATGCCAGTGAGGTGGCAGACTAGAGGCTACGGTTGTGGAAGTGAATAAAGCAGACAGAAATCCCTGTTTTTGTGGAACTTACATTCTAGTAAAAGGGAATGAGCAATCAATGAAATAAATGAGCAAATTATGTAGTACCAGAGGGGATTGTGTTATGGAGTTACAAAGCAGATCAGGGGAAAGTTGAGGAGATGTTGCAAGTTTTAAATGGGCATTCAAGGAAGAGCTCACTGAGAAAGTGACGTGTGAACAAAATCTGAAGGAGGTGAGGGAGTGGACCATGTATGTCTGACACTGACTCCTTAAAATCAATGTAAGTCTAAAAATTTGCTAATGGTAAAGCCTAGTGTTGGCAGACTTTTCCATCCAATTGTAGCTATATTTAGTTAGGAATTAGGAATTCAGTTAAGATTAGGAATTATCTTGTCTGCCTCTTCTGTCTCCATTTTATCAATGAGGAAACTAAAGCTCAATGAGGTCAAGTGCACTTACTTTCTTAGCCTTAGATAGACCAGAAAATCTCAGCAGCCTACTGAAAATCCAATTAAACATTAAGATCCAGGTCATTCATCTGTCCATCCATTCACGTACTCGTCAGCTGTTCTCTCATACCTACTCTGGCAATTACTGCTTTAAGGATGGAAACAGTGTCAAAGAAGCTGGTCTGTCCTTGGTGGACTTTATAATCCACATAGAAGACTAGCCCCACACCTAGGAGTTTGGTGTTTCTAAGGCAAAGTATGAATTTAAATTAATAGCATAATCACTAATAATGGAGTTTGTCAGGTTCTGAATCTTGATCCAGGCACTAAAAAAAAAGACACAATTTTTGTTTAGGGAGAGAGAAGGTCATTTGTTCCATGCAAAGGTCACAAAGGAATTCTGCTATTAACAGGGCAGACAGTACTGACATCATCTGCACTGGATTGGAAATCCCACAATGAGAAATAGAGACAAGAACTTTTAATTCAACGTATAAATTCGATGTCAGTGGGGAAAATAGTAATTAAGCTTCACTTCATTTCAGATGTGGACAGATTAAATAAATGTCTTCATATCTCTGGATTGCATTGACCCCACTAAACACTGAACAGGAAATTAAAGGCACTTCAAAAGCATATTAATGCATATGTTAAATGTCCCAAGCTGATATTAATGTTCTAAAATGTTACTAATAAGTAGGAAATCTTTGATTTTTAAAGCAGTTTGTTTCTTACTAAAGAGAAAGTGGTTCACAAATCTAGCTGACAAGCAGATGATTCTGCTTGTCACCTGAGGAGTGTTTAAAAAGCTATCCCCAGATGTTTTGATTCAGGAGGTCCTGAGTGGCACAACAGAATAAGTATTTCTAACAAGCTCCATATGCATTCAGATCATCAGCCAGGTTCAGAAACTGTACTAGAAGCTCTGTGTTCCCCAGGACTGTCAGCTCCTCCTTCTGGATGTTAGAAACCTGAATGATATACTGATTTCAATTTTACTGTCTTATTACACATGCAAAAGGTCTGGAAAGGAAAATGTCCTCTATCATTGCTTTCATAGTTTGACATATTTTGACTTTCTAATGAGTTAGTGCCTAAATGTTGTTTGAGGTGATTTACATTTTATTTCCTTTACGTGGCTGAAAAAACGAGACACCTTATCTTATTTCAATGGGAAAAGTAATCTATGCAAATAAAGTGAGAGATATACAAAATTGGTGCTCATAAAATGAAATAATTTGATTATTGTTTGGCTTTATTGTACATAAACAATACGGCAGGCACAACTGAAAGATGGAAATAAGACGACCAACTCCATAGGTCAAACAAGAGATTATGAGGTATTTAGTATGGTTTCGGCCCCGTACTTAGGGCTCTGATGAGTAATAGCTGCTGGCGTTTGTTTAAGAATCTCCTTGATATATTTCTCAGGTTGAAACCTACTTGGTGTCTCTGGAGAAAGGGTGAATGTGCATGTGAGGAATCTCAGTGAGTTGTTTCATCTGGCGTGGACCCACTGTAGAATTACTAACCTGATTGGTTTTGCTCAAGTCCCAGTAGATTTGAATCAACAGAGACTTAGGCAGTGGTTGCAGACAGCATTGCTTTGAAGAAATGATCAAATAGTTCCATTAGATCTGGAGTCTACTCAAAGTATAAGATAAACTTTGTCATGAAGCGCAGTGTTTAGCTTTGCTTAAGAATCTCAGAACTGTCTCAGGCCCTTAGGTCAACCTGGAAACCACTTTTGGCTCCCTGAAATGGCCCACATGAAAGACGCATTTGGCCCTAGATTCCATGTTCACTGCCATCACATAGATACCTAGAAACGTACTTGGTTTCACCGAATTCAAACTATACTGTCATCCTGATCTGTTCTATTTTCCCAACTATTCTTAACCATCTCATCTTCTAACTTTGTGATTACATTTCCTGTTTCAGTCATCCTGCCATGAGTACCCTCCTGCTTGGTACTCCTTCCTGGGCTCTGACCTCTGACTTGGACCCTTAACTACCCTTTGCCCTCATCTCATTGACAATATCAGAGTCAGCCATTAGAGGAAAATAAACACCCCGTTCTAGGATAGGATAATCAAAGACAATACAACCTACAGCATGAAGATAGCTTTGTTAAGTGGTGCTGACAGAGAAGGAAGAGCTGGAGTTAGGAGGGACCATGTGCTAGTCAGAAAGGTCTCCCACACCAGGCTTCAAGGCTCAAGGTGAGACTAGACTAGTTTCTTCTCCCCGTACTAACACATCCGGTCTGTGTCACTCAGGTTTGTTTGGTTTTGAACACAACTAAAACCGGCTTAAACATAAAAGGGAATGTTTCGATTCACAAAACTGGAAAGTGTGGGATAGTAGTAGCCTCAGGCATGTTTGGATTGAGATGTTTAAATAACATCATCAGGACTTGGTCTTCCTTTCTCCCTCTCTCAACTCTGAATTGCCTCCATCTCCAGTTCTCTACTTGCATAATCAGATCAGAGCCAGAAACTCGAAATTTCTCTCATCAGCTCAGGCAGAAACAGAACACTTTTTCCCTCGTTCCTATATGGGCTTAGGCCATTTTGTGGCGTATCTTTTTTTGTCCCCCAAAGATGTTCTTCAGTTTCGCATGCCTTTTTTACAATAATATACCTTTGTCTCTCTTCCCACCAGGAAATGGAGTCTATTTCCTCTCCCCTTGAAACATGGCTGGTCTTTTGCATTGCTTGGACCAACAGAATGTGCTAGGAGAAGTACCTAATGTAGATGACGGGTTCACAGGTGCAGCAAACCACCATGGCACGTGTATACCTGTGTAACAAACCTGCACGTCCTGCACATGTACCCCAGAACTTAAAGTATAATAAAGAATGCACTGGGTTCATGCTGTGCCAGTCTGGGCCCAGGCCTCGAGAGTCTTGGAGGTTCCTGAGTTCTTTTTCTACCTTGAACCACATGTAAGGGATTCAAGCTATTTATGTGAAGACAGGCTACCTGTAGAGAGAGGCTCAGGCGGATGAGAGTCACTGTGAAAATAAAAGCTTCACGGAGGAGAGAGAAGTTTTCCCGAATGACTGCCAGCACCCAGACCCCAGTCATGAATGGGAATCTATTTTTGACCTTCCAGTTGAACCCAGGTGTCAGTATGCAGCTGCATAAGTGTAGCCAATGTCATATAGAGCAGAGATGGTTCAGGCCCACTGAGCTCTGCCCATATTCCTGATCTACACACCTGTGAGCAAGAAAATAGTTATTGTTGTAAGTTATTAAGTGGTAGGACAGTTTGCTATCCAGCAGTAGAGGACTGGAATAGTCTTGTACCTACCCATTCCTAGACCTACAGAGTGGCATGGACCCTACTAGAAACACTAAAATTGATGATAAGGGCTGTGTGGCCCCAACGGAAATGGGATAGTATCGCAGGAATAATTATGCATAAAAAAGCCCTCACAAGCTCACCTCCTCACCTACTTTGGTTACTTTTCCCCAATTTTGTCTATACTTCTGTTTCTATTTGTCTTTATGGAGCCCATAAATAATAAAACCAATTGTAAATCTTTGTTTTTCTTACATATGTCACAGTCAGGAAAAGAGCATTTTTTATCTACAAACAGATTTTAAGTGCTTATAATCAGGACATTTCCACATTTTGCATTCTTCTGTCCTGAAAAATCTGGCTTTGAGTGTCTGTGTATAAGATGAAGATGGCTTATATATACAATATGCTGAAGAATTTAGGTTCTATAGCAAAAACTGTATATACAATGGTGTGATGTCACCTCAAAAATACTCATTAATACTGACCATATTATGTAATATCAGAAATCACAGAAGGAAATTAAAAAGCTTATGGGTTGAGATCCATTAAACACATGAATTTAACATTCATTGTTTCTTAGTTCATTCCAAATTTCTTACTACAGTGTTTCCTAGGTGTGAGGAATAATTTGAACTTTTAAGAAATGAATCTTTCATTGGGAAAGAATATTATCTTTACAACTTGTTAAAATAACTGTTAAATAAATAGAATAAATAAATTGAATCCTGTCTTCGCACTAAAAGAGCTGGTTGACACCCTCCCTCATTTACATGTAAGATTTTTGTTTACGCACCCAGGGATAACGGGAAACTTCTTGACAGGACCTGTCAATAATTCCAAACTGATACAGAGGAATTCATCCTTTATAGTGTGTAGACATTGTCAATGACATGAGTCTGGTTCCCGCAGCCTCCCTCTGGATGTACTCTGAAGTATCCTCAAGCGATTTATTCCTCTCTACACGTTCCTCTCTTAGACTTTCCAAGGAGGGAGGCTATTCTTTTCTGTTTCTGGTCAGACAGGAAGTACATTTAATGCTTTTAGACTATGTGCATGTGAATATGAACTGTCAGGCATTTCAAGAAGTCAGTGACAAGCACATAGAGTAAGAACAAACAGCTAATTATAAATATTCACCAACCCAAAGTGCTTTGATTCTACATAAGTAAATGAAATCATATCATGCTGACCCCTCCTACCACAGTTCAACTGGTCCCGGTGGATTTGTTTTTAGTTTTGCTTTAACTCTGTTTTAGATAAAGCATTGTACAAAAACTTGGAATGTGTTAATTTCTTCTATGATTTCATAAAGTCTCCAGATCTTTGGTAGAAAAATAGGTGCATGCTATTTGCAGGATGAATAATGAACAAGTATTTGGAATTTGTCAAGGGCGAATTCAGTCTGAGACAGGAGTTACCTGCCTGTAGCTTGTAACAATTTTGGGAAGTGCTAGTATTATTGTGTAGCAAGTAGAACACACTGTACTTATAAATTTCAATATGAAATAAATGATGCATGATTGTGGGATTAAGATACTATACTAATTCATGTCCAAAGAAAGCTACTGGGTGATTAAGGTTAAAGTGGTGTTTCTCAACTCTGCCACTCATGAGGTTTTGGGCTGAATAATTCTTTGTTGTGAGAGGCTGCCCTGCAGATTGTAGGATGTTCAGCAAAATCACTGGCCTCTACCCTCTGGATGCCAGTAGCATCCGCCCCACAAACTGAGACAACCAAAAATGCCTGTGGATATTAACTAATTTCTGCTGGGGCAGGGTACAAGAGGGGAATCATCCAAGGTTAAGAATTACTGGCCTGGAACATTCTTATATGTTAACATTTGTGATTTGCAATTCAGAAGAAAGTACAGTGGATACAATCATCTTAAAACTTAAGTGTGCCAGAACATAACTATTTGGGGAAACTGAATTTATAATGTGATACCCCTCTCGTAGGGTGGCAGAAATTTAATCATGGTCAATATAGCATTGCCTTTTCCCCCCAGGGTATACCAAGCCACAGAGATGTAGTGCTCAGGAATGAGGAGTAGGAGTCCTCTGTAGAAGTCCAATCCTGTGCCATCTCCACTCTTCTTGATAACACTTACAAGAACGAATATTGGTAATGGCTAGCCAGACACTAACATCTTATTCATACGGTCCCATTAGATCCTCTAACATCTGGGTTCTGAGGACTGTTCATTTCAAAAGATTATGGCAAAAGTGGACACAGATTCTTCCAACCTGGCCTTAGAAGACACATAGCATCAGTTTCACTGTGTTTTGTTACAAATGAGTCACCAAAGCCAGCCCATGGTTAAGGAGAAAGGAATTAGACAGTACCTCTTGGTGTGAAGTGGCAGGGCCATGTTGCAGAAGAGCACATGGGATGGGAGATACTGTTCCTGTCATTGTTGGAAAATGCAGCTTTCCGTATCTGTGTTTGGTTCCTGGCCCTGTCATTTACAAATTAAATGGCTTCTTTTCCCCTTTCAGAACCTAAACCCCCAAATTTCTAAAATAAGAATTGAACTCAATTATGACTAACTTCTCTTCTGGCTATAAATAAAATCATCTTTGTAGACTCCACATAACCCAGGCTATGTCTTCCCAAAGTTTAAACAAGTCAATTCATCAGGTTAACAAAAAAAAAAAAAAAAAAAAAAAAAAGATTAAAGGAACAAAGAATTCTGCCATTTTGATGAATCTGCAATCAACATTAATTCAAATATAAAATTTCGAAGGAATCTGAAGGTCAGGCTTCCCCTGGAGCATTGGCTTATCTAGTGCATTTTTAATATATGTTCTAAGAAAGCAGTATACCTAATAACTATCTTAACTTCAGCTATTTGATTGATCAAATACCTTTGTGTTTAAAGATGAATATCTATATAGTAGGAGATAAGGTAGAAACAGGAAGACAGCTTGTTAAGACTGTGTCACTGTAATCTTTTTCTCTTAAGGTAATATAAAAGGCACTTTTAATGAGTACTTCTAAACTTAATGTCTCTGAATCAAGGCAAATCACTTAGTTTTTAAATGGAAGATCACAAAGAATAGTCTTAATCCTTTATGCTATGGTCTCTGAATGTTTGCTTTCCCCCCACAAATTCATATGTTGAAAGCTAATCCCCGGTGTGATGGCATTTGGAGGTGGGGCCTATGGGAGGTGATTAGATTGTAAGGGCAGAACCCTTGTGAATGGGATTAGTGCCTGGTTTGTCCTTTCCACCTTGTGTACATTGGAAAAGGCTGTCTATGAGAAAGCAGGCCTTCTCTAGACACCAAATTTGCTCATATCTTGTTCTTGGACTTCCCAGCCTCCAGAACTATGAGAAATAAATTTGTTGTTTATAATTCACCCCCTTTATGTTATTTTGTTATTGCAACACAAACAGACTAAGACACTTGCACATAGGTAGATTGGAAGTTTTATAAGGCCTGTTTTTCAATGTTTAACTGGGTGGATGGCATAATTACCACAAACACAGATGTGTTACGGTAAAACAAACATATTGTACACAGAGCATAGCAAATACAGTCAGATCAGATTTCCTGAAACTATAGGCCATCATAGGCAGGTAGATGCATTGTTTCTGTTTTCTTTTTTAAGTTTTCTAAAGTAGTATAATCATTCTTCCCTCTCTAATCTCTCAGAAAGTGGAATTACAGTTGTTGACCTGGTTATCATAGGCTGGGATCAAATATGGCAATGGATAAGAAGAAAGATAAGTTAGGATTATTTTTGAAAAGTTGTCAAGAATTTTAGTATCTTGATGATAATATGCCTCAAAGTCATGATGATTAGAAGATATCTTTATTAAAGCTGTTTCTCTCTTTGAAGGATGTCACTAGTAATAGGCAACTGTTAAAAGAAATTGACTCAGATCTTGAAACTGAGGCCATATGAGCAGGTCACATTCATTTACAATGTTAAGGTGATAATATTCATGTAGTTTAAAAAGTCATGATATATAAAGTCAGAAAATTTGGAAAACTCAACTTTACATCTGTGACTCAGTCACTGGGACGACTCTCCTGCTCAGGCTTAAGTCTGCTAATATGTAAAATTGTATCATTCCATCCAGCTCTTGAGTCCTGCCTCCATTATATTGTCTTACAATAGCAAGTTTTCTGGGTGATGGATAAGAGACTTTTGTAAGCATCAGCACTGACAACACACATTTGAAAACTCATTTCCATCATTTTTCCCCTTACCATCCTAACTCAAGTTTATGCTCCTAACCCAAAATCTAAAGACTCCAAATTAAGAATGTTCACATTTGTGATTGGCTTGAAATTATAGCCTGTTTAAACCATGAATAAAAAGAAAAGCAGAACTTGTTCAAATATTGAGCTAGTTTTAAATGGCTTCAACTGAGAGATGACACTTGGGAAATCACCTTTTCATTATAGCCATAGAGTTCTCATGTCATACCTCATTTGAACCCTTTACTGTAGCATCTGAACTATGCTAGGCAAAGAGAATTTTATGTCTAGTATTGTGGGATATTATTGTTATTTTTTTAAATGCCCTAAAAATGTTGAATCAAATTCAGAACTATTTTTGAGTATAATAGAAATTCAAGAAATGAAAATAAGACACAAAAAACCCAGCATGGTTGTTAGGGAAGCCGAAAAGAATGATAGAGGTATGCTGTGGTAGACGAAGGGTCACATGGAGGGAAACAAGCTGTGCAGTTGCTAATGGGGTCAGGTTGAGATTGGCATAAGAAATCCAGTTTTTATCTTTGAGAGTGCCAATGATGCCAAATTCCCTTTTTTTCTTCACGAGTTTATAACCTTCTAAAAATAATTCTTTGTAGCTCAAGGTTCAGAAAGCTTAATTTGCATTAATACATGATGTGCTGTGAATGTGAATATCAGGGCTTTTTATCTGTGCCTCAGAGAGAAGCATAGACAATAACCAAACCTTGTAACTCTTTCAAAAGACAGACAGGTAGGGCGTTCATTTTCATTCTCTTTTGCTGCAGTGGGAGGGTGGAGAAGGCTGAGGCATAACATGGTTATTACTTTGCTGCTTAGGAAGATAACCAACAGGGTACCCAAGGAGGGCAGCATATTTTGGAAAGCATGTTATTCAGCTTAGGCTGACCAATGCTGGATGATTTAAGCTTTATCTGGCTCTGAGTTTGGTGAGGTCTTCCGTGGCGGCACTTGTTTCACAAGCAGCAGGCAGAACTCAGGAGATTAGAGACTCCCAGCTCTCAGCCCAACTTGCATACTCTTAACCCCGGGGAAACAGATCATGTCATTCTTGTGCGTTTATCTCACTGGTGACCTCTTCCAGCTTCCACAGATAATGTGACCTTTCTTACATGAGTAAATAGAAGTTGGGGATTTTACCCAAAACAAGCCCTCAGAATAAAAGGTACAGATGTATACTCAAGTTCTTTATTTTTATTTTTTTCTTTTTATTTGAGAGAGATGGGTTCTCACTGGGTTGCTCAGGCTGGAGGGCAGTGGCTGTTCACAGGCACGATCCTGCTACTGATCAGCACATGAGTTTTGGCGGGCTCTGTTTCTGACCTGCACCAGTTCACCCCTCATTAGGCAACCTGGCGGTCCTCTGCTCTTGAGAGGTCACCATATTAATAGCAAACTTAGTGTGGGCATCCAATTAGCAAAGAGTACTATAGCCCAGAGCTCCTGGGATCAAGTGATCCCCCTGTCTCAGCCTGCAAAGTAGCAGCTGTGACTACAGATGCACCTCTATAAAGCATCTTCACATACCGCACACTCTTATAGTCACTTTATTTTGAATAACCAAGAATCCTGTTTGGAGAAAACAGTTTCGTTTAATATATCCTTCTTTGATCCTGGTTTTGAATACCTATGGAGGTCACATGAAAAGAGTTTTCTTTTGAAAAAGGCAAAGAAATGTAATAGGGTGTTTGATGTCATTAGGTACAGGCTTTGTGACCTTCAAAAGCAATAGAGCAGTGCTTATGTTGTGGAGATCACCCATAAACACATACAGGATGAATAAACAAGTCACATATCCTGATGTTTTATAAATGAATGCTTGAGGCTCACATTTAAAATATTTTAGATGTTTCTACAAAAATTAGATGGATACACTGGCATGTTCCTGTAATCTGAGCTACTCAGGAGACCGAGGCAGGAGAATAGCTTGAACCAGGAAGTCAGAGGTTGCAGTGAGCCGAGATCTCGTCACTGCACTACAGCCATGTGACAAAGCGAGACCCCGTCTCAAAAAAATAAATAATATTTTAGATTTTCCTAGTGGAATCATTTTACTTGGATTCAAAAAGTGCAGCATCTCTAATGAAAGTAAAATGATGTATCCTGAAAGAGTCTTAGATTATGAAAATATGGTTCTCTTGATGGTGAACACTGTTGTAAAAGATATATGTGAAGGATTTCAACACTATTCCCGTTTGAAACGGGAAGGAGCAGGACTTCTGAAGGTAATATTTTACTAATGCAATTTAATTTTACATCCTAAAGTGGGAAATTAATTATCTTAAATATGTATGTAAGCATTCAATCTCTATCCCTAGAAGTTTCTATATTTATGTCAGTCAAGAATTTTTTCTGACATTACCTGACTGAGAAAGCAGAAGACTGAGTTCTTTGTAGTCTTGTCACTTGCAAGTCAATTTATTGCCTATTTATTTAGTCAGATCAAAAATACCCTAAGATATCTACTTCTAAATGAGCTAAGGATCACCTCAAAAGCTGTAAATTCACCAGAACAACATCTCATGCTAATGGGATCTGGGACCAGGAAGTGATAAGTAAAGAGAAGCAGAGGTAGAGTGTGTCAGGGCAATGGTTTGAAGACTTAGTAATGGGCTTATGTACCTAATTTATTGCGGCCAGGATAGGAAAAATAAACAATTCATCTTGGTGTTTTCATTCACTGGAGACTATTGTTCACTAGAAAAAAAAATACCTAATCCATTTAGGTTTACATTCAGTTTTCCATTTGTTCAACAAAATTTTTTTAAGAATTGAGGCCCTATAATGTTCAAATGTTGTACTGAGTGCCAAAGAAACAATGGTTAACCAGAAAGACACAAGTCGCTATCTCTGTCAGCCGAATATGGACTGGTCTTACAAAATGGGTTCTAACACATAGGTCCTTTGCTTCCCAGGTTTGTGCTCGGAATAACTGAGGCAGATTATATTTATTCATTTTAATTTATCAAATATTTGGTAAATACTGAGTTAGGCACCCAGTAGTAGTGATTATTAAAAACAATTTCCCAATTATGTGGAGCTTGCAGTCTAGACTCTAGAGGGCAACAGAGGCACTGATCAAGTGATGACACAAGTTGATAGTAAAATCCTGAGAGAGATAAGAGCAACAAAGAATAAGTTTTTATTATTGCCAGAAGCTAAGTAGAGGCCTTTGAATTTTGATTAATCCAAGTAAAATATACAGGTAGAAAAGTAACCAAATCGTAAATGTACAACTCTATATATTTTCACAAACAGACAATGACCAGCATCTCAGAAGCCTCCCTTGGCCACCCTTGTCATTACCCACCCCAAGGGTAACCAATATCTGGACTTCTAAAGCCATGAATTATTTTTTCCATTTGTAAACTTTCTATAAAATGAATCACATAGCTTGTGTTTTGTGTGTGTGTGTTGACTTTCTGTGTTCAGCATTACCTTTATAAGACACATTCATGTTTTTGTTTATAAGTCATAAAGTATTCCATTCTATATGTATATGTTATCACCTATGCCATTAATTGGCAATGGAAGTAGTTTCTAATTTTTTTAATTTTTCTTTTCTTTTTTTTTTTTTTTTTTGAGACAAAGTTACGCTCTTGTTGCCCAGGGTGGAGTGCAGTGGTGCAATCTCGGCTTACCGCAACCTCTGCCTCCCAGGTTCTAGCGATTCTCCTGCCTCAGTCTCCCAAGTAGCTGGGATTATAGGCATGCACCACAACGCCAAGATAATTTTTTGATTTTTTAATGGAGACGGGATTTTGCCATGTTGGGCACACTGGTCTTGAACTCCTGACCATGCGATCTGCCTGCCTTGGCCTCCCAAAGTGCTAGGATTACAGGTGTGAGCCACTTAGCCCGGCCTCTAATTTTTAAACTTTTTCTAATTTTAAAAATTCTTGTCAAACTATTCCAAAGCAGCTGTACCATTTTGCATTTTTACTGGCAATGCAAGAGCTTTTCAGTTCCTCTACATGCTTACTGGCCCTTGACACGTTCAGTCTTTTCACTTTAACCATTCTGTTGAGTATACAGAATCACATTGTAGATTTAATTGAATTTCTAAAGAAGGAGGGGAGGGAAGGCTCCGCTGAAGAGCTGACACTTTAAATGATGATATGTAGTTAACAAGATGACAATGGGTACTCCAGGAAGAGGGAATGGCATCGTGTAAAGATCAGTGGCCAGAGGCAGCAAGGTGGGAAAGAGCTGATGAAGGGAGCTAGGTGGCTGAAACAGGAGTGAACAGTCAGAGGAGATGAGGACAGTTGTGTCTGGAGTTGCCTGTTAGTACAGAACCTTGGAGAACTAAGGAGCTTTATCATCATACTCGGACCAAGAGAAAGTCATCACCAGACCCTAAGCAGAGGAGAGGTGATCAGATTTGCCCAAATCACTTTAACTGCTGCATGGATTACAAATTGGATGGGCCAATGGATAGAGGGAGGGAGAAGGATATTGATAGGCAGTTACTCTAATAGCCCAGAACAGCTTCAGTTCTTCCAGTAAGGTGTCCTGTTTCAGTGGCTGCTTGGTCTGCCTGGGCATCCGGTCCATAGTAGGCCTAATTTAAGAGCCTGCTGTTGCCACAGCCTTGGGACCTTTTGTGATGTGCAACCCTTGGGGACTGGATTATACTCCACAGTAATGTGAGAAAAGTATAGCCACAATCTTAGCATCAGTCTGTTTAATCAAGAAACCTATTTAATAATTTCTGAGTACTTGAGTAAAAGATTGATTGATTAATACAGTTAAAATGATGGCTTCTTTGTCTTTTGTATTTACTGAGGTTAAGAGGAATGTTGGCTTTGTCTTTTATTGATTAAATAAAGGCCCATGACTAATTGAAATATATAGATGTGGTATATATGGATGTTTATACATGAGACAGCTATGTAAGGACAGAATAGAAGTTTCCTCTGTGAGGTTATCAAGTGAAACCTCAGTAGATGAGAGCAGCTATCTAAACAGTCATTAAAATGACAACATAATGATCTGGAGAAATTAATTTAGAGAACATTAAAAAGTAATACATGCAGAAATATCTCGATGTGGGTGTTTGGGGAGGTGGGCAGAGGATGTATGTGAGTGTGACTGTGTGTGTATGTGTGTTGGTGTTATAGTCTGAGTCCTACCATTAACTCTGTTATTGGACAATTCCCTGACTTTCCATATGTTGTTTTCTACATGTGTGAAATGAAGGAACTGGGCTTAGATAATCCTTAAGGACTATGAAGCTCTACTGTCAGAGTCTTCCAGTATTAATCAGCCATAATAACATGCTCTCTAATGAGCCCTCCGTCACAGCCTAATACCTGAGTCTCAAATTAGAAAATTAGGATGATTAGAACACGTAGAAATGCATAAGACTTCTGTAGATTTTTCTCTGCAGCCCTGAGAAACTGTGGATCTATCTTTTTTAATTCTTGAAATGATTGTTTCATTTAGTGGTTATAGCCAAAATATAATGATTTGGTTAGCATTATTTATTGACTGTCAATTCAACTATCAGAATACTTAAAAAGTAGTTCCAAATGTTAATTTGCCCTAACTTTGAGACCATGGAGATACAATTGTGTTGTACTTTCTAATTCATATAAACTGACATGATTAAAAGTAATAATATTTGAGAGTAATTATAGAGACCATCATGAACATTAAGCAACAAAACGTGCCTTGAGAACAATTTCTATTTATCTTCTCTGCAGATAAGAGACTTAAGATAAGTTTCTTATCAATAAAGCAACCTAAAATCGTCTCTAAATATTAGAGGTAGTTCAGTGGACTAGAAAGCCATTAGACAGTTTTTTCAGCTGCAGCAAGATAAGAAATAAAATCTTGAAATTTAAAAAGAAAAATTGGTTAGCAAATATGGCCATACTACCGTGAACACTCTCAATCTCGGCTGATCTCAGAAGCTAAGCAGGATTGGGCCTGGTTAGTACTTGGATGGGAGAAAAATTGGGAGAAAGCCATGTTGGCCCAGAAAAGTTTTAAGCATTCGTATGAATAAAGACTTGATATTCCTCTTTCGATGTTCTTCTAAAATACAGGAATTATGACATTTTCATCTACGTAACACTTCCAAGGATTGCAATTTAATTTCATTCAGGTGATAGCAAATGCTTTTGGGAGCTATCAGTACATTATTCTATTAATAATGTTGTTACCGATTTATTTTGTATCTTGGAGCTCTTCTTTTGACTCGTCTGCAAATATTAAGGAACGTCTGTATTGTGTCAGACTCACCTGTAAAGACTTCTGCTGAGCCCTGGAGGACCTACATTTCCGGACTTGGAATCTTGACCCAGAGAATTCATTATCTCTCTGTGTGTGCCCAACTGTTTGATGATACATGAAACTAGCCAAAATAGTAAGTTAAAGTAGAAACTGTAAGTTACAGTAGTTACACAGACAGGTAAACATAAGGCCAGGAAGCTATTAAAAATGAACAAAGTGTGCCAACATAGGCAATGGGGACAATCTGGAGAGTGTGTTTCATTTAGAGGGACCAGCTGCTAGGAGGGACATGGTCCCACTGTGACTTGGTATCCTGGGTTTCCCAAAGTTCTTAGAGTATTTGCTCAATTTTTAAATGTGGGTAACTAAATTCAAATGCAAGTAAACACTTTGTGAAATAAAGAGTATCTGTCTACAGTCCATATAAATCCCATTAAGTAGCACTTTGCAAAACCCGTTAAAAGGATAAGAAATCTGAAGGAGCTATATGTCAAGTTATATTAAATTGAATCATATAACTTTGCTATTTTTATGGGTTAAAAATGCTCAGATATCAGTAATTCCTCTAATTCAACCTGAATAGTCTGCAACCTCAAAGTAATGAGACTGGTGGTCTGCATTGCCAGAACCAATATGCAAATTAGATGAAATAGAATGTTACAAAGTGAGTTTTAAGTTTTCATGAGTAATTACTCTTGTCCCCCCTACACTGAGACATCTGGTAAAAGCTGTGGGCTTTCTTAGATACTTGCACTTTTACATAAAATTGTGGAATATGAGGAAAGGGACTGAGAAAACCTAGAAGTCAAGGACTTCAAGTTAACCCATGTGTAAGGAGATCCAACTACAGTGGCGTATCAGTCTTCTAGGGTTACCCTAGTAAAATACTCCAGGCTAGGTGACTTAAACAATAGAAATGTATTTTCTCACAATTTTTTTTAATTGTACTTTAGGTTCTGGGGTACATGTGCAGACCGTGCAGGATTGTTGCATAGGTACATACATGGCAAGGTGGTTTGCTACCTTCATCCCCCCATCACCTATATCTGGTATTTCTCCCCACGTTATCTGTCCCCAACTCCCCATCCCCAGTTGTTCCTCCCCAAACCCCCCCCAACTGATCGCAGTGTGTGATGCTCCCCGCCCTGTGTCCGACGTGTTCTCATTGTTCAACACTCGCCTATGAGTGAAAACCTGTGGTATTTGGTTTTCTGTTCTTGTGTCAGTTTGCTGAGAATGATGGTTTCCAGATTCATCCATGTCCCTATGAAGGACACGAACTCATCATTTTTTTATGGCTGTGTAGTATTCCATGGTGTATATGTGCCACATTTTCTTTATACAGCCTATCATTGATGGACATTTGGATTGGTTCCAAGTCTTTGCTATTGTAAACGGTGCCGCAATGAACATACGTGTGCATGTG
Organism: Sapajus apella; assembly: GCF_009761245.1. NCBI lineage: Eukaryota > Metazoa > Chordata > Mammalia > Primates > Cebidae > Sapajus > Sapajus apella. The sequence continues at coordinate 45,101,203 of NW_022436944.1, forward strand.
TCTTTATAATAGAACAATTTATAATTCTTTGGGTATATACCAGTAATGGGATTGCTGGGTCAAATGGAATTTCTATTTCTAGGTCCTTGAGGAATCACCACACTGTCTTCCATAATGGTTACACTAATTTCACTCCCACCAACACTGTAAAAGTGTTCCTATTTCTCCACAACCTCTCCAGCATCCATTGTCTCCTGATTTTTTAATGATTGCCATTCTAGCTGGCGTGAGATGGTATCTCAATGTGGTTTTGATTTGCATTTCTCTAATGACCAGTGATGATGAGCATTTTTTCATATGTTTGTTGGCCTCATAGATGTCTTCTTTTGAAAAGTGTCTGTTCATATCCTTCGCCCACTTTTGAATTTTTCTTAAAGTCTTCTATAAGTCGGCTCATTTTCTCATAATTGTGGAGGCTACAAGCCCAAAATCAAGGTGTTGGTGGGTGTCGTGTCCTCTGAGGTCCCCCTCTTTGGCTCGTAGGTGGCTCCCTTCTTGCCGTGTGCACATATGGTCTGTTTTTCCTTTGCACGCACATCCCTGGTGTCCCTTTGTGTGTCCAAATTTTCTGTTCTTATAAGGACACCAGTCAGATTGGATTAGGGTCCACTCATATGATCTCATTTAGCATTAATTACCTCCCTGAAGGCCCAATCTCCAAATCACATGCTAAAGTACTAGGGGTTAGGGCTTTAACATTTAAATTTTGGATGGAACACAAATTAGCCCATGATAAGTCATGTGCTGGTGAGTTTTTACAAGTATCTCTATGGAGAGAAAAAATTATTATTTGTAGCATTTGCCCAATTTTTGTGGTGTAAATACTCCTACCCTGTCTAATTTCAGGTTACCCCAGCATGACATCATCAGTAACATGATTTGGGAAGATAGCTGAAATAGCATGCCATTATGTAGCAATTCTGTAACACAATAAACAAAAATCCTCTCAAGGGCATAGATCATAGTAAGATCATTAGGAAGAGATGAGTTTTAGTTTTCATTTTTTAATTCATATCACTAATTGTAAGTTTATAGAATTTAATTTTTAATAATAGCTATCTTTAACAGCCAGCTAGCAAAACTCTTGAAAATTTAACAATGGGCTCCCAAGAGCTGTACAAACCAGCCCTCATCTATCACTGAGTTATGTAGCCCTGAAGTAGAATTCCGTTGTTAGAATTGGAAAAGAATAACTTAGAAACTATAAAGAGACAGTTGATTGGCCGTAATGAGTGACAGGATATGAGAGAAAAGAAACAGGAAGAATTCATAATAAATGAGAGAAGAACGGAGAATTTGGAAGGGGAAGCAAGTTTTGATGGAGCAGTGAATTAGTGGGGCGTAATAGGAAGACTGAGTCCTGGGGTCAGGTGACCTGAGTTCCTATCCTGGTTGTACGCAAGCAGGCTGGGCAATACGGGGCAAGACATGACCTCTCTGAGCCCCAGTTTTCTTTCTCTAAAATCCATCTTCTCCCCCCCATATGATTTCTTAGGAGACATACATCTCTGAAACTCTGGGATCCTGTCACTTAATGTCCTACATAATTGCCAAGCCCTCTTCATTTTTCTGTCTGTATAAGCTAGTTTAGGGGAAAAACAGCCATAATTGAGGTGAGTATCTATCCCGCACCTCTGACAGTCGCTGCAGAACATACACTTTATGGAAAGGGGGAAAAAAACCACAATTCTGTTGTCACTAATGGACAGTTAGCAAGATCATGAAAGAGATTTCTATCAAAATGCTTTTTTTCCCCTTATGATCCTCAGAAGCAGTTACAAGTAACCTATTTCAGCGTGCATCTGTCTTAGAAGAAAGGTGTGTGAACTATATCAGAGACTCAGGCAGCCCCAGTGGAATTCTGCTTTCACTTCAAGTAGTAAGGCTCAGTGAATGCTTTATGATTTGACTACATCATGGCAGGGCGCCTGATCGCTGTGTTCTTGAACAGGTCATTTAAAAAGAAAAACGAGGGTTGTGCACACTTAAGACCCCCTCTGAAATAAAGAGGTCTTCATTGGCTCAGGGATTATTTTTTTCAAACCCTTCTGTGAATATGCCTTCCTAACCATTTCAGAACTGTCTTGAAATGGTTCTAGTCAATACATGGTTATCTGGGGACATAAGTAATCAGCTCATAACATGTTGGTCACCCCTACCTACTTCTTCACCTTGTGTTAGGATGATTCTTGCCCCAGTGCTTCTAAAGGAGTGTTCCCTGGATCAGCAATATCTCCTGGAAACTCATTAGAATGCAATTCTCAGGCTCTACCTCAGGACTACTGAATGAAAATCTTTGTAGATGAGAGCCTGTCTTTTGTCTTTTTTTTTTTTTTTTTTTTTAAGACAGAGTTTCATTCTTGTTGCCCAGGCTGGAGTGCAATGGCATGATCTTGGCTCACCGCAACCTCTGCCTCCCGGGTTCAAGCAATTCTCCTGCCTCAGCCTCCCAAGTAGCTGGGGTTACAGGCATGCACAACCATGCCCAGCTAATTTTTTATATTTTTTAGTAGAGATGAGGTTTCTCCATGTTGGTCAGGATGGTCTCACACGCCCAACCTAAGGTAATCCACTCTCCCCGGTCTCCCAAAGTACTGCAGTTACAGCATGAGCTGCAGTGCCCGGCCTGTCTTTTGTCTTAACCAGCTCTGTAGGTGATTCTGTTGCAGGGCATCTAACCAGAAGCTCTGCCATAAAAAACAGACAGGAGTCTGGATTTCTCTCATTCTTCTGTCTCTTTACGCCAGTGGTTCCCAAGTGAAGTCCCTGGACCAGCAGTATCAGCGTCACTTGGGAACTTGTGAGCAATGAATATTCCTGGGCCTCCTCTGGTCTGTTAAAAATTCAGGAGGTGGGGTATAGCAAGAGCCAATGTGTAATTTCAAATAATGAACGTGGGTACCTCCATTTGGGACTGAGGAGAGAAGCACATTAGTCTGATAAAACCACAACAGTTATGGGTACAGAGTGAAATTTAGAAGAGGGAGAAGGAACCACAAGAAGGGATGATTTCGTGGTTTCAAGTGTGTGAGGATAAAGGACGGTTGGGGGAGAGAAAACCTGGTTTACTGGGAGAGCCATGTATAGACAAGTAAAAGGTATGGCTGTCCCACCTCTTCCTGTGCCTAAGGGAACTTTCAAGGTCCTATAACTTTGAGGAAGTTCCTGCAGCTTTCTGGAAAAGCTATGTAGAATATCCTGTGGTTTTCTGGAAAAGCCCTGCTGGAGAGTTGGCTTTTGCTTGTCCTGTTCTGGGGCTCTTGTGAATTTACCAAATGTGCCTAACCATGTTAATCCCCGACTCCACCCCAGCCCTGCTCTTTCTCTTCCAGCTCTTGCCCCCTGGTCGTCACTGATGAAGGGAGTCAGACATGTTGTCACCACTGTGCTAGGGATGAGAGTATTCCTCCCTCTCCAAAGTAAAGCACCAGAGGAGCATATCCTTAGACAGGCTTTCTGGCAAAAAACCTGGTGCCACGTACAGTTGTCTGTCTTCAACTTCACTTCAGGACCCTTTTTATTCAGATGGCATTGGCTTGGGTACTGATAAGTTCTGCACTTTTAGAGAGGGCATTTTCCAAAGGGGGAAACTGTCTCGGAAAAGACCTCACATTCAAATTGAGACTAAACAATGACCCTTTTGCCACCCAGGACTTGTCCTGCTAATATCCTTCCAGCTCATAAAATCATAGGTCAGTGGTGAGAAACCTGAGTCAAATGACTGATAAGTTTCCTCTTAAAGAGCAGAAGGCTTTGCCATAAAAGACAAACTCCAAGGATAAATAAATTAAATGAATTGGTCTTGAACTTGGTTCAACTCTGCTTTGCATAACTGCTTCAAAACTGGTGACCTGGGAATAAATTCCAAGTGGAAAGTATTTCCCAGTTTCATTTATGAATAAATGGTCCCCAGGAGCCTTTTCCTAGGTCTTCACTGATGAGCCTTCCTAGCTTTTTCAAATGTGTGGTCAGTGGAGAGTTTCCTTTTCTCCATGTGATTCTGACGCATTTCTCACCCACTTCATTGACACCCTGAAGCACCATTTAGCACTCCAGGATACCTTGTGTATTAAGGGTAATCCTTTGAGAGGTGTGGGTCCATAAAGTAGTGAATAAGTCACATGTGGCACAGCAATGCTGCTTTTCATCTTAGGAATGGGCAATGAGGGTCACACTACTATTTCATCCAAATGGGAAAAGGAAATTAACATGGGACAGAGTAGAAGTCAGAAATCCTTTAGTTGCATTTAGCTTTCATAGAACACTGGGCCCAAGAAATCATATCAGAGAGAAAGTATCTGCTTGATGATGTATGAGACAGGGCCACTGAATTTGGGGACACATGGAATATGGTGTCAGGCAAGACAAATCACATCCTTCAGTTACATTGCAGTTGGAAAGCCCTTTATTCCTCTGAGAGACAGATATCTCATGCCATCAAATTGAGCTTTCAGTGCTAGAATGGAGTCATGCAGGGTGATCAAGTAGATTGTATTGCTAGTCAATACCTTTTCTATTATTATGTTACTGGAAAATAATTATTATTATCTTCCTCCTGAGCCTGTGCAAGATTGAGAAAGACTGGGGAGAGGAAGAATATTGTATTGTTCAACTTGTATTTTATATTCTGCCCTTACACATGTTAAAGCCAGCAGTGCTAGCTGAAAATTACATGTATTTTTTAAATCATCGCCCTTCAGTAATTTCTTCTGCCTTTTGAAAATGACTATTAAGCTAGGTTGGAAATGTAAATCTGGGATTTCTAAACAAGGCAAGAGTGTTGTACATATCAGTATTTAATTCCATATTCTTTCATAGATTCGCTTTTGGTTTAAACCTGTATTTATTATCTTTCAATAATGATATCAAAGATGTTTAAACAATATTTTGAAGGAGGAAAACATTTTTGAGGTTTCATTTAGTTAAAAGTCTATAATTTGTTTTATGTTATCTCATGCTTCTTCCTGGCAATCCTTTAAATTAATAAGCTGGGGTCTGGAAAATTCAGCTTTTTGTAGATTAGGAGTACCTAGCAGAATATTCAATGTTTTGTCGTATAACTTTGACAAAATCTTGCATCCTCTGGAAAAGCTGTGGAGAATACTGGGCCCTGATAAAGAGCTGGCCTTTACTTGTGTCATGTTCTGGGGCTCTCTTGCATTTACCAAATGTACCTGTCTGGTTTCTATAACACTAAATGTAAGTTCAAGAGCAAGGCCCTCTTTTCTAGCTTTTCCTCAGCTCCTTTTAGATACAAAACAAAATCAAATATTTATTTTCCCTTTCAACAGAGGCATGCAGCAGAAAGTCAGTCTTTGAGTATTCTCATCCCCAGGCGTTTACTCTGGAGGCTGCTTCCCCGTCACCTTCTTCTATAGCAATGGAACCCTTTGCTTTGATGGGCCACCGTAGGATTTCTTAATTTAGCTTTACCGACATTTGTGGCATGCTAAGTTTTGTGACAAAGGGCTGTCCCGTGCATTGTAGGATGCTTAGCAGCGTCCCTGACCTCAACTCACTAGGTGCCACCAGCACCACCCTCACCAAGTTGCGACAACCAAAATGTGCCCGTATATTTTAGCAATATATTCCTGGGACAAAATTGCTTCCCTTTCCAAACCCGCCTCCCCATACACCCATATTGAGAACCACTGGACTAGCTCAATGTTATTTAACACACATAGCCACATGCTCTGTTCTCATACCATAAAATTGTTAAGAAACAGAAACACATGGGGAGGCCCCAAACTAGTTTAGTTGCCCTCTTCCTGGCTGGCAAGCTTTTCCTATGAGCTCCCAAGGAAAGAGAACTGATCATTTTAGTGAAAATATATATTATGAGGCCCCCCTCTTAGAATGTGGACACATTGCTGATATCTGGAGTAGAGAATTGCAGAGGTGGGTGGATGGTGGGTAGGAAGAACGTAACGTGGCAAAGAGAATGCCTAGAAAATGACGTAGATTCACTTATGCCTACTAACTCTGTTGACCAACTTCCTCTCACCTGATGAGCTCTCTCTCTCATCCCCCTCACTATATAGCATGCACTTGGGATAGTAATTCAGGAAAGGGAACTGTCTATGGGTTGCATGTTTCTATTAGCCAAACATAAGATTGTCGCATATTTTGTTACTTCCATATAAAATGAAAACTAAAAAGGGCAGTTGTAAATAATTCCATATCTTCATATACTTAATCCAACCAGTTACTCTAGTTTTAGGGATTAATATCAGTACTTAAACTAAAAATAAACAAAAATTCCCTAAACCTGACCTGAATATACTGCACGTCAGGAAAAATATAATAAGAAAGTTCATAAATTTGACTTTTCTTAACACTATTGTTAGAGTCGACAATTTATTATTCCTCAGAGAGTTTGCCTTTATTAAAGCCAGGAGAAGGAATTTTTTTCTAGATCCACACCCATCTACCAAGCCTGTAATCAAGACATAAAATATCCATTGAGCTAAAATTATTTTTCTCCCTAAAAAGCTATTAATAGGGCCATAATTCATAAATTTACTAATTGTTTCCCTCTGCTACTCTAGTGGCCAGTGTTGGTGACAATAGCCATTATTAAAATTGGATTATAAAAGATATCCGCAATCAGTGAGCTGCCTTATTTATCTTGATTAACCCATAGGCTGCATAATGGAGCCTGCCTTTCCCCACCTTCCTCTTACCTAAGACAAGAATGGTAAAACAAAGACAGTAAAAGCTAATGTCCCTATGGGCTATGAAAATCAGCAGCAGTACTTTTTTCCCCAAAGCCAGTTTCAGTCATTAGTTGAAGTGCTACATAAATGCTAAGTATCCCTTGTTGGTTTATAAAGTTAATTCCATCCCAGAATGAGACTGCCTTATTCATTGATTACGTGTATCTGAAGTGAAGCAGAGATGAGAACTTGCGGCACTATTACATATTCAAAAGCAGTTTTCACTTTAAACAACATTGATATTCCATTCTCCTATCTGATTGGCTGACGTTAAAAAGTTTCAAATACATAGCATTGGTCAGGCCGTGTGGGAAAGAGGTACTTTTATATACTGTTGGGGGAAGTATAAAATTGGTAGAACATAGATGGAAGGGAGGGTGTTTGAGCAGGGGGCAGGAAAAGGCAGTATGCTGGAACTGCAACTGAACCTACCCTTTGTTCTAGTAACTTGCCTTCTAAGAATTTATTCTACAAATATATTTATAAAAGCTCACTAAGACATAAGGACTAGATAGTCTTGTGGCAGCAATGTTTGCACAAAAGAAAACAGTTCAATTTTCATTTCGTGGGACAATACATTACCTCATGCAATGACTGTACTATTTTGCAACCTGTAAGCAGAACTCAATGAAACCCATTACAGTTAAATTGAAAAGTCCCTCAACACACATCAACTTAAGTCATTCCTTCTACTGAACTACTAAAATAATTATCCAATGTCTTCTAGCTGCCAGTTATTCATCTAGGCTTTTGATCTGATTAAATGTGTACTTTTTGTTTTTAAAATGGAGAGAGAATATAATGTAGATCATATTAATGAGTCTATTTCCTTTATTCAGTTAATATTTATTGAGTGGGTATTATTATGAAGGTCTAGAGCTTTAAAAAGGAACTCCCTTGTTCCTTTTTAAAACTCTAGACTTTAGGCCCACTAGGAACTTACAGGCAAGTGGAGCAAAGACAATTAAAGTAGGGGTCACTCATCTATTGTCAAAGATCGCTCATCTGTTAGTCAAGGTCTTAGAATAAATTATTTATCATAGGAATTAGACCTCCCAGTCATAGGAGAAACTGGAAAGTTAAATGTCTGAAATGGAGGAGATGGTGAATCAGAAGTTACTAACCAGAAATCTGAGAAACAAGCACCTCCAGTCCCTGAAATGGAACTGCACAGGGAAATGTGTGGGAGAGCTAAGGGAAGTTGTGTCTCTATGTGGCTACTGCTTTTCAGGTCTACTGCCAAGCATCTGCTAAGAGACATGCAGATTATATTGGACAATCAGGTCAACAGTCAAGAAGAACTCCACATGGAGGAGAGCAAGGTCAAGCCAGAACCATGTCCAAACATGACGATTTCAGAGAATAGTAGCTGCTGCTTTATCTCTGTCTTCCAGGTTCCAGGCAAATTGCTCTTTTAACCAACTATAGCTTGAAACCACACAGGGAAGGGGACTCTGGGAAACAAACTTCAGCGTAGCCAAGTTGGCACAGTAGAAAATAACCACAATAAATATTTGTTAGTTTAAATCTCCCAGCTTGCATTCCCGACAAACATATATTCAAGAAAGTACGTGGCTATTCTTCTCCCAGACCTTTTTTCCTCATGAAGAATTGAAAGTAGATGCTTTAAATGTTGGTAAAATGTATCTCCAGGTGACTGATTTTAAAAATCCTTGTTTTTCTTAAACTGTAGGCTCTAGTCACTCTTGGCTGAGCCTGTGTTGCTCTGAGGGTGTTTTCGAGCCTCTGTTCCTATGCTCACAATGGGAGTCAAGAATAGCTGCTTAGACCAGCCTGGCCAACATGGTAAAACCCTGCCTCTATTAAAAATACAAAAATTAGCTGGGTGTGATGGCACGTGTCCATAATCCCAGATACTCAGGAGGCTGAGGTGGGAGAATCACTTGAACCCAGGAGGTGGAGGTTGCAGTGAGTCAAGATTACACCACGGCACTCCAGCCTGGGGGGCATAGTGAGAATTTGTCTCAAAAAAAAAAAAAAAAAAGAAAGAAAGTAAAAAAGAACAGTTGCTTGGATATATTTCAGATCCCTCAGTTGTGTGTCAAGAGGACCAGAGCATTGTGAGTTAAAGTGTATTTCTCCATTTAGCTTAAATATACAATGTCTTTCACATAGTAGGTACAAAATAAAGGTTTGAAATGAGTATGAGTAGATGGGAAAGTGTAAAGACAGTGGTTTTTCTAGGAAGAAGAAGATGGATGCATATTGGATAGCTCAGTATTACAAAAGTAGATGTGCAAAGACGAAACCTTCAACAAAACTGTTTTTTATGGCTCAACAAAGCTATCTGAGGCCAGTTCCAACACAGACATCTGCCATCTTCTATGCCAGGTACAAAAAGTTCTTCCCCCCTTCCCTCCTTGTGACACTCTCTGACTTACTCAAACATCAATAAGAAAACACAAGCCTATATACATTGTCTTTGGCTCGCAGAATGAATGATTTGAAACATTTTTAAACCATTATCAACACTTAAAAATGGGAGATTTTGTGTAAGTATTCACACCTCTAGTGTCTCTTGGAAATTCAGAAGACCTGGAAACATTGGAGTGACATTTCCATATGGCAACTGCAGCTGGAGCTCAGTGGCAGCTGTTCCCTCTTCTGATTGCCACTGTCTCCACCGCTGTAAATTGTCTATTGACACAAAGGCTGCACATGCCTTGCCATTTATCATTCCACATGTGACATGATATTTCTAATAAATAAAGAAATATAAATGGGGTTATGATCATAATGAAAAAGCTGTTTTATTTAACCCTTATCACATGTCAGACATTATTGTTAACTGCATTTTTTTGTTTGTTTGCTATTTGAGACAGGATCTTACTCTATCCAGGCTGAAGTGCAGCAACACCATCATGGCTCACTATATCCTCAAATTTGTGCATTCAAGCAATCCTCCCACCTCAGCCTCCCAAGTAACTGGGACTACAAGCACATGACACCAACATTGGATAATTTTTGTATTTCTTATAGAGACAAGGGTTTGCCATGTTGTCCGGGATGGTCTCCAACTCCTGAACTCAAGGGATCTGACCGGCACAGTCTCCCAAAATGCTGGAATTACAGGTGTGAGCCACTGCATCCAGCTTTTTTTTTTTTTTTAATTCTCTTAACCTTATAAGATATCTATTCCATCATGTGGTTGAAAAACTGAGAAGTTAAGGAATATATCTGAGATACATCAAAGGAAGCCATGCAGCTAACATTCGGGTATGGAAAAATAGAATCTATTATAACTTGAGAGCCAAACTCATATTGATGTAGTAATTGCTACACCTAAACTATGTGTCTGTACAGGAGCCAGCAGACTTCCTCTAGCAAGGGCCGGATAGTAAATAATTTCGTTTCAGCTTTGTGTACCCTACCATCTCTGTTACAATGACTCAGCTCTGCCCTGGTAGTACGCACGTAGCCAAAGAACATACAGAAAGGAATGGGTGTGGCTGTGTTCCAATAAAACTTTATTAAAACAGGCAGTGGCTGGATTTGGCCTATAGGCTATAGTTTGTGAACCACTGGTTTACACCCAGCTGCTGTGAGCCTCAGTGAGGGTGGTTATACATTCAGTAACTAAGTGGGGAACTGCCATGGAGGGCCACAGATGTGACATGATTCTTCACATGACCCTTCATAGCAGGGAGAACTATAGGAAATTGCTGTTTTTAAATATTGGAAATTCCATGTAGTTTAACCCAAGTACTGTGCCCGCTCTATGAATGAAAACTGACAGGTATTTATTTTTGATTTATTCCTGCCTCCAAATTTGAGTTATTTCTGGCTTTTAATGATTTTTAAACACTTGAAATCCCAGCCATGGGGACAAAAATAAGGAAATGAATACCAAAGTCTGACTGTGAAACAAGAACACCCTTGCAGCAGTTGTATGAGAGAGACATCTTTAGCTCCCTCTGCTGTGGACAGAACTGAGGGTCAGAGCTGGTATGAAACAGTCACAAAGCCATACCACTAATCAGTACCTGAGGTTAGAATTTGAAGCCATATGTCTGTAGCTCCAAATCCCAAGTTCTCTCCATTCTGCTGTAAAAACCTATAGCGTTTTTATTTGGAATTTACCTATATGAATTACATGCTTGAAAAGAAACAGACTAACAGATCATCTTTCCCTTTAAGTCTTCATATTTTTTTCAGCATTATTTATTGATGGCCTACTGTGTGCCGGTACTAGAAATGTGATGCAGAATGAGATAAAAACACAAGCCTGAAGATTATTCCAGTGGAAAGAGACAACAGTTGTCTCTAAGTGATGAAACCCCAGAACCGGCCACCTGGACTTGAGGCTTTTTGCCCACACCAGTACCTTAGTGCAGTGCCGACAGCCTGAGTTATCTTTGTTTGCAGGGCTGCTTGGGAGAGCAATGGTCTGACTAGGATGTCAAAAAGGCATTACTACAAACCATGCAGCCAGCTAACTCCCAAGTGCGCTTGTTTGTGTTCAGGGTGGGACGGGGTTGCAGGGGTGGTCTGGCCAGATTCTCTGGGCTTCTTCGGCACCTTGTCCCAGAGCTACATTCTTCTGTTTTACAAAATTGAGTTTTGTCTTCTAACCGATGGACCTTTCAAGGTCATGCATGAGAGGTGTCAGGTGTGCTCAGTGAGGACGGGATTTACAAAAGTTTGTATGTGTGATGGTTTTATTTCCCTCCTGTCAAAATTACTGCTGGTTCGAAAAGAGTCAAGAACTCAAACTTGCATGAACTCTTCAACACCTTTCCAAATTCAACAAAACTGACATTTATAGCTTCGTTGAAGCGGAGACATGGCATTTGGCTTCAGATTGTTTGGACTGTGGAGTGTCAGTATAAATAGCTCTGATTGACTTTTGTATCGTGCACATCTGGAAGCAATTTATGGCATTCCAGCTAGATTAAAGCACGTTTTAAAGGAATTTCACCAGCCTTTTTTTTTTTTTTTTCTTGTTGACCATGGCGAATAAAGTTTCAAAGAAGGTTTAGCTGCTGTTCTTCTTAAAGTAGACTGTGGTGAAGTCAAATTCGGGGCAAACATGGGGTGGAGAGAGGAGGGAGGGTTGTTTTGCCAAAAGAGCTAAGCACAGAAGTGACTTTTCCTTGACTGTTTTGTTCACACTGCAATGAGAGATAAAACCTCAGACACCAGCAAGCTGCTAACCCTATACAGAAACTATGGACTAAGTCATTTTTAAGGAGGTGAATGGATTGACCTAGGAGAGCGAAAAGAACTAAGTATGCGTCAGTTGCCTCAACAACAAGAAGGGCTGGGACTTTCATTTATTGAATAAGTACCATGATGCTCATTTAGCAAATATTTGTGGAGCACCTACCATGGGCTAGGGGAAATGGAGAGACAGCGAGCTCAAGAGCAAATGTACAGAGATAAAGACAGAATTGCTGCCCTCATGGAGCTTATATTTAGTGAAGTTGAAAGATTTTATATAGGAAAGTCCCTAAACCTTGTTTAGTCACTGCTGTGATGAATTTCCAACAGGGAAGTACAAGGTGTCCTGTGTGTCAGGGACCTTAGCTTGAAGGACCTGTGAAGGCTTCTGGGAAAGATAGAAATTTGGCATCAGATGTGAAAAGGAGAAAGAGAGAAAGTCAGGAAAGAGGAAAAGAGTAATATTCCAGGAGGGAAATTTTCATTTTCAAACTCCCCAGCCGTGATAAGTAACAACTTGGCAAGGTAGTTATTTTCCTATTTAGACATAAAGAAAATGAGGCTTAAATTGCTATAAGCTTCTCTAGTATCACTTAGCTATTAATTATCATGCCCACTTTAAAGCATAAGCTACCTTCACAGCCATTTAATCCTTTAGCATGGATGGTCTGTAAGTAAAGGCAAGTCACATTACATCTCTGGGCCTCAGTTTCCCCATTTTTGTGTTGAAGGGATTTGATAGATAAACTTGGTAAGTTGAACCTCTTAGGAAGTCAAGAAATTCATGTAAAAATGAAATTGTGTATAACATACAAATCATAATATGTAATGGGCGCAATGGAAACACTGCTGTTCATGACATTTAAAGATTTTTTAAAAATTGTCTGATGGACAAACTGGGAGGAGCAGTAAAGTCTTCGGGGGAATGAGAATGTACCCTTGAGTTTCTCTAACTTAAATAAGAAAATGGAATATCCATTATTAAAGCTGACTCATAAACTTGGAGAGGCTGACCCCCCACACGTTGCTAGAGTTGTAATATATAGGTCATTGTGGCCCTCCTTTTTTTCTTTGTTGCTGAAGGAAAGTGATGAAGTGGTGCCAAGAAAGTGGCAAATTGCCCTAAAAATCACATAAAAGTGCAATTTAGCACACGCAGTTCTGCTGAAGAAAACCACCTTTGTTTCATTATTAGCTTCCCAGGGATTTCTTTACTTGGTTGGCATTTAAGTGTGGAAACTTGTCCTTTTTTTCTTAACATAATGAGACAGTTCTTACGTTTTAAGAACAATAGAAAAAGCGTGAAGAGCGATTGATACATTACTTGAGATTTATTAACTACCAACTGGAGCCTTATTGCCAACCTCTGGGTATGATTTGAAACGACAAGGAGGCGTTGTTGTTTTAAGTAAAAATAGAAAGAAATCCAATCCCTGAGACCATGGTATGAAATGTGTTCTATTAGGGATTTGCTTTGCCTTTTTACCCTTGATTCAGGTTCAGGCTTTGACCTATAGACAGAGGAGCAGCTACTTTGCTTAAACAGTTTAGAACTAATGGGAAAGTAAACTCTGAAGTTATTTGTTGACATAATTTCTGGCAGTATTTTCCCAGCTTCTGTTTCACTTCTCTTTCCACTTGTCTGTACAGGCTTGACAAAAATACATCAAAATAAAGCTGGGCTAATGTGATCGCATATCACATTTCATACACTCTGCACTTGATTAGAGGGATACACATGAAACAAAGAAGGGTGAGGCAGAGGCGAAGTGAGAAGCTAAGAATGTTGAGTCCTGCAGTAGTGGCAGAAAATGGGTGGTGTTGAGACCAAACCTCAGTGGAAAATAGGCTATGCATTAAATAACACAGTGGTGGGGAAGGTCAGTAAAGCGTTTTTATTGGGATGATGAAAAATGTTTTTCTAGGTAAGCTTGATAAGAAGGAGTCTACCGTTCAAATGATGTGTTCAGTCACTTATGTGTTCTTTTAATTCAACAGATTCTTAAGTATCTCTAATGTGCCAAGAATTATGTTAGGCAATAGGGTCACAGTGGTGAGGAGATAGGTATGATCTCAGAGCTCGCATTCTAGGGGGGCATGGGCATAGCCACACTGTGGATTATGTTGTTAAAATTGTACATTATTAAAAATAATGAAAAATCTAAGAAACCATTTGGGGATGAAAGTTGAGATCTAAAGGACAAGAAGCTTTTTTCTTTGCCTCTTCTATTATGATTAATTAGGAGGTAGTACTTTAGGCACCAGAGATTATTTTGGATTCCCATTCCTGTTAGGAGTCCCCAGTCTAAAAAGCTGTCAACTGTAGGCATACAGATCCCTTTAAGAGAGATGAGGAAGGCAGAGAACCATTGCATAGTTTTTTGTGGAAAATAGATGTCACCCACGGGCAACTTAATGATCCATCATTCTTGGCTGAGTAAAAGACAAAATTGTCTTGTGGGTTGCGATGGAAAGTGAAGGAGAGAAAACTGTCCCCAGAAGAGAGTTTTACTCAGCTAAACAAAAGAGAAAGAGATGTTACCTGGGGAAAGTCAACTTAATGATGACATTCTTCTGATATCCTAAAGGTGAGCCCTGCTGGCCAGGCCAGGGGCATTCACGGTAATGCGGGTTGCATGTACATTTTTATTTTCTAGACTGAAATGTTATTGTGGAAGCAGTGAAAAAAGTTCTGTCAACAGAGACAAAATGAAGTGGAAACTGAAGCTCTTTGGGAAACATATTATTCAGTTTGTATGTTTCTGTAGTGATGGAATTGAGACCTGCTATTCAGTTCTCCACTTGGCCTTTTTTATATAGTCCATGTAGTTGCCATTCTTCCAACAGACTTGCATCTGATTTGGGTTAAGGGGAATCCAATGGAAATATTTTGTCGTTCATAGGAGGATGGATTCCATTACTATAATATCTTTTACGTTGTGATTGTTCAAATGAGCTGGATTGATCCTTGACATATTAGAAATCACAACCAGGCCAGGCACGGTGGCTCACACCTATGATCCTAGCACTTTGGGAGGCCAAGGTGGGCAGGTCACTCGAGGATAGGAGTTTGAGACCAGCCTGGCCAACATGGTGAAACCCCATCTCTACTAAAAATACAAAACTTAGGCAGGCATGGTGACGCATGCCTATTGTCCCAGCTACTCAGGAGACTGAGTCAGGAGAATCACTTGAACCTGGGATGCAGAGGTTGCACTGAGCCAATATCGCCCCACTGTGCTTCAGCCTGGGCAAAACAGCGAAACTCTGTCTCAGTAAGAATAATTGACAGCCAAGCTTTGTAGAACCTTTTATGTTAATTAACAAGCATTTTCCTTAGTCATTGTCTCGGTAGGTAATCACAACAGCCCTCTGAGGTGGGTAGACTGCCTGGTCTAAGGTGTGTCTGGAATCCTTTAAGACTGAATGATTCAAAGTCAGCTCATTGCTATAATGTGAACTCTTTGAGGAGAGAAGTTTTTGGTTGTATCATTCATGCTGTAGCAACAGAAATCATCCAGCACAGTGTCGGCTATAAAAAAAGGCACTCCATAAGTATCTACTGAATGTGTGGAATGATTAAAATTTTACTTTGAATTTTGCTTTTTCCTTGCAACTTAAAATGGCAGGCAGTGGGATTATCTCATGGTCTTTATTGCCATCCAGGATTTAAAAACAAAACTATCTGGAGATGCTTAAACCTGAGATTGAATTCTCGTTCTTGCTTGCTGTTTCAAAGCCCTGGGGGATGTCACTTACCACCCTAAATTTCCTACCTTTTCCAGCAGTAATGTTCTATATTGGATTAATTTTTCTACTGATACATATGCTTCACAAGTTTTTTTCAAGGTTTCCATTTAATATTTAAGTATTCAAATCCATCTTTAAGAATTTTCATTTGGAAAGTTGATAAAGCAAGGTCTCTAGATCTGACTTTCAAATAAATATTCTGTCTTTTTCCTTAACTGCAATAACTGATCTCACATCTTTAGTGGAGGAAGATAGAGGATGACATTAGAGAACATAGTTAAGAGGGAGGTCATTTGAAAAAAAATAAAAGGTCGCCCTTGTCCTTCAACAATAAATAGAAGATCAAAATTTTTGAGGTAACACGTAGTTCTCCAGTTAAGAATTTTTTTTTTTTTATTACTGCTATTCTCCTCAACTCTAAATTTCTCTCTTAGATTCCGGAGTTTTTAGAACACAGATTGTGCCATATACATCTATTTTTCCTCCCCCAATCACAACCAGTATAAAATCATAAAGATTTATTGAATGCATAAATACATAAATAATTGAGAATGGAGTTGGAACTGTCACAGAAATTCAGAATTAAGGAAAAGAAAGGTGTTAAGTAGAGGTGGTAATATAACATCCATGAGACAGGAGAATATAAAATACTGAAAAGGAAGGACTGCCTTAATTGATGTTGCAGTTCAAGCTTGACATTACAAATCAATTGTCCTCTGGGTGTGGTGCAAACAGTCAATGAGAGAAGCTCACCTGGCCTCAGGTGTAATAATATCAGGCGTGGAAGGAATTGTGGTAATATGGGCAGCACATCCCCCTCTTGAAAGCCAGATGCCACTGTGCTCCTGCTGGTTGATGCTAATATGGAAATATTATCAGAACTTACCATTTTTCTAAAAAAGCTGGATATCTAGTTGTTTATATACAAACTGATTTTAAACATTAGTAGCAATTTTTACTGTTTTTAAGATTTTGCGTGGCTGAACAAACTCTCCCAAACTCTACTTGTTCATCAGCAGGTCTATGAATTAAACAGATATGAAAGCATAGTATTTATTTTAGTGGTGTTATTCAAGGCCTTAGCAATGCAGACTAAGTTCTGAAACTGTGTCTACAGCCAAGACCATTGTCTCACTAAAATGTTCCAGAATGCTCTAAGTGTTTTAACACCCAGTAATTTGTTGGTTCCACAGTCCTTTGCTCTGCAGAATAACTTAGTGTCTGCTCATGAGTCTGTTCAGCCAGCTGATCTAGGTCTTGCCTTGTTATCTGAAACCGTCACTTCATCTTCAGAAGAGAGATACGACATCAAATTAACATCCAGACTTCTGATGGGATGGGACAGCTTGAAATGGAAATGTTGCTTTAGTGAGCTCTCGTTCATGCCATTTGATGGGCACTGAATAATACTTAACACAATTATAGCTATGTAATCTGCTGTGTAGTTATTGAATGTCCATGTCAGTGTGAATGTGAGCACCAAGATCGTATCTGTCTGGTCACTTCCAAGTTCCTATTATCTGTAGTAAGTTTTTCAGTTCTTTTCAGTTGAACTTATCCTTCATAACTGAAACTTGGTGCCCCTTGACCAATGCATCCCTATTTCCTCTACCCCTCCAGCCCCTGACAACCACTTTCTACTCTCTGCTTTTGAAATTTTCTCCACTTTGATGTCAGGGTTTTGTGGCTATGTACAAAGCTTCAGATATCCCTCATCCAGTAATTATCTTCACAGACGAAAATGCTGAACGTATAAGAGCAGTTTTGTGAATTGGATGTGCCCTCATGACGTAATGGCGTGAGGCAGGGGAGCGACCCTCAGAGGGCATTGTATGAGAGGCTCTCCTCCGTGTTGCTCTCACTGGAACCTGATCACTTTCTCCTTCATCCTTTTTTCCCAAGAGTCGTAACTCATCAAAACCATGTTTTGACAAATAGTCATTCTAACATTATTGAAATCCATTTCTTTTTTAATGTTGAATTCACAAGCTGTATTTCTATGACATAATTATTTAGCAGTCACATAAAATGTGTATCTGGACATTCTTAACAGGCTCATTTATACTTGGGCCACATAAAATTTGCATTCTTACACCAGTGACTCATTTATTAATAGTAATAAATACACCGGCAACAGGCCAAGCACACTTCAGAGGCTTGTAACCTGAGAATGGTCAGAGGGGGTGTAAAATGTAATGTGTGGTTTTTTTTTTTAAATAAATTTAAAAAAAAAATCTTGCAACAGGACTTGGAATTTTAAAAAGGAAAATTTGGGCTGATGTATTAATAGATTCCAAAAGAAAGGATGT
The DNA here is from genome assembly GCF_009761245.1 of Sapajus apella. NCBI lineage: Eukaryota > Metazoa > Chordata > Mammalia > Primates > Cebidae > Sapajus > Sapajus apella. The sequence goes on from NW_022436944.1 coordinate 45,119,159, forward strand.
TTTTCTCTAGAAAGAAAGCTTATTCCTCCCATGGAGTTAAAGTAGAGAAAAGGTAAGTAGGCATTACAGATTTTTTTTTAAATGACCATTTATAATTGCATCAAGATAATTTTTATCTGAGTAGCATATTAAACTTTATAAGCAAAGGCAGCCTTAAGCATTTATGTGATCACTTGGTATGCTCTCTAAGATGCCAAAGTCACCCATAGGTCACAAAAGGATAGAAAACCTCAGGACTGTCATAGGAGGTTAGACATATGCAATAAAAAACAATCATTTCATGATTATTGGTGAGAATTAATAGCACTTTATTTTGTGGCTCACTGAGGAAATGTGTGGTTGATGCTATTCAGAAGTACCTCTCAGTGGTTTTAATAGAAACCATGTGTGTGTGGATATGGAGTGCAAGGCCCCCAACAACTGGGGAACTGACACTCTGCAGACCTCTCGGGTCCCCCCCCTCCTTTTTTTTAATTAGAGTTTCAGTCCAATGAAATCCTTCAAAGTAAATGAAAACGAATCAACAGAAGATAAACAAGTTCAGGGAAGAATACTAAACAGCAAAACCCTTTTAGTCAATTCTTAATAGACCCTTCCCTCTTTTTTGAACAAAATTCTTTTAAAGGCCTCGTATTTTCCTTTCTCACCTTCAAGGACTAATGACAGCTGCAACATTTGATGTATGTATGATTCTGACATTAATATGTTATTTCCTAGTTGGGCAAAACATGAGAAATTGGCCTTGTGTTAACTTTTTTCCCCCCAGCCTCTCTACTCCTAGATCTTTCCTATCAGCCTACAAACATCCTGTTAATTTCCCCCATCTTCCCAAAAAATAAATCACCTCTCTATTCACCCACTTATCCTGTAGCTTGTGTCAACTTTTTTTAAATGACAGGAACTGTACCTGAGTCTGCCTACTGTTGTGTCTTCAGCGACTGGTGCTCTCCTAAATGTATCCAGACCCTTCATTAATACATGTTAAACTGATGGGAGGAAGAAAGGGAGGAAAGAAGGAAGTCTATTTTTGTATATTATAGGGTTAAAACGCAAATCCTTGAGGTCTCACTTATCAGACCTTGTTATAGTAATCAGAGCCTGGGATTGGTGCTTAAGGTTCTATGTGCTAGGAGTTGTGGTACATGGCCAGCACATGCCTGCCTTATAATAAATACTTTAAAATCATTCTGGGGAAGTACATGAATGTGTCTGTCTTATTCCATGCAAATACTGTCTGGAAAATGGAAGATACTCAACTTTTCGTAGATGGATTGAATAGTTAATTCAAATAAGTGTCTTTCTTATATTACTGAAGGATTCTACAACCAAATAGAACTTCTTCCTAGCAGCATTGGGACCTACAGGATACAATAGCCAGCTGACTATAGAAGGCCAGTCCTGAAATCTTTGAACCATTCTTTCCCCTAGACGGCAGTCCTGTCTCTCTTTATTAATCTCCATTGTTCTCAGTGAATGTCCTGTTTACATCTGACAGTTTATAGCTTGAAGGGGGAATGATCAACCTTATAATCAAAGTCTTCCAGGCATTTTTTTGTTCTACTTGGAGGAATGGACTATGATCAATGACTTCTGAAAGACACATCAAAAATCTAAATAGTTTGGTTAGTTTGAGGAGGTTTGAGAGGAGAGGAAGATGTCAGTTCTGTTTCTGCAAAATCACTGGTCTGAAAGCTGGGACAGCAAAAGTGCAGTGCCTTCTTGCAAAAGCAACTTTCCTGGCTATTTGGTGGAGAAGGGAGAGTCTTAAACCTCTGAACCCCGGAGGAGAGAGTGAGATGTTGTGCATTTATAGATAGGTCAGTGAGCTTTCTGGTTTCTCTCTCCCTTTCTTCTCTCCCCTAATTAACAGGGTTGAGGAAGATTGGGGGTCTGCAGTGGGACAGGAGGGGGCTTTATCGGGAGGCCCTTCCAAGAGAGAAAGCGAGGTAACTGTTTGTAGCTGAGAGGTTTAAGTAAATGGACAGCCTGTTGGCTCCCTTCCTCCAGAGCAGAGGAGTGTCCTGTTTCTGTGTGTTCATTGTTTGGGGCCTCTGTTTGTGTTCAACTGTCAAAACGACTTCAGTGTTGCTACTTCTACTACAGCGTGTGAGTTGGTTTATGTACCAGAACAATCAGACATGACTGAATAGTTTTTTTCAGATTCATATTTTCTAATGCCTCATGAACCCTTTAAAAAATGTGAGCTGTGAGTCTGAAACACAAAAGTCATTGTCATGGACTTGAATCTGTTACTTCGGTAAATTACAAGCATATTAACTTCAGCTGTCTTGGCAAAGCTTCAGACCTTCTTAAGGTTTAATATTTGTATGAGTTTCAAAGTAAAATTTGATGTAGCCTTTTTCTTAAATTGTTTTAATGAATGTAAACTAAGGAGGACAGTTCTAAATACAGTTAAATTACAGCGTGACTTAGTATTTTATTATACATTGGAAAATGGCTTGATCAGATTTAATATTCATTAGACCTGGCTGTTCGATAGCTTGGATAAATGTTTCTTTTTATTAGAAATCTGTCATACGCAGGGCATAGGCCAACATGTTGGCTTTGTAAATCATGGAGACTGCCCAGCTCTTTTGGTCCTATAGCAGAAAGAGGCTTTCACAAACTCACCATTTCTGGGGTCAAATGGTAAAGTAGGGAAACGAAGTTAATAAAGTGGTGGAGAGAAAACTGCTGGGCCTGTTGGTTTCTGAGCACCCCCTAGAAAATACGCTGGGGTACACTCATATGCTTAAACGCTTGTGTAATTTTCTTGCATATGCCTTTGAAAAATTTCAGAAAAGGATTAACAAAGGCAGTCTCCTAAATTATTCCCTAAGTGAATAAAGATTGAGAAACTACAGGTCATTCAGAGAACAATTTTAAGATCTATTGAAGACTTTGATATTCTGGAAGGCAGTGCTCCTTAAGACGAGATATCCTAGGCATCTATGAAACATTTTATTTATTTATTTATTTATTTATGAGACAGAGTCTCACTCTGTTATCCAGGCTGGAGTGTAGGGATGTGATCTTGGCTCACTGCAGCCTTCACTCCTGGGTTCAAGTGATTCTCCCACCTCAGCCTCCCTGAGTAGCTAGGATTGCAGGTACACACCACTGTGCCCAGATAATTCTCATATTTTTTGATAGAGACGAGGTTTCACCATGTTGGCCAGGCTGGTCTCAAATTCCTGACCTCTAGTGATCCTCCTACCTCAGCCTCCCAAAGTGCTGCGATTACAGGCGTGAGCCACCCCACCTGGCCTATAATTTATATTAGTATTTAGATTTTATTAAAATATTAATTAACCTTGGCTAAGAGTTAATAATATATGGGTAAACCATAGCAGGTGCACATAACTTATAAGTTAATACACATATGTCAGGAGTGTTTGTTGTTTTTTAGGAGATGAGATGTGCACTCACCCACTGCTGTTTTGACTATGGAACGCTTATTTCCTAGAACATACCAGGGAGAATGTGCCTCAGTATCTTATCCTGTACATTTTTCTCCAAATTTATTTGTGGTGTATCATTGGACCACTCTTGTCACTAAGAGCTCCCGTGTCTCATGTGGCAAAGGATCGTATTATTCTAAATTCTCCTCCATTTGTAAAGACTTCTGGAGGAATTTGTCTTGAGCTTTACAGATTACGTACAGAAAAGAGCCCAGGAGTTATTGCTATCCATTGGGTAATTAGGTAGTTCCAAGGAAAATAATAAAACTATTTTGTGCCTGGGAGATTAGAATGGCACATGGTGACTCATATTAGTCAGCTGAGTAATTATGTAATTACAAAAGAAGGAGAAGAAAACCCTTCAGATTGTTTTTCCTAAGAGGGCCTTTTGGAATCGTTCCAGCCCATCAGGCACTTATGTAATTAGGTCAGGGGCACAATCCATAAGGAAAAGCTAGGGGATTCATTAAAAAAAATGTTTATGTAAAAGCAACCCGTGAAAACGAAAAGGAGTTTTTAAAGGATTCACTCAGACTCCACATCTACTAGATTGGACATCATAGCAAAGTCAAGGAACACGGTGTTTCACAGCGAGTAGAGGATGTTGTGCACATGAGGAAATGAAGGGCAGTAGCATATTTTGGAGTAATCACCACTATCTATTCAGCATATGCTAAGTGCTCTCTCTCAATCACTCAATATAGTAGGTCTTTTGTTTTCCCTGTTTTTGCAAATAAATAAACAGAGAGCCTCAAAGAATTTGAACCTAAGTCCTTTGAGTTCCAACACCAACTCTTCACACTGTACCATACTGACTATCTGCATTTCTCACCTGAATTATGCAGGTGGTTTTGCTTGTATAGAGCAGCCAGATGATATGGTTTGGCTGTGTCCCCACCCAAATCCCACCTTGAATTGTAATAATCCCCATGTGACAAGGGTGGGACAAGGTGGAGATAATTGAATCATGGGGGTGGTTTCTTCTATACTGTTCTCATGGTAGTGAATAAGTCTCACAGGATCTGATGGTTTCATCAGTGGGAGTTCCCCTACACAAGCTGTCTTACCTGCTGCCATGTAAGATGTGCCTTTGCTTCTCTTTTGCCTTCTGTCATGACTGTGAGGCCTCCCCAACTATGCTGAACCGTGAGTCCATTAAACCTCTTTTTTAATATACATTACCCAGTCTCAGGTAATGTCTTTATTAGCAATTTGAGAACAGACTGATACATAGGATAATTGCTCATTTCATCTCTTCATTTGAATGTTGTCATTTCATCTCTTCATCAAATGTTGTCTACTCAGTAAAAGGCACTGGATTGGAAAACAATTAACTTGTTGATTGGGGCCATCTAAGTTACCAATCTGGATTTCCTACTTGGTTGATTTAAACAGCTATACTTTGATTGATGTTTTATATAAAGTGCTCTCCTGACCCCATCCAATATATGATATCTCAATTAAGTACACACAACTTTCCTATATGACACATGTCAATAAATGCAAAATGTTGTCCTGTTTTGAAGGAGTGTATTATTCTGTCAAGGGCTTATTTCATTATATTGGCTTGCTTATACATCTTCACTCAAGTTGTTTTCTAAAAATGTTTATAATTGTGTCCACATTTCTGGGACATTCTATGTATGCTGATTAAGTTTTGTGATGGCAGAAAACTAGTGGTTTCTCTGGCCAAAGCACTTACATTCAGATTTCTTTGGTCTTTATCTGATTGCTATGGTTTATCTGGCCATACTTTCATAATTTTAGGGGATTCAAAAAGGCATTTCTACAGAAAAAATAATTAGGGCCACTTTTAATTTTATTTCAGTAAATCATATAATTGTCCCTGATACAGAAAGATGAGCCATAGTTTTCAGCTGATTTGCAGAAGTCTTGTGGATTATGATATGTCAGAGTATCTCAACAGAAACAGTGAGACACTTTGGGGATGCCTGTGGAACAACTAAAGAACTGGGAGAAAGGAAATAGGCTCATCAAGAAACAGGCGTTGAATGGCAGGCCGAAGCTCATCAAGAAATAGGTCCATCTGCCAAATCTGGAGAAATATATCTTCTACTACTACAGATGCTAGCAGTCACATGATTTGACTCAGAATTGTCAAAAGTTTGCCAAATATCAATTTAGGGTTCTAGGAATGTCACCATTGAATATGGTAGAATATGGATGCTCTGGCCTTGCAAATTATCCTTGCTTATTTACATCACTTTGACTATTCTTTTTCTAGTTGAGGTACTTGTCATGAAAAAGGTGGGAGACTTTCTGGAACAGTCTGTGAGATTCATAAAGGCAAGAATATGTACTTTGAGTATTTTATCTCTGTAAATGTGTATGTCTGTACCACATGCTTTTTATGTAGTGTTAAAAATTAAAACATCCTATTGGTGTCAGACTTCCGAATAACTATATAAAGATAATACAACATGAACGAAATAAAAAATTGAGGATATTATTTTAGCTCAGTGTCTTCACATTTGTTGGAAGATATAACTAATCCAAACTGATGTATCAGCTATGGATGATTCCCTGCAAATTTCATCAACATTTCAGTTAATTATTTGAAACTGCCCAGATTACTGAAACTATTTGTTTGATATATATTTTTGGAATTGTGCATAAAAAGCAAAATATACTTCTCTCAAGGACCTCAAAGTCAAGTAAAGGGAAAGACATGTAGACAGGTAATTTGTTGTCAGTAATGTGGTGAGTACTATTACACATAGGAAGAGGACACTGTTAACTATTTGGGAAAGAAAAGTTTCACAGAAGAAAAGGGTATTTACTCCAGATTTTAAAGGCTGAGTTTTCTAGGTGGGTGAGGAGGGGTATTTTGGAGACATGGATGACCATATGCCAAGCTTGTATGGTGTGACAGGTTTCTAGGCTTGGAGTTTTGTGTGACAACACAAAAGGTTGTATGTTGAAATGACTATGCCACAGTCAAACCTAGAAATCTCTGCTTCTCCTTGACTCCCCGACTGTGGTTGTGGAAATGAGTCTAGAAGACGCATTTACTATGTCATGATTAGCTGCTTTCAAGTACATAAGACACACTGCATCACCTTATGACCAAAGGCTTCATGAAATGGTCAGTATTTTACACAAGGATGAATCCCAAGGTTAAGAACCGTAATACTTCTCATTACATCTTTACTTCTCCAAATGCTCTTGATTTCAAAAAAAAATTAACTCACATCCTGTTACGTGCGAAGTGATTTGGTTTTAGAGAAGAAATGTATTCAGTTTCAGAAGTCAAATAGTTCTATAAGCCTTTTCATACTGTTCCACCCTTTTCCACTGATTCCTCCTCCCCTGAGGCAACCATTTTCAGTTTTTCAGCAAGTTTCTTGTATTTCATTCCAATATTTCTCAATTACTTGTTCACACTTTTAAAAATTCATTTTAGTCATTTCCTGGCATCCGATTATAGAAAAAGATTTAACTCATGTCACATTTGTGTGCTCATTCTTGCTCCCCCATTCTCCAACATAGTTATATCATAATTATGATTTACTTAATATTCAACACTTATAAGTAATGTCAGTTACTTATAAGTTACTTACTTATTTACGATCATATGTAAGCAAATATTGCTTACATATGAAAATGCCATATACTAGGAATACATTTATTTCTGTCATATAAGTGAACTTGCTTCTTGTTGACCATCCACTCCTCTTCAACTCAACGAAGAGTTTAATGTTTTAGTTCTCTCTGGTGTGCCAAGTCTCCCAGATGCTTTCCAGCTTCTAAAAATTTGACATCTTTCATTTACTGTTGTCTCTTCTCTCATTCTCTTTGACTTTGTGGATTTATGGCTTTTGGGAGGAGGTAGAAATAAATGTATGTCTTTGATATGCCATGTTTAACACAAGTAGAACGGGGCTTTCTGTGTGAGGCCACAGAAAAGGAAGGAGTAGAATTGTAAGCGAAAATACCTGATTATCACAGAGGGAAAGCAGGTGTTGAGATAAAGCAGAATTTAAACCACCTGTCAAGGATATTAAGCCACAGAGAAAGTACATACATGTGTGGAGGAGGAAGAGAAAGGTGTAATTGTTGTTGTGAAGATCCTATGTGTTATTGTAGGAGAAAGGGAGTGCTTCCAGCATTAAGATGGGTCCTGACCTGAGGGTTGTAAGGAAAGAAAGAAAAAAGAAGCTTGTAAGTACTTTCAAAGACCTGTCTAAAGATGCTTTATGCCTAAAAACCAAAGTAGAATCCAACCTCTTCGATGTGCATGAAAATATGAGAAGAGAGGAGAATAAGTATTTGCAAAGATCAAGTAGTGTATCTTTGAATTAGTAAAGGAAAAAGTTCTATTGCTAACGGAGCTTTGTTACTTGTATAAAAATAAGACTATACATTCAATTTAATCAATATTGTTAACGATTCTATTATTCATTAGGAGCAGTGAGCTCCCAGGGGATGTCGAGAAAGTTACAGTTCAGACAAGACCATGAGACAAATGTGTAAGCAAAATAAGGCAAGATAACCTATCGTAAGTACAGAGAGAAAAGGGTATGATAGAGAAGAGAACGTGGCCAACCTAAGAATTTATGCAGATGAGAAACTACTTCTGTGCTTGAAGGAGGCAGCCCCTTAACTGGACTGTGAAAGAAACAGGTGTCAAAAGGGCGAAGAGACTTTCCCACAAAACCTATGTTGTCCTAGTAATTTCTCTAATTTAACCCTGTCTCTACCTCCCAAATATATTTGACACTCACGCTACAGGCACAGTGTAAGATATTTTGTTTATTGTGGATACTCAGGGACCCAGGCTGACAGAGGCTCCATCTGACTACGTGCTTTCATGAGCACTAATGGAAGAAAACAGGAAGGGGCCCTCACACCCATTTCACTAGCCAAAGCTAATCGGCCTACACCTAACTTAAACTGGACAGAGGAAGTGGTATGTATCTTACATCCTGAGGAGAAGAGCACAAGAAAATTTGTTTAAAGCCTTCATTATTGTCACAATATGTGACAGAGAGAATGCATCCCATTGTGCCTATGATTCCAAAGCCTCTACTCTTGACCATCACACTTAACTGCCTCCCAAATTCTATTACAGATTCATTGAAACTCAATTTTGAGATACAGAGAAGTACAATTGCTAGCTTTAAGAAATAAAAATACAGGACACCAAAGTAAATTTGAATTGTATATGAAAATACATTCTAGGGTGGGGATGGGTTAAAAAAAAAAAAGAAAGAAAATACATTTTAGTGTAAGTATATCCTGTGCAATATTTGGGGTATACTATACTAAACATTATTTTTTCTTCATTTAAAATTCAAATACAAGTAGATATATTTTCCTATTATATGACAAATAAAAATCTCAAATAGGGTAGGGAATGTCTTAACTCTTTTAGATGGATTAGATGGGGAACCATATAGCAGCACAGAGAAGTTGGTTAGATTATAATTGAAAGTATTTTCCTGAAGGTTACCTCCTACAGGACGTTCTTCAGGTGAAAATAGTACAGAAGATTGCAGTTTAACAATTAGATTCTCTTATCTTTATCCTGAAGCATTCTTCCCTTACCACAGAGGTAATTTTGTGCTCTCCATCTAGAAATATGTATGTGACTTATTGGGTGTGACAAGAGAAGCCAGGAGTAGTAAAAGTGGGTTCACAAGTGAACGGTAAAACTAAGTCATTAGGAAAAAAAAAAACAGAAAAGACTCTAGATTGTGAGATGCTGAGAGAGAAGACAATCTGGTAGAAGCAATGAGATTGTCCTTCCTTCTGGTTGCCTGGAGTCAACTTTTAATAGCATGTTTATAGTTTGGGGACATTCCAGTTTAGTTGAGATGTGAGTTCAGACTGAAACATGGAAAATTAATTGAAACATTGAAAACTGGAAAGTATTCTTAAGAAGGAAAGGGGAAAAGAAGTGGAGTCAGCTGAGGGGAGAGATTATAGTTTTCAAGCAATTGAAGGCACATATTAACCTAGTAAATAACGGCACCCCGGAGTATATGGAAATGTGACTTATGACAAGATTTGATGGTGATAATTAGCTTTATCCCTTCATACAAACAAAGTAAGCAACTTATTCTTAAGAAAATCTGCTACAACTTCCAGCCTCTGCCTTGTATTACACATGGTCACTTACCTGTCTTTTTCTCTCACAAGACTGCAAGCTTCCCTAGGGGTAAGAATTGGGCTCCATTTATATCTGACACATCCTTAATCCAAAAGCAGTTTCCTTTGCTTAGCAAGTCCACGGTAGATGTTTATTGAGTTGAACTGAACTGAATCCTTGGCAACAGTTCCTAAGACTCAGATGCAATGTTTGCATTGCCATTCCAGCCAGAACCTTGGTTCAAAAGTCAGATGTCCTTTCCTCTAGGCATCTGTAAGCCATGGAGGGAAACAGTTACAATACTCTTGAAAGTGACATGCAAACAAATACAAAGAACAGTCAGGCCAATAAATATAGCCCACGTGTCCCATAAATGTTAATGGAGCTCTGATAGGTTAGTGCTTTTGGAAATCGCTTTGCTTTGAATGTTAGGTGAAAAAAATTTTAAGCTTCTGTAGAGTACCCAAATCAGTTATGAAACTGGAACAAGGTTAAGGTTTATGAGGAAGGCTGCCATCTCTCTTCCTTACTGACCTAAGAATGTGACCTCAGACACAGTGGTCCTTGAAATGCCCTACCTGTACTCATCCATTGAAATGTGTCTTAGAAAGGAACATGTGAAATCACAGGGCATTGTAATCCCATTCATTCTACAATAATGGCCTGTGCTCCTACCCGGGGCCTGGTGCAGGTCATTGTCCTTGCTCTTGAGGAGTTCTTGTTTTAATGGAGGTTGGGTAGGGAGTCCATGTGGACACAGTTCCAGTACAGCTTGATCAAAGCTAAAACCTATGGATAAACAAAGGCTCTAAGGTGAGTTAGTGAGACTTGTGTTGAAAGAAGTAGCTTTATGTGACTAAAATGTAGACTGATAGCCAAGCCTCTCTTAAACCAAATATGCATACATTCATTCATCCATTGGTTCATTTATTCATTCAGATGGTTTTTGACAGGGAATTTAGCTAAGCACTATGTGAAATAAACAGACGAATGGCTTGTGATTCATACTCTAAGAAATTAATTGTGTACTAGTTGAGGGAGGCATGTGAATGCCTCAAAATCAGTATAGGGAGATGAAGAAGCATAGGAGAGATACAGCCAACTCCTGAGGGAGCTGAATGCCCTCTTCTACCTGGGGAGGTCCGCAGGAGCTCTGTGGAAATGGTGGTGTTTGGCGTGAACCATGAGATCACTTTGTATATTTAGATTTGAAGACAGAAAGCTATTTCAGATGGAAGGCACAGGATGAGTGAAGTCAGAGAGGCTGACTCTCAACAGTGGATATATAAATGTTTCCTAGCACTTGTCCTTGAGGGGAAAGAGGGAGCAGGAGAACCCTGGGATGCAGGGAAACTGTGGATGCTGAATAGGGCATAGCAAAAGAGCTGAAACAGGGAGCACAAACTGTGTCTACCTAGCTGTTTTGCCAAAGGCCAGACAGCCCTGCTTAGGAATCTGAAAAGAAAACCCACATTATTTATGAGCTACCACTAACAATATATTGAAGGCCAAGAGGAACTGAGAGTTATTGAGCTAGTTCAAAGCAATCTCTATTATTGAAACTGAATGAAATTGAATTCCACTTCCTACAGAGTCATTTATTGAGAGACAAAAGCAATTAATATTGAAAATAAAATAATTGTGAATTCTGAACTAAATTGCCATACTGTCTCATCAGTCTTTAAATACTTCATGTATTAAAAAAATTGTAACACCAGTCTCCGAATCAGGGACTTATATGTCATTAGCATTTATTCATTCTGCTTTTGCTCAAAAGCAATTCTCAAGACTAACAAATTAAAAGCCAAAATTTCAGAAATGCTATTCTAAATTTAAAATACACAACCGTTTTGAGGTTTGGGATTTGGATTTGTAAATGAATCCTGTCATTTGGTAAATTAAAAAGGAAGATGAAACTGACCTTGTGAAGTATCCCATAGTTCATTGATAGCACCAGATATTTTTGAATATTATTGCAAATTTGGCTCGTCATGAGCACCTGCCAAGCACCATGAATGTATTCAATGAATAATTCTGCTGTCAACAACAAGCATCATTGTGTAACTGATTTGTGTACTGAGGACCCTTAAGAATTGAAAGAACAATATATGTACATAGATGGTGCGTATATTATTATTTGCACAAGTTCCAACTTGCGTTATGCTACTTTGTTTTATGGAAACTACAGGGTCTCTGGAAGAGATGGCTGCCCATTATCTTTATTCTTTACAAATTTAGGAAACTAGCTGTCTTAAGTAGATTTCTTCAGAAAATAGACCTTGTGATGAAGACTGGGGTAAAAGTTATTAGGAAGAAGTGGGGAGGAGTGGGACTAGAAAGAGGAGGCCAATAAAGGGGCAGTAGTAAGCAAAGTTCCATAGAGAGTAACTTTGGCTTGATCCTGTCCAGGGGCTCTGGAACTAAGGTAGGGCATACCCCAGAATGATTACAACCAGGAACCAGGAAGCTGGTGTATTTAAACCTCCTCTCTGTGGCAGGCCTCCAAAAGAATGTCACAGGTGCTGGCTGTTGGGAATGAAAGTGCATGGGAAGCTGGCATGTGCTAAGATGGTAAAGGGATCTGGGGACATGTGGGCAGTGATCTGACAGCATCTGCCACACCAGTCATTGTTAGATACTCCATGATTAGCATTAAATGCGGTGGGAACAGAGTTTAATCTAACCAATCTGTACCAACAGTGAAGAACTCACTATTACCATGCTGGGAAATATGCCCAACTCTTAGTGTCATCTTGTTTCAGAGCCTGGTGTGCAGGGAGAGGTTTCAGGGGGTCAAGAGACCTATTTCCTGCTGTTAGCAGGCTGGTCAAAGAGAATCAACACATACTAGGCAGTCTAAATTAGGAAAACAAATCAGGAGCAGGGTAGCTATCTCAGCTGCCTTCAGAGTCCAAGCAGATAACCTCAGTGCGAGAAAGTTTCCAAATGGCTGGGTGTAGGGTGGCAGGGAAGGGAAAAACTTCTGGAAAGCCAGAGAGGTTCTCATCTAAAAGCAATAAAATTCATTCTTGAAGAATACTGGCTCAAAATTATATTTTGTGAACACAGTTTGCCCAGTAGCCTATCAGTTTGCAACACTGAATGTCTAAAAAAAAAATGACCTTAATATGTACATAAATATCATTTAGACAATAAAAGAAAACCTTCTAGAATACAGAAAGCACATATGGAGAAGAGTGCTTAAATCCACTGGACTCTTGCCACATGTTTAAAATTTGGGACTCTGTCCCAGAGCAATAGATCTTTTTAGTAGCAGTTTCACTGTAATGAAATCTTTAGTATATATCCAATTTATATGCTTGTATGTATCTCAGTGTATCATATAATATATCTATGTATATATACTTGTATATATCATAAGAGAATTCAATCTTTGTTTTGGCTGAGAGTTTTGCAATAAGCATTTTGAAAGGATAGAATTCTTTTAATTATTCAGCAAAATATAATGTTGTCTCAAAGACAAGCGACTGTCTTGATACAATCCTTCCTTTGCCCCTTCGCAGAATCATTAGAGAAAAATTTCCTTAATGACCAGTGACCCACTAAAGTCTGTGTAAATTGATTGACTGTAGCACTAATGACCAAGCCTTGAAGTAAACCCTATGGTTGGTGTATGAACCTTCACTGTTAGATGTTTAGAAGTTGTATTTCATGGTGGTGCTCCCCAGTACTTTTCCCATGTACCACAACATCCTTGGGTTTCTGCCATGATTCACCATTGTTAATCGGGTAGATCACTCAAAGTCTTAGCTTTCAATCTTGAAGTGTATGGGTTGAGCCTAAATGGTCCCACTGTTTTATTTAAAGAATATAAGTATTTCTGCTGAATCTTCTATGCTTATGGCATTGAACACACAAAGCAGCTCCTGTTGGCAATTATAAGCCAGTCGGGAATAAAATCTTAAGATTATTTTGCAATGAGCATTCTTGTGTTCCATTATGACTTTAACGTAAGATGCTCCATCGTTAAGGGACTTGTGGTTATCTCCATAATTTTTCAAATTACATTTGAGAATGCGAGTTGTGTTTCAGTATCCTGTCCATTTTTCCACACTTAAAATTAAGAAAAAAATGCTTGTCCTTGAGACTGAATTTTAAATTCATAATCTCTTGCAAAAATCATATGCAAAAATAGATACAAAAATAAAGCCTCGATTAATTTAGGTTGGCTTGCCTCACTGACTGAATTTGCCAGCTAATTGAGTAACTTCCCACTTCCAACTTTTGCTTTGAAAGACTTGACATAGAAAAGGCTTACTCATTTGTGGACCCTATGGGACAAGAACAGCTTCAAAGGAAAAATGAAAAGGACTTCTTTTGTTTCAGTTTCTTGGCTTTTGATTTATCCTCATGCTTGCTTTTATATTTTAAGAATATGATGATCCCTTATTCAAACTTACTAGAAGAAGACTATTCCAAATGATTAAGAAAGCTAAACTATCAATTATTTTAAAAAACATTAAATTTTTTTACCATAGACAGTGTATTCATAACTTAACCAATAAAGTCTTCTAAAAGAACTCTTAAATAAATTGAATTATTACTTAGATAAAAATGATATATATAGAGTTGTATAAAAAAAACAGACTGTTTACACTATTGATTTGCTTTGATATCCTGCCTTTTTATAGGTGATACAAAGATATACTTCTGAACAATTAGCGTTATATTTGATTCTTTTTCCTGAATTAAACTACTCCCCTCTTTACGCCACCCAAACCAATATTTAATTATGTACTGCACTTCCACTTTTCTTAGGTTATAAAAATTGACTTTAGAGCATAAACTTCCTGTCTATTAACTTTCGCCTAAATGGCACTGGGTTGCCATTTGGTTAATTATATTTGGAGTTCAAAGTTGTGATTATGGCTGATTTATCAGATGTAATCTGTTAAAGGCATAAAATTAAATAATGGCAGTATAGGTAAAGAAGGTTAACTTTCCCTCAGTCATAAAGATTAATGGTCTTGATTTTCATAATATCCTGAATGTTGATATAGTACGCTTTGCCTTTGTGTGGTTGAGTTGTATAATCTTCAAGTGGTGAAGTTCAGGGGAGATTTTTGGCAGCTTTTGGTCTTTATAGGTTAAAGGACCTGACCAATCTAATGACTTTTGGTTTTAAGATTGTATAAAGCTTACACAGTTCTGTTCTTTTATCTCTGCCCATTGAACAAATATGAAATCTGTGCTAAATCAACGAATAAGATACAGTCCCTGCCTTCATAAACCTTTGATAGACATCCCCAAAGCCAAGTAAAAAGCAAATAAGTACAATTACTACAACTTAATAAAATGCAATCTTTGAAATTAAAAAACAGTGTCCCAAGACATAGAATAAGAGGGACACGAGGGGGTAGATGATCGGATTGTCTTATTTTCTTTATTGTTCATTATCACTAATTAAATTTTCTCCTATACAAACAAAATCAACCAATTGTTATGCAGTTGATCAAAAACTTCTTATTGGATTCCATTAAAATGACTTGACTTTTGAATTATTAAAATGATTGATTCTATATAGGTTTGATATGTCCCTATGAGTGAATATAATCTAGACATTTGAAAATTATTTTTATATTTGTAATTTATAGCTCCTAAATAATTCTATGGTAATATAATATGTAATCAATGCAGAAAACTTGAAAGCTACAAAAAATCCAAAAACCATTTTACCCACAATTCTACCACCAAGAGGTAACCAGTATTAATATCTTGGCCAGTATCCCAGTCAGCTTCTAACACATGCGTAAGTATTTATACATGTGCATTGGTACAAGAAATCTGACTATACACATTATTTTACAACCATTTTCCACTTTTTGGAATGAGAAATTTTCCATGATATTTTACATTTTTTATAATGCAGTTTTAATGGATGCATAGTCTTTAATTACATTGTTGCATCTCAGTTGAGTTAACCTAAGCCACTATTTATGTACATTTGTTTGCAGTTTTTCATTTTTATAAATAGTTGGATGCCTATCTATTTCCTTGCTTTTAATTATTTCCTCAGGGCACACTCCTAAAAGTGAAATTGCTTGGTTAAACTCCTGAGGCTTTGGATATATGATGAAAAAGATCCCCTGGAAAAAAAAAAAACAAAAAAACCCATGCTGATATAGACTTCCACTAGCTGGAAACATGTCCACTCTCACCATACCTCACTTTTACTAGGTACTTGTTTTGATTTTTAACTTTTGTCATTTTAGTTGTCATAAAATGACTACAAAACAGTGTTCGATGCTTTATATTTCATGTGAAATCAGAATACGTATTTAATGATGCTTTAAGATTTGTAATGCTGCTTTGAAAATAAAATTAGAAACAAAATCAAATTTAGAGGAAATGGGAGCTTCTAGGATATGAACATTGTGACGACAAAGTTCAAGGTGATGCTGTTTACAAAACCAAATCAACAAATTACAAAAGAATACAAGCAATAGAATGGAAACAACAACAGGAACTCCCATTTAAAGAAGGCAAGCAAAATCAGGGCAGAGAATTCTTCGTTCCTTTGTCCCCTCAAATCAGAGTTTGCTGTCATCTCTGATGAGAAATATATTCTTAGGTTGATTAATATGGTGGCACCTCAGAATTCCTGTGACTTTTCTCTTGAAAGAGTTTACAGTGACAGAATCTTAAAGAAGTGAGTTGTCAGTGAAGATGACATTCTACTAGAAATGGTAAATTGGAAATCTTAAGTTGTGGGATCACTGGCAAATTTCTTTCTCTATTAAAAAGTTATCAAAATTAAATTATATAAGAAAATTGAGTAGTGGTGTTAAATACAGTATAGAATGTTAGAATTAAACAGAATTTGAAAGACTGTCTAATCCAGCCACTTATTTTACAGATAAAACAGAGTACTGCAGAGATGAAGTAACTTGCCCTAACACCCATGCCTGGTAAGTAACAAAAGAAGAAGTAAATACATTTGAACAAGTATTTTGAAAAACATGGAAGTTCTCTATAATCTAACACTTCAAATATAACTATAGTTTGGGGTATGAATTTAAGTACTTATTATATACACATCAAAACCAATATTTATATTTTTTCCAAAAATGGAATCATACTATATGTAAAAATGAGTCTAAAAATTGTTCTTTTATGAATATTTGATAGAGATAGAATGTCTTATTTTTTCTCTGCTAACATGTAGATGATAGAGAGCAGAGGGTGGCAAACTGTGAGGGACCAGATAGTGAATACTTAGGCTTTGTGGACACTACAGTCTCTGTCACAGATACTCAACCCTGCTGTTGTGTTGCAAAAGCAGCTCTGGGTCAATATGTAAGCAAAAGTGTGATCACATTCCAATAACATGAGATTTATAAAAACAAACATCAGGTAACATTTGTCCAGCGGATTGTAGTTTGCTAATTCTTGGAATACAGAAGGAAAAAAAATTATGTTGATTTAGAAAACAATGAAGCTGAGCGGGGAACATAATGTTTGTCCTGGGTGTAGGTGGCGGAAACTGGATTTGAGTTTCCATTGGCAGCTGTGACCTTGATTAAGATAGGTAGACTCACTGCCCTCATGAGTAGAGTGTGAGTACTAACACCCAGATTTCAGGGTTATCCTGAAGATTAAATGAAATAATTTATGTAATTCTTCTGTTTAGTAGGTAAGAAAATTTGCTTTCTTTGGGGATGGGGTAAAAGCAGTATTTATGTACTCACATAGATGAAGCATTTGAGCAAGGAAGAAGTGGTCAAATTTACTGTATCTCAACAAGTCAAAGACATACATCACATGGATCCCCTCAAAAGTCATGTTTCAAACTATTGGCAAAGGTTGTGTAGACATAACTATTACCAGAATGGTCCTGAGATTTCCCGAGAAAGGATTAACATACTTGGCCTGCAACTTTTGCAATAAATGAAACATTAGAGTTTAATTCATAAAGATTTAAAAAGATAGAAGATATTTTAGAGGGAAAATCTAATTACAGTGAAAATAAAATTGCATTTATTCGTCATTTCCTTCATTATTATTTTTGGGGAAAGATAAATAAGTACATACAAAGAATAGCTAAGAAAAACATCAAAGTGTATTAGGAGAAAATAAGGAATTGATGTGATGCTGCTTAACTATAAATTTCTCTTATTATAAATCACATTTTTATTTAATCTTCCAGTGTACAAATTGGGTAAGTTCAATTGGTATTTTAAAACAGAATCTATATAGCAGTTCCAAATAACTTTACTGCTTTTTTCTAATTGATTTTGAACTTAACGTATTTTTTATGACTTTGTAACTTTGTTTTCTTCTCTGCTTGGTGTAGTTATATATTTGGTTGAGTGCTTTAAGATTTGAACACAGTTTTCTTGGTATTTCATTTTGCTGTTGCTTTTCATTCAGAGATAGCTTCTTTTATCTAAACTGAACTGTAAGCTGGAATAATTCTAATTTATTGTTGTAGTTTAATACCAATATATTGATCTGCTTAATTCTATATTTTAGAGATAAGTTTTTTTTTTTTTTTTTTTTTTTTAAAGATAGAGTTTCGCTCTTGTTACCCAGGCTGGAGTGCAATGGCACGATCTTGCTCACCGCAACCTCTGCCTCCTGGGTTCAGGCAATTCTCCTGCCTCAGCCTCCTGAGTAGCTGGGATTACAGGCATGTGCCACCATGCCCAGCTAATTTTCTGTATTTTCAGTAGAGACGGGGTTTCACCATGTTGAACAGGATGGTCTCGATCTCTTGTTTTATGCTAGTTAAGTATTAATATTGACTGTGGCTTACAATTTAGAGAAAAAAAGTGATTCAAGTTAATATAATGTTCATTTGTGAGAATAAGTATATTAATTTTTGAAAAAAGAACTTACCCAACTTAATAACACAGCATATATTCTAATAAAGTTTAAATGATTAAAACATTTTGGCACTGGCATAAGAGTAAATAATAAAATCATTAGAACAACGTACCTGGAAAAAAATCTAAATATTGGAATTCATCGAATAAAAGTGGTTTTCAACTTAAGAAAATAATAGTAGAATCAAGAATCAATGAAGGGGAACAAGAATATAGAAGTATAAAATATCTTTATGGCAAAAGATAAATAAAGCTAAAGCATCTTTGTGAATGAAAATGGAATGCGTTTATATAGATAAATCCATTAAAATAATATAAATAATTTGGTGGGAAAATAGAATATATGAATTGAATATTCTCAGAAGAAATAGTGGTGGCCAGTAAAGAAAATGAAAAAAGTGTTCTAGCATACTAATATTTAAATACATATGAAAACTGTATTTTGTGTTTTGCCTTTTATTTATAAAATGTAGGCTTGATAACATCCAGCAATGGCAAAGCCATAGAAAATCTCCACTCTTATTCCTCGTAGGTGGGAATGTAGCATGAAATAACTTTTTCTAGTGTGAAATTGGCCAATATCTATTAACATTTTAATTATGGACATCCTGTAACCCAACTGCATCACGTCATAAAACAGCTCCTGCCAATGTCTGAACCAATAGACCATTTCCTCCATCTTGAAGCATTCTTTTCTTGTGCTCTCTGTGTGTCATATTCTCTAGTTTTCCAACTACTTCTCTGCTTCTTTTCTATCTCTTTTGCAAGCTCATCTATTTAAACATCATTTCATCAAGGTCAGGTCCTGTGCTCTGTTTTGTTTTTCATACTCTCTTGGGAAATATCATTCAACCTCTGGCTTTGACTGCCTTTAATATGACAAGGACACTCAAATGACGTCTCCAGGCAGGCTTCTCTCTCTACAACCATGAGCCCACCCACGATCAGCCGTACCCCTGCTGAGACGGCTTCTCAGTGAGTCTATATCTGCCAGTTAGGGTCTTACATTTTTTGGCTATGTGCTTTCAGTGTTAAATGTAGTGTCCAGCATGCAGTAATAGTTCACTGTTTACTTAATTGCTGCCTGGAAGTGAGACAGGACTTTGGAGAGGAATGCACAGTACCACTCCACATAAGGGGAGGCTGGGTCATTCTGCTTCAGCACTGTGAATACATGACCAGACTGGTGAGCCAAGATACAGTAGAACAGCTTTTCAGGTAAGAATTTATTATAGGAGGTTTACATAAGATGAGGAAAAAGGAGTATAACATGGCAATTAACAAAGATAATTTTTCTTTTATTTTTCTGGGTTTTTTTTTTTTTGTATTTTCAGAATTTTCTACAATGTTTATATACTCTTTTTGTAATTGGGGATTTTTAAAAAAATGTAGAGTTCTTTGGAAATCTGCCTTATGATAGGGTGAGAGAGAAAGGTATTGTGTGTGCACGTGTGTGTGTGTGTGTGTATGTGTGTATACGTACGCACACACACATATACACACAGTCAGGAGAGTGAAATGTCAAAGGCAACTGACATAGCAGCAGGAACTCTAGAAGTTGAAACTCCAGGATTTGTCCAAATTGTCTTTATTCTTAAGCGACTTTTAGGGAAGAATAGGGCACAAATTATTTACTCAAATAGCCTGTTATGCCCGATTTTCAAGTATTAAAAACAGAACAGTATTTATGGATAATAAATTTGATAGTAACCTATGCTTTCCTGAATTTTAACTCAGTCCACAATCTTTACTGATGAGTACCAGACACTGACATCCTAGTCAACCAATTCAAGTCATCAAAATAAATAACCTCTTATGAAAATGAAAACTAAACATTACACTGGAGAAATTGAAAGCATGTTTTATCAAAGGCAATTTGTTTATGATCTGACAGTCTTGAAGAATACAATGAAATTATGTATCTCTCCCATTAAAATGAAAGGGCAGCAGCTTTTTTAGACATCAGTAATAAGGGAATCTTGGGTTATTCAGGAAAAAAAAATCTGCTTATTCTACATGCTGAAGATTCTATCTAACTTTTTCTTCTTTGCATTTGCTGAAAAAAATGCATATTTCTGCACTAGTTAATGAATCATAGAAGAAAGCAATACCACTTTCTTAAAAAAAAAAATCTTCATTTTTGGTAAAAGAGTCACCTATAGAACAACCACAAAGGTCATCAAAGTGTTAAAATCACAAGATATACCAGGTAATAGTGGCTTCCTTCTCTATTGGGATCAGAGCCAATGGCCACCATTGCCTGCCTTCTATGTGTGAGCCCTTTGACATCATTCTTCGTGTGTGTGAACCACATCAGCTGGGTTAGTGTAGGGCATTGGCGTTCCAGATTCTCAGATACGGTACGAAGTATCATCCAACTACACATTTACTCGAAGAACCTTTAGTATCTGCTCACTGTGATGAGAGAAATAGTCATGAATTCTGTTCAGACTTTGGGTAGAACAATCATATCTGTATCTTGGTCAGTGTTTTTAGATGATCACATATATATAGCAAAAGAAGACTTTACTGGAATGTGTGACTCATCTAGTGAAAATACTTTCACAGTGCTTGAATCAATATAATACTACTAGAACTATTTACAGTCCGTGCTGCTTGACTTCAAAGATTCATTTATTCTACTACAGTAGTTTAAAATTATCTTCTGAATATCAAAATATATTCAGATTTTTAAATGCACTGTCTAGAAGAAAACCATAGTTATTAACCTGATAACTAGTTTTTTAACACCAATATTTAAGAGAGCTAGAGTTTCACTGAGGTGATATAGGTATATTTTTTCCTACTTGATATAGGAAGAAATGATATACAAACCAGGAGAATTTCAGGTTGTTCGTTAGGAGTTTTAATAACTAAAGTACAATGAGTTTTTAAAAAGTCTCATAATAAAGTAGAAGTAACTCCAGAAACTGGAAAAAAAAAATGAAGCTCTAGAATAGTATTTAAAATGAAGCATACCTAACCAATCTAAAAACCCCAAGATGTGCCAGGTAATAGTGGCTTCCTTCTCCATCAGGATCAGAGCCAATGGCCACCATTGCCTTCCTTCTATGCCTGAGCTCTTTGACATCATTCTCCATGTCTGTGGCCCACATAAGCTGGGTTAGTGTAGGGCATTTGCATCCCACATTCTTTGCTTTCTTCCTGTTCAACTAAATGAACCTCATGGATTATGACATTTGATCACTACGTTTGTATCTAACAGCCTCAGTGAGTAAAACAGTTCCAAGGCCTGGGAAGGCTGACCCATATGGGATTGGTCTGGAATTCAAACTGTGGGGTTCTGAGACTAGTGGGATAGAGAGACACGGAGCTCTGTCATTTTCTGGCTAGATGGTCTCAGAATCTTAGTTTCCTAAAAATATAATTTGGAAAAAACCAGCATTTCCTTCTAGTGTTGTTCTAGTGTTGTTTTATTAGTTCCCTTCCTATTTTCCCTTCCTTCAGTTCACAATAGCACTGGGTGAAGTTAACCCCTTTCATAGATGCTTTTTTGACACCTTCTTGTAATAATTAGCTACATGAGCCATAAATGTGTCTTGGTAATACTATAAGAAAGTTTCAGTGAGCACTAAGCAGTTCTTTTTTGGATAACTTAGAACCGTATGTGAAAAAGACATTTAAAAATGCTATTTTTGATTGCTGATGTCATGGACATTGGCAAGAATATTGAGGCTGTATATCAAAAAGATATTTTAGGGATAAATCAGCATAAGAATAAAATAGAACGCTCATAAAATTGAGAGATCTCTTTGGTATCAAAGTATATTTATGAGATAATATTTCAACTGAAATGGGGAAAAAATGGAAATCCATTGCCATTATATTACTATTTTGTTGAGATGGCAATCTTATAATGAAATCTAAAATTCCAGTTCTCATATCCTAAAGTGGATGCCTGCTTGCTTTAATCTTGGTTATCATTATATCACTAAAGCAATCATCCAAATTAGCTTTGGCATTTTTACGATAAGGCAGGCTAGGCTCTATCCATCCGACGCCACCCCCCTCCCCCATCTGCCTACCTTTTGTAATCCCCTCTCTGTCTCTATGGCTGCCCCGAGTAAAAGTTCAAGAATATTCAACTGCAATCAGCAATGAGGAGATCATTTGAATCTGGCATTTGGTAATTAGAGTCTTCCTTGAGTCTTTGCTAAGTCACAAAGTAGTGCTTAGTTCTGTGTGTCTCCCACAACTTCTGAGACTCTTAGTGATATGGAGTAACAAGAGCTACCAGTGCTTCTCTTATCTTGAAGCTGAGTCTGAAAACATAACCTGCGGTAACCCTGTACAAGATCCTAATGTCCCAAGGTCTGTTTCTCTATGTGTAAAAAAAAGAAATCTGTCTCAAACTCCAAGGTCTGCAGAACCCTTTGAACCTCAAGATTTTATGACTGCTGTAGTCTTTAAGCTATTCCTTAAACTTCAGTTAGTCAAATTCCACTGGCGTACATTTTGCCTTGTTGGAAGCATTTTTCACTCACATTTATTTCGTTGTTTTATTCAGGTCTGTGCATTTTTGTTTTACCTTAAGTGCATTTCAAAATCGACAAATTATGACACTGCCATAAATATTAAGTCGGCTTCACTTACCTCGAATAGAAGGTAGCCCGTAAAAAGAAAACAGGATGGAAAACAACGTAATTGGGTCCAAGTTAGATGGCATGGTTTGAGGAAAGCTCTGAGTCTCAAATCTGATCTCTCAGTTGCAAGGAGCTATAGAAGACATTAACACATTCAAACCACCTTTCTTATCAAGAGAATCAGAAGTTTTAGAGTAGAATTGAAGGGGGAATACAATAATTTCCTCAAAATACAATTTAGTATGATTTAAATCATTGCAGGTACCACTATGGTATAGATTCTATTATATTTGCTGGGAAAACTTCTGTGGTATTCCAAGGGGTGGTGGGAGGGGGGGGTGTTACATTTTTAGACTCAACTCCAGACAACTGAAGCACTGATACCCTTTATTACTATTGTCTCTAAGTAGCATCTCAGAAGTTGTCCTAAGTTACACAGTTCTCTTGTCTGAAAAGCCAAAGGAGAATTTCACAAACTCTGAGTTGTGTGACTAAAGTTTCATCATTCCTAGTTTTGAACATGTGCATTAAAAAAAAAAAAAAAAAAACCTTTGAGACATGATTAACATACTGTAAAATTCACGTAATTAAAATGTACAATTTAATGATTCCCATATAGTCACAGAATTTGGCAACTATCACCATGATCTAATTTGGTAACGTTTTTATTTTCCCCCAAACAAAATCCTATACCTATTAACAGTAACTCCCCATCTCACATCTACTGGCCCCAAACATAGGCAACCAATAAACCACTTTCTGTCTCTAAAGATTTGCATATTCTGGACGTTTCTTGTACATGTAGAATTATACGATATGTATTCTTTTGCACTGGCTTCTTTCACATAGCAGTGTCTTCAAGGTTTATCCAGGTTATAGCATGTATCAGTACTTACATTTCATTATATTGAAATACCATGATTTAAGCAGCCTTCTATTTCATTTTCTATTATAAAGCACAATGAACATTTTGAACATGTATCATGTGAACTTAAGTCATCTTGTAGAATATTTTCTGAGAAGCGAGGTAGTTGGCATATTATACTCCTTTGTCCTCATCTGTGTAAACCTCACGTAATAATTATCACCTGAAAAGCTGTTCTACTGTATCTTGGCTCACCAGTCTGGTCATGTATTCACAGTGCTGAAGCAGAATGACCCAGCCTCCCCTTATGTGGAGTGGTACTATGCATTCCTCTCCAAAGTCCTGTCTCAGGTGGATCACTTGAGGTCAGGAGTTGGGAGACCAGACTGGCCAACATGATAAAACCCTGTCTCTACTAAAAATACAAAAATTAGTTGGGCACAGTGGCGTGCACCTGTAATCCCAACTACTCAGGCCAAGGTATGAGAATCACTTGAACCCAAGGGGCGGAGGTTGCAGTGAGACGAGATCGGGCCAATGTACTCCAGCCTGGGCAACAGAGCGAGACTCCATCTCAAAAAAAAAAAAAAAAAGGAAATTAAATCTTAAGGATTAAAGTTCAACATTCCTTCATAAAATCTGTCCCCCTTCCCACTCTTGAGTGTACCTCCCCTACCCACAACCCCTCTCCCCTTTTGTCTACTTTTCCCTTCCTCCTTCCCTTGCTCTTTTCTAAGAGTTCAAGTTCCATTTTGACCGATCTCAGTTTGTAGAACACACAAGTTGCAGAAGTTAAGAAAGAATCACTGATCACTATACTTCTCCCATGACAAGGTATTTGAGAAACAATTTGAGGAGGAAAGAAATAGATTTAGATGGAAACTAAGAAAACAAAAAGGGTGGTAATATTGAGGAATAGCTAAATTAAATAAAAGGCTTAAATTATGAATTCTGTGAGTCTGGTAACTTCTTTTCTGGTTAATGACACCAAGAGAAAATTAACAAAAGTTATGAAATGAGGTGTTAGCTAGTGCTTTTTTCTATGCGTCCATGATGATGTTTTAATCCTTAGATGCCCATTAACTAAAAGGACTTGACCGAGCTTATATGTCCTGTGGTACAGTCCCTCAGCACAGAGCACTGCCTGGGCTGCTGAAGGATGAATCTGATTGAGGCAGGAAGCACCATCTATAATGGAGGCGTCATCTATAATGGCGGCCCGCCTTTCCCTCTTGTAATGCTCAGGGGAAGAGCGGCTTATCTTCAGGATGGCCAATTCTTTATGGTTAGTATCAGAAATGAGCCTATCAATCAGCCACATGAGACCTTTAAAGGGGCAATAGGGCCATAAACTTTATGAAAAAGGCTAGAGATTGCATTCAGCCCTCAAGCAGATACACAATTACCCTAAACCCAGTTCAGGGCAAGGAGACTAAATCTTCCTCTTAAAAAAAAATCAAGAGCAAAACTCATGAAGTCAAGACCTCCCATACGCACCATGGTTTTTAAAAGCTGAGAGGTACGAGCAGTTGTCAGACAAATCTTTTCTCTGATAGCTATGCAAAGAGAAGGATAAGGAAGAAGGAAAGGAAAGAGAGAAGAAAGTAAGCAATTAGACTAGAGCAGGACTGGAGAAAGACAGATATTTTTGCAGTCTATAAATACTTGCCTACTTTATGAAATAAACTCATTGATATTGAGGGAACTTGAAAAATCCCTCTGATTTATTCACTTTAGGCAGAAGTTAAAGAAAATCTCATTTTCATGAGCTTTCCCCCCTATCACTCAGTTCCCTGGTGACACAGAAAGTAAACCTTTTCTAAGGGCTTTCCCAGACAGTTTGACATTTTGTTGAATTAACTAGCATATATTGTACCAAATTTATATGCTGCATCGTTCCACCCAAGCAAGGAATTATTTCCTATTGAATAGAGTTCTTAGGTCACCAAGAGAACTCTGGAAACTTCCCAGAGTGATCTTGCTTCCCCAGTCTGTCTCAAAAAATCCCTCATCTCACTGTCTACCACCTGGATATAAAAGGAAGAGCGCTGTAAATCTCAGAGGGAACTGCACTGCGGCTCCCTGTGTATACACTATCACAGCGTTTTATCTGGCATATGTCAAGAACATCTGAAAGAGGAGGGAGGCAGGGAAAGTTAGATGAATGAGCAGTCTTTTTGCTGGGGCAATCGACTCTGTCTTGACCCTTCAGTAGCAAATATTCCACATTCAAATGTTGAGATACAAAATGAACAGTACATTCTGTGATGTGGCCTCCATTCAGGAAGCCCATCTGACCCAACTACTGATATGAACCACACAGTGAGGCTGAGTTGTGACTGTAGTTTCCTAGGGCTGCCATGACAAAGTGCCACAAACTGGGTGGCTTAAAGCAGCAGAAGTTTGTTGCTTGGCAGTTCTGGAGGCTTAGAAGTCTAGAATCAAGGTAACAGACAAGGCCATGCTCTTTCTGAAGCCAGTGGTGGAGAATCCTTCCATAATTCTTCGTAACTTCCTTTTTTTTTTTTTGCCAGGAACCTGTTGGGTTCTTTGGCTTGAGACTCCATTACTCCAGTCTCTGCCTTCACCAGCACATAGTGTGTTCTCCCTGTGTGTGTCTGTCTTTGCATGGCTGTCTTATTATAAGACACCAGTCAAATTAGAATAGAGGCCCACCCTCCTCCAGTGTTATCTCATCTGAACTAATTACATTTGCATCAACCCTATTTCCAAATAAGGTCCTATTCAGAGGGTAGGTCTTAAACCTATTCTTTGGGAGGGTAGGAGGGAAGAGGGAGAGCATACATGTAATTTAACTCATAACTGTGACTGTAAGAGATGTTCGAAGTCTTAATTGAACAGACTTAAACACACTCTTCTAATTCAGTTCAATAAGCACTTAACTAGAAATCACTGATATCAAGGACTCTTAAGTGCTGTTGGAGTTGTATGAAATAATCAAAATAAGAGCCCTCCCATTCTTTACAGAAACGGGAAAAATTATAGTACTTACGATATACAAAATGCAGTGGATATGGTAGTGATTAGTAGTAACAGCAGCTAACATTTATATAGCACAGAAATATTTGCCAGACACAATCCTTGAGTGCTTTACATTCCTTTAACCCTCATGACAACCCTATGTGGAAAGTTCAAGGTAAAGCCTGTTTTTTATGGAGCTTACATTCTCAACGTACGTTTGGATTTTTGAGTCCCTGCAGACATCAGTCATTTCATCTGTAGAATATGATGAAATGGACTCCATGACCATCCATTACTTTAACACGCCCAGTGTAGTAACACTGTTGCCTCTATTGCCTTGTTGTTACATTTTAGGGAGGATCCAGGTTATTGGGGTATCAGCCTTTACAAAGCAGCCAGAATGAATTCCACTTAAGCTGTTCCTTGCCCTGGGCTGTAGCTTTGACATTTACCAGACTGGATCTCCCAGGCTTCTTCTGAGTCTCCAGCGCCACAAACAGAAACAAATGTAAAATAGAGACACTGGAATGTAAGGATTTAATGGGCTTCTTAAAAATAAGACCATTCAAAAGTAAGCTCCATGCAAGCTAGGAATTTTATCCCATCACTGCTACCTCTGCAGTCCTCAGAAGAGAAACTGGTCCGTTAGTAGGTGCTCAATAAATATTTGTGGAATGAATGAATGTCAATAATTACCAGGAAATTTAGATCCAAAACCCAAACCATACCAGGGAAGACAGGGTGCTAGCAGATTTTGATAGTCACAAACAATCACTTTGGCTATAAAATTAACAATATAAACATGCCATGATACTTTGGATTTAATCTGAGACTTTGCAGAAACACAACCACACTAGAAGGAGAAGGAATATACTCTTCCCTCCACACCCAAGCCAACATTTAGTAATCCAGATGCCCCATCTGATTTGAGTGGTTTGCGTGTATCGAATTCCTGCATGAAACTCCTTCTTGCCAAACGAGAAAACCATAAAAAAGAAACTACTACTCCGGAACATTCGTTCATTTGCTTCCTGTCTAGGCCATAAGGTTACATACGCTTTTGTTGCAATATAATCAGTCGGCTGAGAGGAAGGAGAATAATAATGAATTATGGAATGCTGATCAATGGCATGATTGAAATAGTAAAAGATTCAAATTGGAAAATACTTGGAGGAGAAACTCTGGTCTTATGGTATAAGAAGGGGCACTGGTTAAATTCACCTTTAGCCCAAAGTAATAAAGAATAAAGTAAGTGGTAGGATATTTTAACATGCCCAGTGTACGAGTATTATTGTCATGCTGTTGTCATGCGTAATGTGCATACTTGAAGATTAAAAAAAACCTTCCCAAAGATGCTTGAAATCCATCAATGTGATACCTAAATGCTTTTGGGACCTATTATTTTCAAGGCAAACCGTGCTACCTGCAAGTGACTTACACTTTTTGGAGAATCCATGTGAGACACAGACAGAAAATGCTGTCCATTTCCTTTGTCCTGTGGTGGTGCCTATCTCGAACAATTCTCATTTCTTTGTTGGTCTTTCCTGCTAGCAGGGTGCATGATGATACTGTGTTAAATATCCCTTCTGGTTTTCTGGTCTGCCTCAGTCCTCCCGTTGCCTTAAAATTTGCAAACTAATACATGTTTGATTTTAAAATTTAGGAAAATATGTTTAATAGCAACTTGAATCTTAAAACTGGGCAGTTTACAATTTCAGCTCAGAATAGTAAGCGTGAAAATGGGATAAGGACGCATTCTGGAGAGCCCGTCACCTCCTTATGAGGGCGATCCTCTGTGAAGACCCAGTGCTGTCTGTTAGTAGGTGAGAGAGTTGACTCCCAAGGTCCAGCTGAGCAACCAGTCACTGGCATGTGAGCCTCAAGATATAAAACAAGAAATGAGGAGTGATAACATTTGAGAGGATAGATCCATTTCGAAGGAAGCACAAGTGAACGACTTTGTAGAGATAACTGTTGGAGCCACCTCAAGATTCTCGCAATATGTTAAGAGCTTTTGGGTTTTCGGATGCAAAGAATGGGGCAAATACCATTGAGAGGCCATGGTCTGATATAAGAACCTCTTTGCATTCTATTGTTTATGTGAAATTCAGCACACTTAGAAATGACTTCTACCTACCCGCAAGGAGGGTTTCATTTTACACTGACTTCTTTTTCCTGCCATTTGAATACTGTCATTCCTTCCTCTTAAAAGAATATTAGGGACAACTGAATGACAAAGACAAGAATTTGGAATTCCAATGTCAAATATCTACAGGAGCCATACTTAGGTGACGTGTGCACCTAAAATAATTAGGGAGAAATACAAAGGGAATGTCTCAGCCATAATGAAGCAGAGAAAACGTATGCATCATGAAGGAGGTAGCAAGACCAAGGCTGTGTGAAAATGCAGGCCCAGTGTCGCCAGACTGACCTTGCTGACAT
Organism: Sapajus apella; assembly: GCF_009761245.1. NCBI lineage: Eukaryota > Metazoa > Chordata > Mammalia > Primates > Cebidae > Sapajus > Sapajus apella. Next base: position 45,148,471 of record NW_022436944.1, read on the forward strand.
CTCTCCCACCTTTCTTTCCCTTAATGTGTTTGATTCCTCAATTTTAAAATGCAAATTCAGTGCAGGTCATCAGTTGATGATCTCTCTGTTAGAATGTGGTCCCAAGGATGCACCTCAGAACATTAGTTGTACAAGATAGTGAAAGCCTTTCAGAATAAGTTGCATGGTTGTGTTTGAGAAACAGTGGGTTAAACAGGTTTCTTTATTGCAGGGTTTCTCAGAACCTTAAATGTGTTACTTACAAAGTCAACCTCTGAGAGTAAGCCCAGAGTATAAAGCATTTCTCAAACTCATCTGACCCTTGGACCTCCTTTCTGTGGATACTTCATCAAAGTACTTTAGAAGACCATGCTGTAATTTGCTTTGCAGTAAATAATGTGAGTGTCATTCCTGTAAGTAAAAATCCTAGGGGAACAGTAGATGTTGAAAAACAAACATCGTGGCTACAATAAGGATGCCTATAAGTGGCTTTGGTAAGTTAGAAACCACAATTTCAATGTATAAAGTAGAAGAGGGAAATAGTAGTGATTTTTTTTTTCATCAGCTACCTTGCGAATTAGACTTTATTATTCAGTGTTTGGATTTTTCAGTTTTAAATTGAAAGTGTGTCAAAGTGTGAGACTAGAGTTGGTAAATCATGCTTTTATTCACTTATAAAATAGTTCATGCCTCAATATATGACAAAATGTTGACTTCTATTATTCATTCATTGGACATATATTTCTCAAGCACCTACTACGTGTCAAGCAATATGCCAGACACTGAGTAGAGTCTGGATTAATTTACAGCTCTAGCTAATGCCAGTTCTAACCTAAACCGGGGATCAAATTAAAGTGTATGTTTTCAATTCATAATTTATCACAATGGAAAACTCCTAACACACAAAGGAGTAGAGTTTCCTCCCCATAAGGGTTTTTCTGACATTTTGAAAAAGAATAGCTTGGTCCACAACTATTTACCAAGTCATAGTATGACCTGAGTTGGTGGTTTTCAGTTACATAGGTGGCTAAAAATAGCATCTGCTTCCCAATCAGCTACTGAAAATCCAAATGATAGGAGAGTGTTTATTTTATCCTGGACAGTTGTTACTGACCATTAAGAATCCTGGTGCTATTTCTTGTTACTCCCTAGGAATTCTCCGCTTCTGTGTTCACACTGTTATTTGTTCTCCCTAGTGTCACTGTGAATCTTCTTAAGGCCCAAATCACATGCCACATATACATAGTTATCTTTTACCCTTCCAACTGGAAGTAAATGCTTCACTCTTCAAAGCCTACCAAGTTACTTATCTGTAGCTTTTTTAATATGGCTGTTGTTAACATTCTCCCTTATAGAAAAAAAATTAATTTCTTGAAGAAATGTGTATCAAAGACTTACTATTTACTATGTATACTGCAGTATTGTATTGTACCACTGACAAATGGAGATGAAATAGATACCAAGGAAAATGTGATTCCTACCAGCCTCACTTTTGTAACCTGGTATATGTCTGAGGATTCTTTCTTCTGCTTAATGTAAGCTCTAGGGTCACTGAGCCCAGGACTTTTTCCTATGTATGTAGCGCAGTGACTTGTACGTATTTGGCAAAAAATTTAGTGAATGTGAACTTGATTTTTCTCACATTTCTCAATCTTAGTTCCCAACCTTGTAGTTTCATAACATCTTAACAAACAAAGTGAATTTTCCTGAAAATAATTTGTCATTTCAATTTTGAAAAATTGTTGACTCCCTCTCTTTATTGCTCAAATTTAAATTAAATTTACAGGTTAAAAAAAAAATCCTCTATGTTTAGTCATCAGGCACAGAGAGTATGTAACACAGTCTAAGATGCAGATGTGTGGGTCTTCCAGGAATTCAGCAAGCGTCCTGACACTCGACAAAAAATTACGACACAATTAGAGTGTGTCTGCTTGCATTTTGTCCTCCAGTTTGCTAAGCTTATTTTTCCATGAAGATCTAGCTCTGCTTTCCTATACCCCATCTTTCTCAGTTAATGAAAATTGTCCTTCAATCTCTGTTTATCCTTTAGCCAACAAACTAGTTTCAGTGGCAGCATTATGGTTACAGCCCACAGGAGCCTTTTGTATGCAGTAATTTAGCTGTCAGTCTGGAAGTGGCAAAAGAGCAGAAAGATGGATGCTGAGCCCGGGGCATTCCTGAGCCGATATCCTGCATGTCCCTACTTGGATGTGCCCTTACTAAAGTAGATAGGGAAAATATTTCCCCGACTTGCTCTAGTTATTGCTACATTATAGCTAGGGGGAAATAATTTTACTGGGACTTTGCTAATTGCTAAGAACCCTCTTATTATCCATATAGAGACAGGGGATGAGAGGGTAGAGATCTTTTAGTGAGAGAATTGTCCTCAGGAAAAAAAAAAAACTGTAAAAGCAAACGACTATGACATTTGTTGGAGAATCCCCTGTTGCAATATTATTTCAGCATACTGTTTTGGAGTTACCTGGCAGAGAAGAGAAAGTATGGATTTGGGAGCTTTCTGTAGAAGAGCTTGTATGAAAAATAAAATGATTTTAGGCTTATCAACTGACTGATGAATCAACAAATTGAAGAGTTATCTCTCTTGACACTTCAGTTTGTAGACTAACAAGTTGTTTATTTGATTGTGCCGTTAGATGCCTGAAAGATAATGCTAGAAAACCCACAGTCAGCCTCTGGTCATCAAAATAAATTTTTAAAAATTAATTCAGATATAGTTTATTGCTTTGTAATCTCAAAAATCTCGATTAGGATAGATCAATAATCCATTTAAAGATTTAAGCTCTCCGTACATTAACAAGCCCTTAAACTGCATAGTAAGTGCTATCCACAGAAGCAGTTAATTTTTAAATTCAGGAGCATTATATATGCTTTGTACATGTAATGGCAATTACTAGAAATCTGTGACTATTTTAGATTTAAATTTGTCCACCAAATTTATTTTCCATGAAACTCTTGCTCTTTGCTGATATTTTTAATGAATAAGTGATTCCATGCAAAAGTAGGTTTAAAAAGTTTTCGTAATGTATTTCCACGTTTGAAGAGTTACCCTGAATATTTGCATATTAAAAATTCTGAATAGGTCTCATGATTAAGCTTTGTTTAAAAGTTTAATTTTGTTTTGTAAAAAACAAATGTTTTTGTTTTGTTAAAAAGCTTTGTTTTTTGGCTTTTTGATAAAACCAAGTGTTTTCAAATCCTGTGTAATCACTGAAGTCTTTATTCAAATCAGACCAATTACCACATGGAGGAACAAGAGATCCTCAATCTACTTCAAGAAATGCCAGGTTCCTTTATGAACTGCAGTGCGTCCCATGAGGTGTTTCCCATGAGAGTGGGATTTCTAAGAAAAATCTGGTCCAATATGATGGGACTTGTAACGAAACATCCTTGTATCTAAGGACATCAGGTCTCTGCTTTCCCAGTCTTTTAGATTTGCATGGAAAAGGAGCAATTTCTTTTGAAGTCATTTTCTGTATGCCATCTAAAGTAAGGCAACTATGTTTTAGGCCCAGAGAGAAATACATTGGTCTTCCCCATATGGTCAAACACAATATTGATAATTAATGTGCTCCTCAAATAGCATATGTTGTCCTGTTTTCCTAAACTACTCCTTCGAAACCAAATGCACTGGAGCATGAATTGTTGAATCAAGGTATAATAAACATACAGTAAATGTGCAGATCCTACATATAGAGCTTAATAAATTTTGACATGTACACATATATGCAATGTCCCTAATAAGATATAGTTCTATCCCTCTGGAAAGTTCTCTCATGTTCTTCCTCAATTATTGTCCTCCTCTACAGACTGTGAGTCAACTAGTGTTCTGATTTTTATTGTCTAAGATTAATTTTGTCTGGCCTGAAACTTTGTATAAATGAACCTACCCTTTTGTATCTATCATAATATAATATTTTTTAGATTTGTCCATGTTGTTGTATGTTTCAATTATCTTTTTTCTTTTTACTGTTGAGAAGTATTCCATTATACGAATATATCTCTATTTATCTGTTCTTCTTTGGTCGATGGACATTTGGTTATTTCCAGAGTGGGATTTTATAGATAAAATTGCTATGACATTTTTATACAACATTTTATAGATACACACTTTCATTTCTCTTTAGGGAATATCTGGGAGTGGAAATGCTGCATCACAGAAAGTATATATATATAT
>NW_022436944.1:45152744-45391172 GCF_009761245.1 Sapajus apella
AATATATATATACACACATTGTTGTGGTCCAGAAATACAATGTGTGTGTGTGTGTGTGTGTGTGTGTGTGTGTATATACACATTGTTGTGGTCCAGTTTTTATAAAGTTGAATATATATATATATATATTCAACTTTATAAGAACTGTCTAACCTTTTTACAGAGTGGCTTTACCATTTTACAATAGTGCCTATGATGAATAAGAGCTTTGGTTGTTTGATGTTCTCACCAATGTGTATAAGTTACTGTCATTCTTCTTAATTGTAGCCATGTTTTTGGTATAAAGCAGTATCTCATTTTTGATTTAATCACAATATCTTTGCTAACTAATGAGGCTGACCCTGTTTTAATGTGGCTTTTATTGATATTTCTTCCTTTCTGAAATAGCTACATAAATCTGCTATTTTTGTTTAACTTCTATTGAATTCGAGTTTCTTTATACATTCTAGTTATAAATGTTTTGAGATATATGGTTTGGTTATGGATGTTTTATTCATTTTCTTGATGCTTTTTGAGAAGCAGAAGTTTTTCAATTTAATAGATTTATTAATCTTAACTGGTTAGTGCTTTTTATATTCTAAGAAATCTTTGTTTCCTCAAAAAATATAAAAATATTTTTGTGTTGCTTTCAGGAAACTAATATTTTATCTTTTTATCTTAGGATCTTTAATTTACTATAAATTAACTTTTGTGTGATATAAAGCCGGAATGTAAGTTCATTATTAATACTCAGTTTTTGCAGCACTGTCTGATGAATAGATTTTCATTTTCTTTCTGAATTATTTTGGCTCTTCCATCAATCAATTGTCCATTTAGGTATGGTTCTATTTTTTAATTTTCTATTTTTTTATTGATATGTTTATCTTTATGACAACGTAACATTGTCTTGATAGCTGTAACTTTAAGATAAAGTCAAGTAGTGCAAGTCCTCCAACTTTGTATTTCTATTGCATTATTGTTTTGCTTATTCTGGGTTCTTTGCATTTTTATATAAATTTTAGAATCAGTTTGTGGAACTCTACAAAGGAGCCTGTTGAGATTTTGATTAGAATTGTGCTGAATTTATAAAACAATTTGAGCAAAACTAACATCTTAACAATATTGAGCATTCAAAGCCATGAACACGGTATATCTCTGTATTTATGTAGATTTTTTTAAACATCTCTCACAATATTTTATAGTTTTCAATGTTGAAACTTATACATATTCTGTTATTTCTAAATGTTTCTTTTTTTGTCAATGGTACATATTCTGTTATCTCTAAATGTTTCTTTTTTTGTCAACAGTATTGTATTTTATCTCAATTTCTAATTGATCCTAATACTCAGAAATATAATTTATTTTTGCATATTGATTGTATCCTACCTTGCTAAATTTACTTACACATTTTTAATAAACATCTTAGAATTTGGACAAATCATAGTTGTTTTGTCTGAATAAAGGCAGTTTACCTATTCCTTTTTATCCTAAATGCTAATTCTTTTTTTTGTTTCATTATGCCAGACAGAACCTCTAATACATTGTTGAATAGAAGTGGTGAAAGTAGATATTCATGCCTTTCCCCCCAATATTAAGGGGAAAGCATTTAGTCATTTACCATTAAGTATTATACTAACTGTTGCTTATCATTTACCATTAAGTATTATGCTAACCTTTTATTAGGATAAGAGGGGCCCCTCTCAATTTCTAGTTTGCTGAGGGTTTCTATCATAATATGTGCATTGAATTTTTGCAAATACTTTTTCCATATCGACTTAGATGATAGTTTTTCTTCTTTATTCTGTTCACGTGATGAATAACGCTAATTTTTTAAAAAAAATATATTACTAACATTTGTTTCAGAATAAAACCAGATTAGTCATGGGGGTAATATCCTTTCATATATTGCTGGGCTCAGTTTGCTAAAGTTTTAAGATTTTCATGACTATGTTCATGAGAAATATTAGTCTAAATTTTTCTTATAAACTTCTTGTTTAGTTTTCTTAACAGGATTATCCTGGCTGAAAGTAATGAGTTGTAAAGAGTTGTTCTTCTATTTTCTGAAAGAGTGTGTATAAATTTGGTATTGTTTCTTCCTTGTAAAATTTGCCATTTATCTATTTTTAAGTGTACAATTCACTGGCATTAATTAAACAATGTTGTATAACCATCATCATAATTTCCCAAATTTTTTCATCACCCCAAACAGAAGCTCTGATTTTGGCAACCTCTAATGTACTTTGTCCCCATGAATTTGCCTATTTTAGATATTTCATAAAAGTAGAATCATACATTTGATTTTTTTGTGTCTGATTTGTTTCACTTAGCAGAATGTTTTCAAGGTTGACCCATGTTGTAGTATGTATAAGAACTTCATTTCTTCTCATTGATGAGTAATATTATATTATCTTTGTATAACACATTTTGTTTATCCATGCGTATGTTAATAAACACGAGACATGTCCATCTTTTGGCTATTGAGAATAATGCTGCTATGAACACTGGTGAACAAGTGCCTGTTTATGTCCCTGCTGTCAACTTTTAGAGTGGAATTGCTGGGAATAGCCACTTGCCGTTTTTGAATTGAGTTGGCTTTTTATTGTTGACTTGTAGGAATTCTTTATTCTAGGTATTGGAGCTTTATCAAATATGTTTTACAAATACTTTTTTCTACTTTTAAGGTTTTTTAAAAATTTTGCACAAAGTTCTTAATTTTGATGAAATCCAATGTACCTATTTTTTCTTTCATTGCTCATGCTTGGAGTTACTTATTTTATTAATTAAAAAAACTTTTGATTTTGTTGATGTTTCTGTAATTTTGTTGGCCTTTTTAAAATATCTGATCTCCTTTATCTTTATTAATTTTTTTTGTATGCATACTGTGGGTTTAATTTGCTCTTTTGCACCCTCTCATGGTGAAAATTTAGATCATTAGACCAGTTTTCCTCTAAGCACTGTCTTAACTACATCTCAACAAGTTTCGGTACATTGAGTTCTATTATAATTTAATTCAAAATATTTTAAACTAATTATAAGTCACTTAGAAATATGTTGCTAATTTCCAAGTATCTTTTTACTGTTAGTTTCTAATTGAATTCAGTTATGTTCAGAGAATATACTCTATATAATATTTGACACTTAGAATTTATTAAGATTTTCATTTTATGACCTAGCATACAGTGTATCTCATGGTGAATGCTCCATGTACTTCTGAGAAAAATATATATTCAGTGGTTGTGGGATATAGTGCTCTTTAAATATCATTTAGGTCAAGATAATTGATAGTGTGTTCAAATATTCTACATCCTTACTGATTTTTGCTTACTTGATCTATCCGCTATTGAAAGGAACATTAAAATCTCCAGCTGTAATTGTACATGTGTCTATTTCCCCCTTTACTTTTGCTAGTGTTTATTTCATGTATTTTTAAGCTCTGTTATTAGGCGCATATACATTTAGGATTTTCATGTCTTCCTGATGAATTTACTCTTCATCACTTCTATCTCCGCTAATATTCTGTCCAAGTCTACCTTGCTGACATTTATACAGCCGCTCCAGTTCCTTGATAACAATTTCCATTATATATTTTAATCATTTTTTAACCTCTGTACTTATATTTTAAATTTAAAGTGTGAAATAATTATACTTTTAAAGAGTGTAGAAGTGGAACTTCCTTTCTTCTATATCCAGACAGTTTATTCCTTTTAATTATTTAGTCTGTTTACATGTTATATTTATATAGGTTGGGTTTATGTATACCATCTTGCTATTTGTTTGCATTTCTCCCCTCTGTTCATAACTATTCTTCCCTCTCTTTTGCCTTGTTAAGATTAATTGGGTATGTTTTTTCTGGTTTTTGTTTGTGTTTTAGTATTTTGGTTTTTTTCTCTACATTCAGTAATTATACTCCTTTATATTTTTGCACTTGTTTTAGATATTATGATATGCATCTTCAACTCATGTTAGCCTATTTTGATTTATAGTTATATTTCTCCAAGTATAATGTTAAAAAACCTTACAGTGTTATCTTTCCATTTACACTCTCCTGTCTTTTGTGTTATTTCTCTAAGTTAGGCATTTTATGAAATTTAGAGCACATTGTTATTATTCTTTATGCAGTCACTTGTCTTTTAATAAATTGAGAGCACATTGGTATTATGCTTCAAGCAATCACTTGTCTTTTAAGAAATTAAGAAACAAAAAAAAATATTGCTTATGATTACCCACATATTCATCTTTTCTTGAGCTCCTTATTTATGTTGAATTTCCTTCTGACAGTATTTTACTTCAACCTGAAGAACTTTCTCTGATGTTTCCAATAAATATGTATTAGAATACAAGTCTATATAGTACAAGCCTCCTGGTGCTGAAGTCTTTAAACTTTTGTTACTCTGAAAACATCTTAATATCACTTTTATTTTTTAAGAATATTTTTGTTGGATATACAATGCTAGCTTGAAAGCTGTTTTTTTTTTAATTTCAATAAATTAGAGATGTTTTTAGATTGCGTTCTTGCCTGTATTGCCGCTGTTATTCTTTTTTCATTGTTCCTCTGTATATAATGTGTTTTTTTTCCTTCTGGCTGCTTTTAGACTTTTCTCTCTCTTTTTTTTAAATATTATATCATTAGGTATGATTTTTCTTTTTATCTGTTTGTGATTCATTAAGATCCTTGAATCTAAATAGTTAAAATGTATTTGACAGAATTTTATGGAAGATTACTGATTAATTTTTGCTCACATATTTCTCCTTACCAAATCTGTCTTTTCTCTTCTTAGAGGACTCTAATTGCATGTATGGTAACCTATTTTATGTTGTCCCACAAATCACTGAAGCTCTATTCTTTTGTCTATTTCCATTTTAACTGTTGTGCTTTTTCTTAGTTTCTGTCGTTCTTCAAGCTTTCTGATCTCTCTGGCATTTGAAATCTGCTATTATTCATCCGATGATTTTTTTTTTCCAGACAGTATTTTTCAATTCTAGAATTTTTATTTGGTTCTCTTATCGTTTGTATTTGTCCGTTGGGATTTGCCATTTGTTCATTCATTGTGTCCATCTTTTGTTTAAACTACTGAATATATTTACAATAACTTTTGAAATCATTGTTCGCTAATTCTAACATTTCTGTCATTCCTGTGTTTCTATATTCTATTTTGTTTCTCATGGTTAGTTTTTCATACTTTTGTTGTCCAGTAATTACTGAGTGTGTGCTGGGCATAGTAAATGCTTTGCTGTTGGGACTCTGGGTTGTATTACCATCCTTTAAAGACGACTGAGTTTTGTTCTGAAGTTCTGTTTGTTTTGCAACTGGACTTTCAGCTTGGTTTTAGGCTTTGTTGGGACAAATCTAAAGTAGCTTTATTTTAGGGTTAGAGTTGCCATATTCTTAAGATACGGCCTTTATAAGGTTTCAACTAGATGCTCTGGGTATTCAGCAAGGTTTATCCACTTTGGCAAACTTAAATGTTATCCAGTACTGTGTGGCTTTGGGAATCTTCCTTCATCTTCCAGCCCCCCCAGTAGCTTTTATCTGGCAGAGCTCTCTCAGTCTCATCCTCTGGATATGTATCTTAATATTTGACTAATGACTCAGTATGACCCCTATACAGTCCAGTGAGACTTCTTCCGTCTGTGTCTCCCTCCTATTTGGTACCCTATTCTTCACATTCTAACTCAGCTGCTCCATGTTGCAGTTTCTTCCTCCTCTTCTCAGGGAATCTGCTGCTTCTGTTTGAGTTCCTCTTCTCTGTACCACAGTTTGGAATGTATTCCCCAGCAGAAACAACTCTGTCATGTGTTTCCCTTTCCTCAGGGATCACAGTCTATTGTGCAGTTCCTGAGAACGGTTGCTATATGTGTTTTGTCCAGATTCATAGTTTTTTACAACAGGAAGTTAAATTCTATACATGTCACTCTGTCGTGGTAGATACCTGTAAGTGTACAAAAAAACTCTTTTTTTCCTTCTTTTGGCTGTTAAATTTGTAATGTAGTTTTAAAGTTTTATTTGTGTTGACTTTTAATCATCTGTTTGGATAATTACACTGGAAAGATGTTGATATCATCAATACTTACTCTTTACACATAATTAATCTTTCTATATACAACGCCTTGGATATTTTATGACTAGAAAATTATTGGCATTTGGAAAGGGAGGTCTATGAATCACTGTTTTAAAGGGGATGTATGAGGGTCTTTTTGGGATTCAGCAGAAAATGAAGGATAATGTTTTGGTATTATTTCTCTGACTGTATATTGCTATTGCATTTTTCCTTTTTTATATTCCATCTGTTTGGGCTTTTTGTTTAAAATGTTTGTTTCCAGATCTTTGGATTTTATTTTTATTTTTAATATGTATATTTATTTTAATATAATGTTTAAATTAGTTTTTAAAGTCAATTTATTTTGAGTACATTTAAAAGAAAATTTACCAGCTTGTATAGACCCTACCATAAACTAATTCGTTCCCTTAATTATCAGCAGTTTTGCCATAACAAACAAGAAATCATTTATATGCTATTTTTTAAATATGAAATAATGAAGCAGAGCTTGCAGCTCCTTAAGTTGGATAAGCTGTAGATTAATAGGATCCGTTATTTTGAAGACAGTATAAGTCACACATCATTCCAAAAGCAGAATACCAAGAGGATACAAGTAGAGATGTGTCACCTGAAGTTAAAAATACTGGATTATTTTATCAGTTGGGATTTATTCTTTGGCAAGCAACAGTGTCATCTATTTGAAATATGAAAATAAAACAATTTCTTTAACAAACATAGCAATATACATGTATGCCATAAAATGGTAACATGTTCTACGTTGAAGCATGAACTATTCATTTTCAGGTTAGTTAACTTGTTTTGGTGGTTGTTTTTTTAAAATGGTTATAATTTTATTTGCCATTTCATGGAATGGAAAAAGTCTGAATAAGTCATCCTTCAAAGATTTTCCAGATTCTAGTAAGAAGCATGTTTGGGGGAATTCTCAGCCTAATTGTGTTTTATGGTTCTTTCACATTTCTACTTACCCTCCTTCCTCTTCCTTCCCTTATTTTTATTTTTCTAGGCTCTCATCTGGACCTGTCAACTTTTCTGTATACCATTACCAATTCAGTTCATTTATCTTTATTCTTTCCTGAATACGTAACTGAAGATAAATATTGCAATATTTGTAAATCTGATTTTTTAGTCTTATTCAGAGCCTGCTTGTTCCCAAATGATGAAATAAGAAATACTTGACGTCAACATCTTCCTTTTTGTTTTGTTTTTTTTTTTTGAGATGGAGTCTCACACTGTTGCCCAGGCTGTAGTGCAGTGGCGTGATCTCAGCTCAAGGCAGTTTCTACCTCCTGGTTTCAAGCAATTCTCCTGCCTCAGTCTCCCAAGTAGCTGGGACTGCAGGTGTGCGCCATCACGCCCAGCTAATTTTCTTTGTATTTTTAATAGAGACAGGGTTTCACCATGTTGGTCTTGATATTCTGACCTGGTGATCTGCCCACCTCAGCCTCCCAAAGTGCTGGGATTACAGGAGTGAGCCACCATACCCCAGCCATCATCTTCGTTTTATCTTGTGATCCATACTCTCCATAATTGTCCAGGTTAGTATCAAATCTAGTTCCATGATTTTCATTTTGACTACTCTATTGAAATAATCTAAACTTAGTGTAGCTGAAATTCCTTTGCACTATTATTGCATTCATGAGGATAGGCTAAGCTGCTGTAACAAATAGACCAAAATATGTAATGTTTAAATATGAAGGAAGTTTGCTCCTTGTACAACCTACAATGGGTGATCTAGGTTTGAAGCAGTTCTGCTCCATGTAATAATGCAAGGACTCATCTTCTTACATCTTGTGGCCTTGCCATTTCTTATATCCTGGATTAATCAATGTGGTCATGATGGGTTCACTATATCCAGATCTCTTAGTGAAAAATAACATAATGGAGGCTCACTCAACTGTTAATACCCTGGGTCCAGAAATGGTCCATATCATATCCACTCATATTATATTCTGGTTATAGGAATGGTGAATTCTAATTAGGCCTGCATCATATGCCCATCCCTCATCCAGTTCCCACATGAAAAACATGCAATGGACCATCCATAAGAAAGAATATTTTTGTTAAGGAAAGCAATGGTGGGCAAGGTAACTTCAGATGTTCAATACATCTGACAAGATTTCCCATCCATATATATTGACTGTATCATTTGATTTGATTCTTATAATTTGCTAATGTAAGAAGGTGATTGAGGGAAGTCAGGACATTTTTTCCCAGAAAAGTTTTTTACCTTATGAAGATCTTGAATTGTTGAAGAAAAGAATCAAACTCCATAAAATATTTGAAGGGATTTATTTTGAGCCAAATATGAGAGACCATGACCCATGACGCAGTCCCAGGAGATTCTGAGAACATGTGCCCAAGGTGGCTGGACTACAGCTTGGTTTTATGTGTTTTAGGGAGTCATAAGACATCAATCAATATGTGTAAAATGTACATTGGTTCGGTCTGAAAAGGTGGGACAATTCAGGGTGGAGGATTGGGGGAGGGGGACACTTCCAGGTCATATGTGTATTCAAAGATTTTCTGATTGGCAGCTGGTTGAGTTTATCTAAAGACCTGGAGTTGATAGAAGGGAATATCTGGGTTAAGATAAGGGGTAGAGGACATTCTGATTATGTAGATAAAGCCTCCACATAGGATGTTTCAGAGAGAATAGATTGTGAATGCTTCTTATCAGACTTAGAAAGGTGCCAGACTGCTTAGTTAGTTCTCTCCTGGATGAGGAAAAAGATCTACACAGGGACGGAGACTCTCTACAAAATGTTTATTTTTGCCCACGAGAGATAGCTTTGCAGTACCATTTCAAAATATGTCAAAGAAACGTATTTTTGGGGTAAAATAATTCAATTATTTTCAGGGCCTGCTGTCTCATTGGTATCTTATTGCTACAAAGAACCTATTTTGTCTTAAGGACTCTTTCAATGTTAATACTGGTCAGCTGTGCCTGAATTCCAATGGGTGGGAGGTGTATATTGAGGCCTGTATGACCACCTATTCCCATAATGGCCTGAGCTAGTATTTCAGGTTTACTTTACAATGCCCTTGGCCAAGAGGACGGGCTCATTCAATTGAAAGGGAGCCTAGAATTTTATTTTTGGTTTACAGAATCTCAGGTTTTGAAGGATGTATATTTGGTTTTTTATTCCAAAAGTGAGGTTAGGTGTAATGGTTCAGATTGTGGGTGCAAGAAGCCATAATTCCTGGGTTCAAAACCGGAATCCGTCATGTCTTACTTGTATAGCCTTTTAGCCATGTAACCTTGGGCAAGTTAGCCTTTTTAAGCATCTGTTTCTTCTGCCACAAAATGGGGTGTGGTGGCTTGCACCTGTGGTCTAAGCACTTTGGGAGGCCGAGGCGGGTGGATCTTGAGGTCAGAAGATGGAGACCATCCTAGCCAGCATGGTGAAACCTTGTCTCTACTAAAATACGAAATAATAATTGGCCAGGCACAGTGGTGCATGCCTGTAGTCCCAGCTACTCGGGAGGCTGAGGCAGCGGAATCGCTTGAACCCAGGAGGAGAAGTTTGCAGTGAGCCAAAATTGAGCCACTACACTCCAGCGTGGTGACCACAAAAAAAAAAAAAAAAAAAAAATGGGGGAAGATAATAGTAAATACCTCACAGGTTTGTTCTGAAGAATAAATCAGATAATGCACATAAATTACGGCACATAGTAAATGGTTAGCACTGTTATAATAGCATGGAGATTGTTGTTATTAGAATTGTTATTCATCCTCACACAAGTACATACATGTTTTACAGGTACGAACAATTTTTGGCACTAAAAGAGAAGGCTCTTGACAAATGTTAGATCTTAAGGATAAAAAGAAACACTAGAAAACTAGAGCATTATTTATTTAACTTCATGCCTTCTGTTTGCTTTGCCCTATCCTGGTATTTCCATTTGTTTCCACAAAAGTCAATATTTTTTCTGTTTCTTTTTTTAAAATAGATTTTTATGTGGGGCGTGTAAACAGTATCTGAAACAAGTGTAATTAAATTCTCTTAGGTATAGGAACAAAATAGTAAAAAAGCCGTGAGCCCGAAATCATGGTTCATGAGAAGGTTGTAAAGGAAAGTAGTTTTGCTAGAAAAGAAACCAAAAATAAGTAGAAAAGGGGGTGGAGGGAGATAAGCAATTTCACAGTAGGGATCTAAGGCAAGGGGTCAAATTCATAGGGATAAAAACGTTATTTGGTGAAACGTTTTCGCGATGAAGGAAGAGCTTCAGTTGGATTCATGTTAGCTTATTCACACTTCTCTTTGCTGGTTTCTCAATCAATCCTCCAGCGACTTGATACACCATGTCTAATTCTTCATAAATCAGCTAAACTTTAGAGTGATATTGACAGTGGCTTTCCCAGCTCCATTGTTTTCTGTCAAGAGTTTTATTCGGTCTCAAAACAATTTGCCGTGAACGCCCTTGTTTGCTTGCCACGCTGGTCTTTGTTCAGGCTGAAAACTTTGATTTATAACTGTATATAATTGATGGCTGTGGGGTAGGGGGACTATAGCCCATGCTCCTCCTCTTTTAATCTAGCTTTGCGTAGAAATCCATGTAGTGGAGCATTCTCAAGGGAACCGGGCTGGGAAATTTTCCATATACCCAATGGGAGGCCATTCATCATGGTGAGGAGTGTGTTTGTGAAAGGAGAGAAAACAAAAGCCAGACCACCTCAAGATGGCTTATCAAAAGAATAGATGTTAAAGCTAATGTATTCATCGTGGGGCATTTCTGAAGAAAAGTAGAGCTATCTGGTGAACCAGATATATTTGCTATTCCAGAAGCAAAATTTGACGTTAGTACTTCAAGTTATTAGTATTGAAAAGCCGCTCCCAGAGTCTCTGACAAGTTGCTAAGTTGCTGACTGGGGAGCAGTTGAAAGCTCTTTTTAAATGGCACAAGTCTCTTTTTTCTAATAATGAAAATAGAAGGAAAATACAGATTTTTTTGGCAGCTTTATCACAATGTAGCTTCCAGAACCTGTCATTCTAATATTTGCTGAATTTAATGCCTTGTTCTCTCCCCACCCTAAGTTTTACTAATTCAGTAAGAGTCTGTGAAACTTTCTAAGTTGACACTTCTTTAGGGTGCAGATTGATACTAAGTTTCTAAAAGTAATTAGAGATTCTTCTCAAGGATTAGAAGTAATAGAGTGAGCCAAGTTAAAAAAAATAATCCTTGTAAAGAACAAACTTCATAATTTTTTGGTTTATTTTGGTTTTCCACCATAAAAATTACCCTACAAGCTGAAGATACTTAATTGTATTTCAATAGCCTGCTCAGAATAAAAATTATGTGCTTTGCAAATAATGCCAAGACCAGAGTATCACAACAATACAAAATTCGAGTGAACTGGAGTATACAGTAAATTTTATATTTATTATTTACACAAGGTATTTTAGTGATTGAGAGTGTTTTTCCAGCAGGGATAAAGAAAGAAAGTACAAATAAAACCAAAGAGGTTTGAAAGCGTTGATCGGGACCGAATCGTATCCCAAAAGAATATCCCAAATTATGAAAGGAGTATGTTGAAACACTGTTTGATATCAGTTCACTGTATTTAGTAAATTAACTGTTCTTACCACTGAAAAAGCACTTAGAGCGATCTGAAGCAAGAACGTTGTAATTCATTTTTTCATGCACCTATTGATACAGAAATTTAAAGTCATTTGTTTTATTTTGCATTGTTTTACCTCAGTGAGGTTGAGCAATAGCAAGTCTCTCCTTGAAAGAGAGGCCAAGAATATTTACAGTTCATTTCCTCTTCTTTAAAGGAGTTTGTACTGATAAATCGTTTCCATATGAATGATACTGGAGTCAAGGTGGAAATAGTGCTTTTTGTAGATTCTATTCCTAGTTAAATCCAAATCCTTTGAAATTAAGAGAAAAACAGTTCCCAGATGTTGGTATATTAGCACTCAAAGTCCCCACTAAATGACACAAAAATCAAGGGGCCTTGGAGAGCAATCTCTTCACATTGACCTGCTCTAGGATGTGACTTCCATCCAGGTCTACTGGTGTAACTTATCAGAAAAATATACATTAACCAAATGACAGAAAGCAATAATTAAAATCCATAATTAATCTGAATGAAAGCGCAGAATAACACAGACATAGGTCAACTTTGAAGAATTAAAATTCCATTTCCTTGAAAGAAGTGAGAGACAAGCTCTGAGGGAGCTAGCTTTACCTCTTGGCAGCTTTGCATATCATCAAAATGAACTTCGTTCAAAATACACCCTCTGAGAACCATGCATACTTTTTTTTAAGTTCTTTCTTGGGAAAAAAATAATACTTGAGGAAACATTCTAATGTCATCTATTCTTAAGCCTCTCTATGCTTCTGGTATTCATTCTTTTTTCTAACAGCTTTGCATTTCAAAAACAATGTTAACTTGTTTTGCACAAATACTTTAATCTTAAGAACTATTTCACTGCCTGTGTTCAATATATAACTTCCAAATTTTAAAAAACAAAACACTGTCACTTTTGTCACAATCTCCTGTGCTCTGAAGATGTTTAAGCCTAAGAACAAATATCATTCTGGACATTTTCCATTGAACACCTTTCTGTTGTCTGATGCTGTCATATGTAGATGGTGTTGCCTTGGGAGACAAAATTTTTCATTAGACTTTTGGGTTACAGCCCTTAATATAGACAATGAATCTCTTCTCACTTCCTGTATAAACAGTTCAGATTAGACAAAAATATTCATGGTACTAAGGAGACAAAAATGCTCTCCCTCAAACGAAGTTTAACTTTTAAACCATAAGCAAAGAAGAATTTCAGAAACAGCCAATATACACTTAGAATGAATAATTGCTGTATGGTGTATCACAACAACCATCTCTTGTTCAAACCCACACTCCATTTTTCATGTGGAGGAAAGAGATGGTTTCCTTCAAGAAATGTTTAAGATGATCCATGATTTCAAAAGTGCTACATGTATATTATTAAAATAAAATATGAAGCCTATTGGCTGTGTTCCAGAAACGCTGAACTAGGTTAAAGGACATATTGAGCAGTTATAGCTTTGCGTGCAATTATTTAATTGAGGAATAGATTTTTCTATCACTGTCCCTGGCAGTAGCAGCCATTTGATCCTGGGGCTTGGATTAAATGTTTCATCAGTAGTGGCTATTTAAGGATGTTTATAGAACAACAAGTCAGTCCCCTGGGCAAGCCTACGTCAACTGCAATAAAGAGATTCGTACAAGTGAATGAGAGGTATTTTTTTGCAAGATGTGCAGAGAATTGAACGTGCCCTGTGCTGTCTGGTTGCTTTCTGAGGTTCGAGGATACACATTTCCTTACGCCAAAGGTTGGAAGCTGAACCCACCCTGTCCATGGGATTGTATGATTTCCTTAGGAAAATGAATTCTCAAGCTACTGCCCTCTTTCTGAGCTCAGGTGAGTCCTTGGAAAACAGAAAAAGTGCAAAGAAGTTGTGATTTACCTTTCCTAGGAAATAGCGCCTTCCGAACTAAACTTTATACCGGACAGCTCGTTGCTTTATGCCTTCTACAGGATCCACCATCTGTTTCACATGGGTGGATATAAATTTTATGGACTTCTCAATTAGGTTTTAGTTTGTTTAGGGTTTTTTCCCCACTTACTCTCCAAGTGCTCATATACATAAATGCATGCAGCTAAGTATGACTGGAATATTTGTGGAGTGGGCACTAAAAGGCGTTTGTCACATTAAAACAGTTGGATACATTTAAAGGCATTCTGGAAATTGAAATCTGAACATCTGTATAAAAAAAGGCAAAAAATATAATCTGTTGTTGCTACCATCAGTATTGATGTAAAAAGGTTTAATTTAGGGTTTATGTTTCCCGCTGTGGTGCTGTGATGATTTGGTTTGGCCTGCATATTCTACGAGTTATTTCACAATTGATAAAAATGCATCCTGCAACTTGGTTGAATCAGAAGATGTGTGTGGAGATTTATTTTCAGAATCTGAGGGATGGTGTCGGGGTGTGCTGTTTCACTCAAATTAGGAAACCAATTGCAGCACGATGTTCTTTTATGGACTTGTAGTATTTGGATAATTGAATGGCTATGCTCTGCCTCACTATAACTTAAGAGGCATCTTTCCTAGATTGGGGAAAAGCAGAAACAAGTGCTTTTACAGCCAGGCTCCAGGAATCTGCTGACAAGGCACTTAGGAGAGAGGCGGCGGCCTTGTCTATTGCTCAGAAAAGTTGACAAAATCTTTCCCATCTGTTAAGTGATAGAAAAAAGTATCCAACCACGAAAAGGTTGCAAGCTATTGTGATGTTTGAGCGCTGTTGAGAACAGAATAGCAAAGCAAATACTCAAAATGCCTTTTTCGCTTAGTTTCATTTAGAACTTTTTGTTGGCTCATTTGTTTGCCCAAGAGCTTAAAAAAAAGGCCCCGTTCCCATATAAAGTGTCTCTATTCTGCTAATGTGTAAATAGGCATTCCTCAAGAATTTAGAGGAAATTGAAGCATAATCTAGTTGTCTGTTTTATTTTTGCTCTTGTTCCTGATACTACCTCTCACAGTGTGCCTGGAAGGTATACAGTATCTGTTAACTCCAGCCCGCTCCGCACACTGCCAAAAACAGGCTGCCACCTGGAATTGATAATCTTTGATTCAAATTACGTGTTTACTCTTTTTTTTTTCCCAGAAAAGAATGTGGGAGATTAATTGTACAGAAATTGGTGAATGTCTTCTTTTTTGATAAAATATGCCTCTGAGAGAAGCACGTTATCTTGCCATGTAATTGTTACTAGCTATGGAAACATTTTTCCATGGAATGGATTCCTAGATAATGTCACCTGAGCATGAGTTTCAGGTATAAGGGAGAACGTTTGACGCACTGGTCATTTTAACTTGTCCCCTTATTCAGTCTCTGATGCTCATTTAGGAGGTAGAGAAGACTTACTCTACAGCTAAGAACAACTGAGACATTTCTTAGAGCATTACAGAGGTATAGTGAGAAAAGGGAATTTAAATTACGATATTCCAATTGCCTCTCCACTAAATGCCATTCCACCCCCACTTAGAGCACAAGTGTGGCTTACAATGCTATTGACTATGGATTAGTCTCATCTCATGGTCATCTCATGCTCTGATACAACTGGGATATTAAAAATCCCTTGCTCACAGTGGACATGTTGCTCATCAGTTTTGCTACCTTCTTAGCTGGAGAATTAGGTTTTAGTTGTTTTATTTTTTTGTTCAATGATCCAACATTATATAAAGCTCTCTGATGCTCCTTTTACACAAGTATCTGGATTGGGACAAATAATTGTTTTGTAATTTTGTTTGTGAAAATTAAGAGTAATATTTCTCAGAATGAAACTACCTTTGCAAAAATTATGACAGTGAGAAAATTATGGCAGTGAAAGAGATCTGATCTGACCAATCCTCATCTTGCCTTTAGCCTCCAAATTGCCCTTAATTATTCCTGGGTATGGGCCAAACTAATTTTGGGAGACATTTCATTTATAGTTTATACGATAATAGCCCTTCCCCCAAACTAGACCACCTTTATAAAGCTAATGAGAGACCACCATGCTGGGAAGATGAGATGAGTCTGAATTTTGCTTACGTGTAGACATAAATGATTACCTACCATTATTCTGGAGGTCACAAAGTTTGCAACTTCCTCAATTACTCCTTCAGATAACATCACTGTTGTAGAATCTAAAACTGGACTTTCAAGATGCCTTTTCAGGCATCATTTGTTGTTGTTTTGTTTTTTTTTGTTTGTTTGTTTTTTGCATGTCTCCTGGCTCTACCTGGACATGCGTACCCCTCCTGTGGCCCAGCCTGAATGACTAAGCTCACATGAGGACCATTTTCCACACCCTTACGATTGCACCCCTAACCACTTGGCAACAAGCACCCTTTGCCTAGACAGCCCTTTCTCTGCCCAAACTATCCTTGAAAAACCCTAGCCTCCAAATTTTCAGGGAGACTGATTTGAGTCATAATAAAATGCCAGTCTCCAGTTCAGCTAACTCTGCATGAATTATGCTCTTTCTCTATTGCAACTCCCCTGTCTTAATAAATTGGCTGTATCTACACAGTAATGAACTCACTCAGTGGTTACAAGGACTTCCTGTGATGATGAAGCTTAGAAATTATCACCACAGTGTTATATAGACTAAAATATAGGACTCTTCTTATCACTAGTGTTATTCTGGGATTGAAATATACTTTGAGCATCTTTCTCTTTCTTGCCAGTATGTGGTGCGTTGCCAATACTCTCATTAACTTATCAAATGCCTATTGTGTACCTTTGGAGGAGGTGCAGAGAGGTTTAGGACAGCACTTCTCAGACTCTACATGTGTCAGATCAGCTGTGAGTCTTCTGAAAATGCAGAATCTGTCACAGGCAGTTCAGGGAAATGCCTGAGACTCTTCAGTCCTACATAGCACCCAAGGGATGCAGATGTTCCTGGTGTGTGAGTAGCTAGGGTGCAGGGCACCCTGTATGAACTTACAGCATAGTGGGTTACATATGAGCATACAAACAGTGGAGAAACTGTGAGGAGGGTGGCTTTCAGCCACTATATGCAAGTCCTGTGCTGTGCTAAGTGAATATGGAATTGTCCCTGATCTTCAGGGACAATTCAAAGCCATCTATCTGGTTTGAGAGAAAGCCGTATAAACCTTAATTGCATTGGAACTGGACAGATAGAGTTCTGTATCAAGACAGCATGACACCAGGAGAGGGAGCGGCTTTGTTCATGTGGGTTAGGTAGACATCACAGGAGGAGACAATTCACTTGGGTCTTGAAGGGTGAGAGGTGTCCAAGCTGACGACGTAGGCATGTGACATTCAAAGGTAAAGGCACAATGCAGCCTTTGGGTTTGAGGGAGCTGACAATTTCTCAGATGGGGTGCACATGTGAGAATATCAGGAAATGTGGTTTATGTGTTTTAAAATATGCCTATCATGTGCCAGGTATTTTATAGATATTCTAGGCTTACAACAAACTTGAAAAGGAAGTAAAATGGCTTCCTCTTTGCAGATGAAGAAACTGAGGTTCAAGGAGATTATGGAAATTGTTGACAGATACAGAGCTTGTCAGACACTGGGCTGGACTTCAGGCCCAAATCTCTATGATAACAGATCCCTGGCCATTGCTCCTCTGCTGAGCCTGGGGAAGTCAGGTGAGGCCAGATCACAAGGAGCCTTGTAAACCACACTAAGAAGTTTAAGCTGGATCCTGTGAGCAGTGAGAAACCCTGGAATGGTTTTAAGCAGGAGATGGCATTCGGAGTTTTGAAAGACTGTTCTAGAGGATTTGTGGATGGTAAATGAAAAGGAGGACCTTTTGGAGGTAGATGAGAAATTGATGGCTACTAAGTAAACAGAATAGTCGGCGTATGGGTACTCTGGAAAAACATGAACCTTATGAAATTCAAGGAGTTTATAGTCTGGTCCAGGAGAAACACATATACACACAAAACAAAATACCAGATACAAGATCTGTGTTTACCCCCAAGTTCAGACTAACAACCCAGAAAAAGTGTCTGAGGAACCAAATTAGCGTTTAAGTGGGTATTGCCCAGACCCAGAGGAAATGATGCCAGGACCCAGCAATTCTAAGGATTCTGCTGCCTTAAGACCTAGCCATTGAATTACTTAAACTGAATTGAATCTTCACATGTCCACAGATGTCTGTTACATGCATATCGAAGGTCTATTCAGTGCTGTTTTCCAATGTATCACTGTTAATATCACTAAAGTCTGTTTGAAATTCTTCCTAAGGGGATGCCCTCTCAATATCAACAAGTGATGGCCTATGTAGCGTATACCCCTATCAAATATGCCTGAATAGTCATTTATTGAGCACCTATTATGTCCTGGGAAAACAGCAAAAATTCTCTGGAGGAACCCCATGAAGATGGTACTGTCATTCTCATTTTACAAAAAGAGGACACTGACCAGGCGCAGTGGCTCCCACCTGTAATCTCAGCGCTTCGGGAGGCCAAGGCGGGTAGGTAACTTGAACTTAGGAGTTTGAAACCAGGTTGGCAAACTTGGCAAAACCCCATCTCTACCAAAAATACAAAAAATTAGCCAGAGATGATGGCCTGTGCCTGTGGTCCTAGCTACTCCGGAGGCTTAGAGGGAGGATGGCTTGAGCCCAGGAGGTGGAGGGTGCAGTGAGTCAAAATCGTGGTATTGCACTCCAGCCTAGGTGGCGCAGTGAGACACCATCTCAAAAAAAAAAAAAAAAAAAAAAAGAAACTGTCAGCACAGTAGTTAAATAACTTGCTCAGGTCACAGGACTACTCAGAATCAGAGTTCTGATGTAAGTGGTGTTGTGCCAAAGTTCTGGCATTTCATCCTCTTGTTGCCTTACATCTCTAGTCTGCTTTCTAATTTTCAAAACAATTTCACTTTTGTTTGATGTATTTTTCTTCCTACAGTTGCTTGAAAAAAAAATGTAAAGAAATAGTTACTTCGTTTGACAAATGAGAAAAAAAGACTGAAGAAATAGAGAAAAGCTCTCAAGGTCACAGTTAAGTAGGTCTGCTCTTCTTCCTTCTGGCCTCTGGTCCGATGATTCTTTTCCCCCTTTGGCTCAAGACTTCATCCCAAGATTGAGTGGTTCCCAAACTTAGCTGTATATTACCATCACCAGGAGAGCTTTAAAAATTACAAATGTCTGGCGTCTACTTCGAGACATTCTGATTTACTTGGCGTAGAATGAATTGGAATGTTAAAAGCTCTTCAGGTGATGCTGATAGGCAGCAGAATTTGGGAACCACTGCCATAGCTTTGGAGAGAATAGGTTTGGGATTGGTTTACAGCAGTGGTTCTCAAAGGATGATCCCTTGACCAGCAACATCGGCACCATCTGGGAACTTATAAAAGCAAATTCTTGGGTTCCACACCAGACCTATAAAACAGATAGTCTGGAGGTGGAGCCCAGCAATCTGTGTTTTTAACAAGCTTTCCAAGTGATTCCGATGCAAGCCAACCCCCTTGGCCATACATCCTCCCAACAGGTTTATGATGTGGAACGTGGTGACCAGCTGTCTGCTATTTGCATTGAGGCCAGAGCTGTGGAGAAATATATTTAAACCCAAATGACAGTACAAGGCATTCAGATTTGTATTGAAAGATGGATTTCCTGGTGGTGTAGGTTGCCAACAGCAAGAATAAAAAACTGAGGGAGGATTTTGGAATCTTTCTGGGGGTGGCCAGGGTATTGCACCATCAAAAGAAAAAAAGGAAAAAGGAAAAATGGGCCTCTGGAGAAGAATGAAAGCAATAAGTATTGTCATCTGATTTCACTTGAGTCATTTACAGTCCTTCTTCCTGATCTTTGAAGTTACTGGTGATGTCTTCCTAACTGGCACCTTTTGTCTTCTGAAAATCTCAATACATTTGAAATCTACATCTTCCAAACAGTTCAGTGCTGTGGCTGAAAGCAGGCTCCACTGCCTGGGAAGGGAAGGGCTGAATTATGCATGGCAAAGTGACTTCTCTCCTGCCTCTTTCCCATTACTGGACTACTTAATTGGCATCATTTCCCTGCTGCCACAATTATTTTTTTCAACATTATGATTTTAAGTAACTCAGCATATTAACCAATTTCCCTAATGCCCTTTGTTGCATGTTCACTCAACATGGCTGGTTTTTGTCATATTTTTCAAGTGTCTCCCACTGGACTTCATAGCTACTTGGGTTAGGTTTTGTTGGTCCTTGTGACAATAGTTTTTGAAAGAATTAAGATTCCAGGATATTGAATTGGGGGAGGAGTTAATATAATATAATTATTTAAACTGAGAACTTGTATGGAGCCTCAGGACGGGAGAGAAGGAAGATAAATATTTATGCAAGACCAGATACCATTGGAGAAATTGTGATGAGAGTTGGGGGAAATTGTATCTAAATTTATTGTACAGATTCCCAAAGTCCAGTTGTTTGACAGGAGTCATTAGTCACCAATTCTAAGATGCCTTATCATATATGCAAACTCTCCCCCTGTAATTTAGTAAGTTATTTATTTTTAGCTGTATCCTTTTGTGTCCAATAACTGACTTTGAGGTTTGACTTTGACATCATTTGACTTTTTCTGTTTCCCTCATGTAGTAAGGAACATATAGTTAAAAATGCCATGAAAACGCTGAGGAAGAAAGGCAAGAGATGGTGGAGAAGAGGGCAGCTTAGCCGCTTTTACCTGGGCTGAGTGGGTGTGTTTCACCTCCTAGTATCTCAAGATGATTAATCTGGGGGTGGACCCTGCATATTAATCATCTGTCAGTTGAGGCTCCTGGGAAGACTAATCTATTCATAGACCCGACATTGTCAAAGGGAGTAGGTGCCACAGTAAGAAAGTAGCTAGCAACTGCTTCATCGACTAAGAAGTGCTAGGGGTTATAAAGTGCTGTTTCCTTTCCAGTTAACCAAAAACCTCTGTGATCAAGTCTTCTCCAGCCTGTGGGGTCTTGCGTAGGAAGGCACAAACCATTTTTGCCGATAGCTGAGAGTGAAAGAGGTACCTTCACCACCTCGGAAACCCTGTTTTATAGGTTATTCTTTTTAGCTCTTTTGCAGCAATTTAGCTAAATGAGTGCAAGTGACTTGAAAGATAGAAGAATAGCAAACAATCAGAGACAGTGAAGATTCTACCCTTCATGTTGCCATACTTTGTGAATGAAAGAACCACTGAAACCAAACAGTACACGCATGACTTGATCTGCAGTGCACTGGACCGCTTCACGGAGATGAGCCAAACACGATCTGATGACTGCACGCAAAATTTATTGTAGAGAAACTGAAAGAGAAGCTAAGAGAAACGGCATGGGTTAAAATAGAAATCTATTCAAAGCAAATCCCCAGGTACTAAAAAAGAAAGTGACATGAAAACATTGAGGGGGTTACTTGAATGTTTTTATAAAATAGTAATGTTTCATTATGGGAGGGGAAGGAAATTGATTTCACTAACATTCTATATGAAAATATCTGCAATCAGAAGTACTTTCCCAAAGCCAGGCCCAGTGGTGCACGCACATAGGCCCCGCTACTCAGGCTTCAGGTGGGAGGCTCCCTTGAGCCCAGGAGTTCTAGACTGTAGTGTGCTCTTAACAATCAGGCGTCTACACTAAGTTCATCATCAATGTGGTGATCACCTCGGAGCACAGGACTCCCAGGTTTCCTAAGCAAAGGGGTGAGCCTACCCATGTTAAAAGAAAGGCAGGTCAACACTCCCATGCTGACCAGTAGTGGGATTGTGCCTGGGAAGAGCCACTATACTCCAGCCTTGGCAGCATAGTGAGACATCATCTCTAAAAACAAAAGCTTTCCAGTTCTTACCTAATGGAGGTCAGTGCCACCAATGATGTGACAGTAGATTCCTGGCATGTCCCTGACCAGCCCCAAACTCCAGTTCACCACCTCACTGCTCTAACCTCATTAGGCTTAGTTTCATATCCGTGTCTCAGGTCACAGGTGGTTCTTCTTTGGGAGTGTATTTCTCGGGGGTATGCTTTGTGCTCATCCAATCTTACCCCTACTTTAACTTGAATTTTGAGCGTGTACTGCATGTCAGTATTGTATTGGGTTAGACTCAAGATTAAAAGAGAAGAGCATGGTCCCTGCCCTTAAGTTGTTTAAAGTCCTTTGGAGATTCAGACATGAAAATGACCATTCCACAGTACCATGTGAATAAATGCTATCAATTTGTGTTTTACTTTTTACTAAGGTATAATGTACATGCAGAAAAGTGTACATATACAGCTGTGAGTTGTCACCAAGAGCAAGGGGCCTGGGAAATCTGGGGAGGCTTCCCACAGGAGGTGAAGCTGGAGGGGAGGCCTGAAGGGTGAGAACTTGTTATTTACAGGCAGGCAAATGCAGACAGTTGAAAGCAGAGTTGATATTCTAGGGCAGGAATTCTTTCAGCCTACCTTCTCCAGAAAGATTTCTATAACCACTTGGCTCTCACTGGTCGGCATCTCCTAATCATAGCTAGGTACCCAAATTGTAGAACATAACTTAGAAGTTAGAGATATCTGTCATGCTATATTATTCATGCTTATTTTTCTAATGTTTATCTTTATTCTTTAAGAAGATGAAGTCAGTGGTACAGAGTGAGTTAGAGCAATTCCTACCTGTGTAACATTGGGTAAAGAAGTCCACCTGTGTAAGGCTCAGCTTCTTCACTGTAAAGGATTGCTGGGAAAAGATGAACCTAGATCAGGATTGACAAACTATGGCTGGTGGGTCAAATCCAGGCTGACATTTGTTTTTTATGAATAAAGTTTTATTGGAACACAGCTATGATCACTGATGCATTATCTGTGACTGATTTTACACATACTGGAAAAATTGAGTAGTTGAACAGAGATTGTCTGGCCCACCCAGCCTTAAATATTTATTTATTTATTTATTTATTTTATTTTTGAGGCAGAGTTTCGCTCTTGTTACTTAGGCTGGAGTGCAATGGCGCGATCTTGGCTCACCGCAACCTCTGCCTCCTGGATTCAGGCAATTCTCCTGCCTCAGCCTCCTGAGTAGCTGGGACTACAGGCACGTGCCACCATGCCCAGCTAATTTTTTGTATTTTTAGTAGAGACGGGGTTTCACCATGTTGACCAGGATGGTCTCGATCTCTTGACCTCGTGATCCACCCGCCTCGGCCTCCCGAAGTGCTGGTATTACAGGCGTGAGCCACTGCACCTGGCAGCCTTAAATATTTGTTATCTAGTCATTTGCAGAAGTAGTTTACTGAACCGAATCCTATATATTTAGCATGTGTTTGTTATTAATAATTGTTCTGAATAAATCCAATGTTAATGCCTAACACATTATCTTCCTCCTAGACACCAACCCCTTAACCCTGCAAAATGCTCTCCATTCTGTTAGGCTTATTGTTAAAGAATTTTTAAAGAATGGTTTCCTGGAAGATACTTAAGATGCTGCAACCTCATGACATCCCTACTTTGAGTGGCTGAGTATCAGCCCCATGAAAGCCGAGGCTTGAGTCCATTCCCTGCTGCAATCTCAGTGCTTGGCTGTGTACCTAGCACAGAGAATGCGTGGAAGAGTGAGTCTGTGAGAGAGACAGAAGTGATTAAGCAGTCATGATTAGAGGTGGTAAGCACAAAAGGGAAGATGGTGACAGACCAGGCAGGCACTCCCAAAGCCTTCAGCTCTCAATGCAGCAGTTCATTTGTCTGACATCCTTGATGAAAATTGCCCCCACTTCTTACCTTCTTTACCAAAGTCCAATGTTACCCATCCGTCCTTGTTTCAGGGGAGACATGGACCTATTGTGGACATTTATAGGCGTTTTTGCAACCTTGGTAAAGGGGAGGGCTAGATTATCAAGACAAGCTTTCAAAGGAAAAATATTAATGTAACAGAATGTGAATGTTCTGAGTGAAGCATTTCATTTATAATGTCTTAGAAAAGAACAACTTACCGGGGGAAAAAGTTCATCTGAAAAATACTGAGATTAAGATGCATATGTATCATTGAATCAAATTATATCTTCTTGGATATTATTATACTATTAACATTGTTCCATTACTGTCAATTTTCCTCTACCTTTCTCATGAGTATTTTCAGGATTTAAAAAATAAAAAAAGCTTTCATTATGTAGTAGAAGATGCCTAAACATTTGTGTAAAGGTTTTCTTGATGTCAGTCTGTCCATGGAAGGTCACTGGAG
The DNA here is from genome assembly GCF_009761245.1 of Sapajus apella. Taxonomy (NCBI): domain Eukaryota; kingdom Metazoa; phylum Chordata; class Mammalia; order Primates; family Cebidae; genus Sapajus; species Sapajus apella. The sequence goes on from NW_022436944.1 coordinate 45,176,460, forward strand.
TCCCCCATGTTGGCCTTTGCTGTCCTTTTTCAGCTCTCTGGGTCTCAGCGACCATAAACAGACCTAAACCTGGTATGTCCCAGAAGTATTTTTACAGAACTTGGCTTACCTCCATCCTGCTTTCCTTCATTTGTGTGTACAGTCTCCTGAGTTGGACACACAGAAAGGCTGTGGGAAGACTTTAGTGGCTGTTCGTAAATGCTTTTCCTTATGGACTACCTTGGCTCCTTGGCATTAGATCTTAATTTACTTTAAAATGTCACTTCCTGGTTTCACCTGACCCTTTTTCTACTGAACAAAAGCAATATCTGCTTTACCTTTTTACCACAAAAACATCTGGCTGTGCTTTTAGGGGATGAGAGGTGACAAAGTGCTCATTCATTCCCTCATCCCTGCGTTGACGGTCACATCCTTCCAAACGGCAAAGTGGTTGTCACTTAAAATATGGTGACAATCAAAACAGACAACATTTCTGTTTTTACATTTACATCCTGGTGGATGAGAAATAAATTGGCAATAATTGAATAAATAGCAAGTTAAAGAAATAAATGATAGGTAATATACAGAGATTTTGAATGTTACGGAGCTTGACCAAAGGAACAAATCCAGGTGCCATTTAAACTATGATCTAAATAACCAAAAGGAGCCAGCCTGCAGAGACCAGGAAGAAGTATGTTCTAGATACAGAATTTAGCTGAAGGCTGGGGTGTACTTACATTAATATATATATATATATATATATATATATATATATATATATATTCAAAAGTGAATGGCTTAGGAAGAGCAGAGAAGACTTTAAACTCAGAATAAAAAAGCTTGAAGTACAGTCAGATATCTGATTCTTAAGAATACATGTATCTGCCAGTAGCATATGCAACCAAATTGTTTTATTTCATGTTTCTACTGGTCTGAAGGTGTAATATTAAACATTGTGTTTCTGATCTGATAATGAAAGGTAACTGCTATTTTTATTGTCTTCCTAAACCAATTGCAATGCTAGACAAGTGAGAAGTCTCCATAGAAATTTTCATCTTATGGTTTCTGTTCCATTTAAACTAGGAGATTCCCATAGCCACTGGGTCAAGTGTCAGAAGGGACAACACACAGGGTTGTATACCAATACTTAAGCCATCTCTCACATGTCTGGTGAGATAAGGAAATGGGAAATAAAGGAACTTGGATCATTGCACTAAGGTTGAGATTCAAGTCCATTCATTAATCATAGACTCCTGTTGACTCTTAGCACCACACTCAGAGCTAAAGCCCAGATCATGCAATTGAAATCATGAATTAGAAAGGCTGAAATACATTTCCTTGTACAGGAACACGAGGGGTAGTTGGAGCGATTATTAAATTTATTCGGTGTAGCATCATCTCTGGAATTCCATAATGACATTGAAAGAGACTTTTGTTACTGACAGGTCTTGGGTCTGTCTTAAGAGTCAGTAGAAGTCAAGATTAGCCAGAAGATGACGAGGATTTTTGGTAGCTAGAGGCTTCATGTCTAATCGCAGAAAAGATGCCTGATGACCCATACTATACCTGACCCCGTGAGAATTCCACAAACTTACTGAAAACCAGTAAGAGCAAAACATGCACTTGGGAAAGAAAAAAAGTAATAAACATGTATACCAAAAAGTGAAAACCACCTTCTCTTGTTCCTGTGCCCAAATAAGCCCCTATGAGTTTTCACAAAATTATGCGTAATCAGAAAATTATATTATCTAGAATATAAGTGTATCCTTAGAAATTAGTCATATATATTATTATATACATATTGTATGTTATATATTACTGTCTTGAAAATTGTTTACTTTGTTTGATCTTAGAAACTTTTCCATATCATTATGTACAGATCTATATCATTTTTGTCATTTTAAAGGCAGCACTGTGTATTATATTGTGTAGTTATACCAACATTTATTTAACTAGTCTCTTACTGATAAATCTTCATGTTTATGTTTCTCTGTTACATTCAATATGGCTTGTCCTTGGCATACTTTCTTGACTCTTTCCATAGATGCTTTGCAGTGGGATTGCTAGATCAAATGCATTTATTTACTTTTTGAAAGGCTATTTGTAATTTTCTTTGAGCACCAACCTACATTCCCACCAAGGGTGTATGGGGATCCCTCCTTTCCCATACCCTCTTCCACCCTGGATACTTTCACATTTTTATATTTTGGCAGCTCTCTTTAAGTAAAAAACTTGTATCTCTTTGTTTTGATTTGTAACTCTAAAATAATTCAGAATAAAGGGTAAACACTCAGAGGACATGAAGCTTGAGAATGATGTCTGTTGTAAGAATGGTACAGGTCTATAGTCCTTAAACCAACATTTTTGGAGGCAGATTTATGAAAAAAATTCAATTGTTTTCAGATTTCAAAAGATATGTAGAGATGCCATAAATTAGGTACCACTCCCAAGCTAATCTGGGCCAGAACTCCCTAAGCAAGCACATCAGCGTTTCTACAGCAAAATGCATGAATGCCCCCACAAAATAGCCTAAGATGACAGATATCTCCATGTTAGTTCAGAAAAGGTTCTTGCTATGAAATATATTCAGATCAGCAGGGGGCGGTGACTCACGCCTGTAATCCTAGCACTTTGGGAGGCCACGGTGGGTGGATCACCTGAGGTCAGGAGTTCGAGACCAGCCAGGCCAACATGATGAAACCCTGCCTCTACTAAAAATACAAAAAATTAGCCGGGAGTGGTGGCACATGCCTTTCATGTCAGCTGATCGGGAGGCTAAGACAGAAGAATTGTTTGAACCCAGGAGTCAGAGGTTGCAGTAAGCTGAGATGGCACCACTGCACTCCAGCCTGGACAACAGAGCAAGACTCCATCACACACACACACACACACAAAACAATAAATACATACACACACACACACATTCAGATCAGATAAAGTCTTGCCTCTAAATGAGTTATGAAGGAGACATTTTGGTATTCAGAGCTTTTTCAATCTCAGAATTTCAGTTAAGATGCTGTGAGCTTATATAAAGCACTGCTTCATGTCAGGTGCAGTGGCTCAGGCCTGTAATCCCAATACTTTAGGAGGTGTATCACCGGAGGTCAGGAGTTCTAGATTAGGTGCCCAGTTAGCAGCATATTGTGAAGGGGTGGGCAGAGGTGGTGTGGACACTCACATTGGACAGCTATGCCATATAGTTTCTACCTTTGCACTGGGTCATCTCTGAAATCCTTTACTGTCTCAGGAGTCTGTAAAATATACATTTATTTGAAAATATGTCAAAAAGTGTCACTCTGTTCAATATCATCAGTCCGCAGGGAAATGCAAATTAAGACCACATTTTTACACCAAACACCTGCCTGAATGGCTACATTGAAAAGACAGACAGTACCAACTTTTGACAAGGCTGTGGGGCAACCAGAACACCCATACGTTGTTGGTGGGAATATAACTTGGTAAAACCACTTTGGAAAGCTATCACTGTCTACCAAGGTGAGCATGTATGCATCTTGTCACCCATTTATTCCATTCCTAGGTATAAATAAGCACTTTGGAAGGCCAAGGGGGGCAGACTGCTTGAGCCCGGGAGTTTGAGACAGCCTGAGCAGCATGGGGGAAACCCCTCTCTACTAAAAATATAAAAAAATTAGCTGGGAATGGCCAGTACACACCTAAAGTCCCAGCTACTCAGGAGGCTAAGGTCGGAGGATTGCTTGAGCCTGGGAGGTGGAGGCTGGAGTGAGCTGAGATTGTGCCACTGCACTACAGCCTGGGTGACACAATGAGATTCTATCACAAAAAAAAAAAAAAAAGAAGAAGAAGAAGAAAAAATCTCATAGTGCTACTATTCTTAATATCCGAAACTGGAAAATATCCAAAGGCCCATCAATGTTAGACACGGTAAGTAAATTAGGATCTACCCACAACAATGGAACATCAAACATAAATGAGAATGAACAAAGTGTAACTACATGCCACATTATGAGTGAATCTCACATGTGTAATAGTACATATGGTTCGATACCAGTGTATTATAAACATACGTAAAACTAATTTCCAGCGCTAGAAGTTGGGGGAGTGGAGGCAATAATGTCTGCAAGGGGACTTTGGGCCCTGGTCATGTTCTCTTAATCTGAATGGGGGTCATGAGTGCTTGTGAAAATTCACTGAGCTCCACACTTACAGTTTGTGTACTTTTCTATAAGAATGATCAGTTTAATAAAAGGCATAAAATATATTTAAAATTCTTGATTTAGAAAAATCACTCTAATTCAAACATTTTTACACTAAAGGTAAAGTATTTTCATAATTACATTATTTTTCGTGTTAGAGAATTTTTATTTTTGCTCCCCACAGTTTACACCACATACAAATATCCTGAATCCCCACAGAGCATCCGCACACCACTGGACTTTATTCCTCCCCTACCTAATGAGCTTTAGGATGTGCATCCAGGCTTCTCTGAGACCTATTGTAAAAGAGGCGGGGGAGAAGGATAGTAAAAAGATAGTAAAACAAGTGCTTTGATAGCACTTTTAAAAAATTCATAACAGGTATAAAAAGAAGTGACAGCTGTTTAGTGTATACATGGGCAAAAAAAAAAAAAAAAAAAGATTTGTGGTACCATAAAGGGCATCAGTCATATGTTTTGCCAAGTACAACTGCACTGCTTCTGATATAATAGTCTTAGCTCTTTCCTTGGCCTTTATCTTGTGAATAATGGATTCGGCTGTTTATAGGTCTCAGTGCATTTGGAGGGAGGAATTGGAAGAATATGATTACCAAATTTGCACGCTCTTGACATTTCCTTGCTATGTCAGAGGAAGCGGCTTCTTTTATCTGCCCTGTAGTTGGGATTGTTTCCCATGCCTGATGTTTTTACTTATGAGTCTCTTTTTTTCATAGCCTGGCCAGTGTGAATCACAAATGTACATTTGATGGTATAAGCATTGCTATTATAAAGAAAATCATAACCAGTTTATTAAGTCACTATCATGAACATATATCTTCTTTTCTATGCATTATCAATTTTAACATAAGAAGAAAATTAAGGCATGCATTTCCCAAGTGTAGAAATGAAATGTAATCTAAATGCAGCTGCCAGGCCCATTGCACAGTACAATTCGGTAGTGTGGCTGTTACTAATCCCAGCAGGAAAGTAATTCAGATCCTTTAGACAGTCCATAGTAGCTACCCCAGAATGACAACAGTTTAAAGACAGGAAGGACTGTGAGTCTAAGCAACAACTTGTGAGAATGGGCATTTGTAATTCACATCAGCTGAAGACATTGTTTTGTTCCCATAAAATGGGAATGCATTAACAAATGAAGGCTGTTACCAGGCTCAGTGGCTCATGCCTATAATCCCAACACTTTGGGAGGCCGAGGTATGTGGATCACCTGAGGTCAGGAGTTTGAGACCAGCCTGGCCAACATGGTGAAACCTGTCTCTACTAAAACTACAAAAATTAGTCAGCCATGGTGGCAGGCGCCTGTAGTCCCAACTACTCAGGAGGCTGAGGCAGGAGAATAGCCTGAACCTGAGAGGTAGAGGTTGCAGTGAGCAGAGATCACCCCACTGCACTCCAGCCTGGGCAACAAGACCGAGACTTCCTCTCAAAAAAATAAAAAAATTACATAAATGAAGGCTGTTCCAGTTGGCTCCAGATTACATTTTTTCTTAAATGGTTTATGTGTTCCTTCTACATTTTTTTTTTTTTTCTGAGACAAGTCTTGCTCTGTCGCCCAGGCTAGAGTGCAGTGGCGCAATCTTGGCTCACTGCAACCTCCACCTCCTGGGGTCAAGTGATTCTCCTGCCTCAGCCTCCCAAGTAGCTGGGATGACAGGTGTGTGCCACCATGCCTAGCTAATTTTTGTATTTTCAGTAGAGAGGCAGTTTCACCATGTTGACGAGGTTAGTCACGAACTCCTGACCTCAGGTGATCCACCTATCTCAGCCTCCCAAAGTGCTGGGATTACAGGCGTGAGCCACCGTACCCAGCTCCTTCTGCCTTTTCCTTTGCCATCCAGTTCTCAGCCATCAGTACTTTGACCAGTTATCTTATATACAGATCCACCTTGCTCTGTTTTCTTTTCTTGCCCTAGTCAAATTTGTACTGTAGAACATCTAAGTAGGCTCATTTGTGCCTTGTGTAAAGTGTAAAGAGGTCCTGAGAGGGACCTTGCAAGGTCTTTCATTAATAAATCTATGTGATATGCTTAGAACAGTTTCTAACATTTTAGTAGGAGCTTAATAAATATTAACCACTATCATTATTTTTAGTATTGTTATAAATTACTAAAATTCATGCATATATTGGACATAAATTAAGCAGTGGAAATAAACCTAGCAGTCTCTCCCTCATCCACAAGTGATATATTTCAAGACCCCCCAGTGGATGCCTGAAACCACAAGCAGTACTGAACCCCACATATACTGTGTTTTTTCCTATACATACATGTCTATGATAAAGCTTAATTTATAAACTAGGTGCAGTAAGAGATTAACAGCAATAATAAAATAGGACAATGGTAATAAGCTGTAATAAAATTTATCACAAATCGTGACTAAATTCTGCAGTTTGAAGTACAACAGCAAAGCTAACAATTTTTTTTTCTCACAATTTCGTGGATAAAATATTTGTAGATCTTAGCAAACTTGACATACAATTTTCTTTTCTTATTAGGTAGAGAACTTGTTTTTTCATTTAAAGGAAGCACTTTATAGCCTCTCCGTGGCACATCTGAATTGTCAGCGTCTCTACTTTTGTGCATTGGGGACAATATTAGGTAAAATAAGGTTTATTTGAATGCAAACCCTGTGATACTATAACAGTAGATCTGATCACCAAGCTCTATTATGTGGCTAATGGGTAGGGAGCATCTACAGCATGGAACACTGGACAAAAAAATGGTTCATGTCATGGGCAAGATGGTACAAGAGGTCTGCATACTATTCAGATCAGTGCACAACTGAAAATTTATAGACTGCTTATTTCTGGAATTTTTCATTTAACATTTTGGACCATGGTCGATCCTGGGTAACTGAAACCATGGGGAAAAAATCATGGATAAGTGGGGACTACTGTATACTCAAATATGAAATGGCTTACATACTGATAGAAATTTATGTCTCACATACAGAAGAGCCCAAGTTAGGATTGAGGTTGCCATGTAGGTGTCTTTTCTTGGCATGACTCAGCTATCTGGGCTCTTTCCAACTTGGGTTTCCTCTATCACCTAGCACCTTGATGTCATCTGTATCCACCCAGAGGAAGAAAAAAGAGATTGATAAATAACAATGAGAGGCTTTATGGACCAGATCAGGAAGTGCCATACATAACTCATAATCCTATTAGTTAAGACTCAGTCACGTGGTCACATCTAACTGCCAGGGAATCTGGGAAATGTAGTCTAATTCAGGGCCCAGGGGAAAAAGAATGGATTTTGATGGACAGATTATCAGTCTCTACTATAATGTTTTTGTATAGCGAGTTTGTGATACTTTTGACAGTTTCAAAACTATTTTTTCTTAATACTTATTTAAATTTACAAATTTTTAAAATTAAAACTACATATGAATTAACTGTAATTTTTTATAATTAAGCTAATTTTTTTCAGCTTTCCTAAAACTATCACTTGAAAATTAGTCTCATCGTGTCATGTTACTATTTGTGTATCTCCTTATGCAAACATTCTGTACCAGTTTCTAAGTGGGTATTCCATATAAAATCGACATGCAAACCATGGGCTATCGAGCAAAGATCTCAGGCTTTGGAGTCATTCAGCAGATTGCATCTGTGCATTGCCACTCACCAATGATAATATCTTGGACATGACATCCAGCCTTTTAAAGTTGGCATTTCTTAGGTAAAATGCAGATAACAATAGCTCTGAAGGTGTTAAATTAATGATGTAGACTGCACATCACCTAGTTTAGTGTTTGCCAAATGATAAGCATTTGGTAGGTATAGTTACATAATATAATATTAGAATAGTAATTACATGTGTATAAATATATTAGCTGGGATTTCATTAAGTGTAGATATGATTGAAGATGTTATTGGCTTAACCTTTTCATTTTTTGCTTTGGAACACCTGATGAATGATAGGTTCTGTGATTTATTTCCTGAGTAGAATAAACACTGGAAGTATGGCCCACAGCATCTTTGGAACAATCAGTGGCATTTTGGTACTATCATGGGAGTGGGGATAACATTAAATATGAAAATAAGTAGTAGAAACTGTGACTAAATAGTGTGTATAATAGAAAAACACTGAAATTTACATTTTTTTTTAAACAGTGTCCTGAAAAGCAAAATATATTTGTAAGTTGGAGCCATGCATGGTGACTCACACCTGTAATCCCAGCATTTTGGGAGGCTGAGGTGGGTGGATCACCTGAGGTCAGGAGTTTGGGACCAGCCTGGCCAAGATAGTGAAACCCTGTCTCTACTGAAAATACAAAAATTAGCCAGGCGTGGTGGCGGGCACCTATAATCCCAGCTACTCGGGAGGCTGAGGCAGAGAATTGCTTGAACCCAAGAGGCAGAAGTTGTAATGAGCTGAGACTGCACCACTGTACTCCAGCTTGTGTGGCAGGGTGAGACTCTGTCTCAAAAAAATAAATAAATAAAAGGAAGTTGGATATGCTGGCTATTAATATATTGTCACTCAAATTCAAGTGTCCCTTTCTCCTCTGCTTTGTGTTGCTGACCCCAGAACTGTGCAACCATGTTCATCATTTCCACCTGGATACCTGTTGGTTCTGCCTATGGAAACACTAGAGAGTGACTGGTAGGTAGGATAAGAAAAAAGAAGCAGGTTTGCTTCCCTTTTGATGAACATTACTTCAGCCATGCTTCTTCATTCAGGCAGCAGCAGTTTGTCTCAAAAGCAGCAGTTGATTCCAAGTTAGAGTTTTTCCAACAGTCTCAGAAACGGCCTCAGAGCCACCAGTGCCTACCAGCTGGACTCGTTCAGAGGCCTGGATCCTAGCCCCACAAGGTACCTCTGTAGGCTCCTGTAACAGGAATTCCAGCTTCTGCCCTTTGCTTCCCTAGCCTATGAGCGAGAGCTGCTCCTTGAAATGATTACTTTATAATACTTGTGTTCTTCTTTTGCCTTTTCAGTTCCCCAAAATCTGGTTTACAATTTTGACATTAAATCCCATCTGTTAAACTATCCAGTGTGGTTTTTGTCTACAGACTGATTGAAAAATTCACACCAGGAGTGGTCTCCCCCCAAAAAACTCCTACAAATGGGATGTGGGAATTGCAATACTCATAAATTAACAGTTTACCACGCTTAGGCGAAATCCATGTCACTGTGTCTTACTTTATGGATGTTTATACTTACTGCTCTTGCTGTTACCAAAGATAATGTAAAACAAACATATTTACAGCATTCTGTACTTTTCTAAGGGCATTTGTATGTGTTATCTCATTTAATCCTTGATTCGTGTCTCCGGGGAACTTTACAAATGAAAAATCTCAATCTGGGAGATGGCCAAAATCAGAGTGAGTTAGGTGGAGGAGCCCAGGACTCAACTTCAAATATTTAATTAAATACTTTTTCCTACCTTTCAGAAGTGCTTTAAAAATACCAGTTGTTTTATTTTTATTTTTCATTTTGTTTTATTATTTTGAGACAGAGTCTCGCTCTGTCGCCCAGGCTGGCGTGCAGTGGCGAGATCTCAGCTCACTGCAAACTCCACCTTCCGGGTTCAAGTTATCCTCCTGCCTTAGCCTCCTGAGTAGTTGGGAAAAATACCAGTTGTTTTATTTTAGAGCAAATTTTCTTTTAAATATTAAGACTTGATCCAACAAGAAAATGAAGTGCCAGTTCACCTAGTGAAGGAGAACCGTAATTCAATAACTTTTTTAGTCTAGTCCTATAGCTGTAGCCAGCCTCCGAAGGCTATAATTATGTCTTATTTCATGAGAAAAATGATTTTTGCCTTTTCCATTTAAAAAGATATTAAATTTCAGAATTTCAGGAAGAAGGAGTATTTAGTGTATTGTAGCTCAGTTTAAACCAATCAAATGTTCGTGGTAAGAATCTGTTCTTAATTACCCCACTCAAATTGAATAATGTTAACATTGCCCCAGGTATCAAAATATCTCATCCTCATTTCTCAGGGAAACAATGAGCTTCATTATGTGAAAGACACATAAAGCCCCAAATTTAAGTTTACTTTAACATAAATAGAGTGTATTTTTACAAATGTATACAGATCGTGTACATTTTTCTGAGCTTGACAGAAAGAACAGTGGGAATGGGGAGATATTTCTAACATCTTGGCTCTCTTTCCAGCCTCTTGAGTCTTTCTAGGCTTGGCAGGATTATTTTCTTACTGCTTAAATACTTGTACGGCTATGATAGCAAGAAAGAATCCATATCAAATCCATCTTGTTTTTTCAGATGCAAGTAATCAATCCTAATACTATTTTGATTTAATTTATTAAGAGATATATTTGTATAAAGCTTTTACAGCAAAATTCAGTGGCATAATTTTAAGAAGTACTTCAATTATATTTGAGAGTCAAAATAATATTTAATTTCAAGAGTTAATTACCAGCAGTCATTCTTAAGTTCTCTGCCATCTTGACCACTGTTGGAATGAAGGCCATGTCTAGGAACTGGGAACACTGTTAACATCTGTAGCCTTAGTTGTTGTTGTTTTTCTTTGGAATTTCTCTTTCACTAGCAGCCTAGCAAAACTGACTTAAAATCATTTGAAATGCCATGTCCTTTCAAAGAGATGGTCCAAAGAAAACTGACAGCTCTATAACATACGTTGCAATTTAAGTTTCCTAGCTAAGTTATCTCCATTTCCAATAAATTTCATATTCATTTTCTTCCCTTTACTCTTAAAACAAACCTTTGATTTGGATATGTCTTGAAGATATGCTTTGGAATGTCACATACACACCAACATCAATGTTTTTGTATTAGATTATAAACCCCTAGGTGGCAGGAGGCAGTATTTTCTTTTGCAGTCTAACTTGCCACCCCACAGACAGTAGGCAGCTGTTCAGTGTTTTGATTATGATAATAATTTTAAATAAAAGAACAGACTCTTATAGAAGTTAAGGGTTATTGGGACATTGAGTAGCTTAAGTCAAGGTCTGTAAATGAGACCAGATTCAAGTACAGACATGGACTTGAACTCGAAGTTGTTTGTCCTTTTAGTTCTCATATCACTGGTGAAAGACTCCCCCAAAAATAGAGGCCACGTGATGATCCTTGCTACTCAAATCACAGAACAGCAGCTGTAGCGTCACCTGGAAGCTTGTTACAAATGCAGGTTCTTAGGCAAATTTCTCTGTCTTATTTATATCTTCATTCAAAATTTGATATAAAATTAAAAAAGATTTTCTTGCATTATGTATGAGTTTTGTTTTTCTAATTGTTACAGGGTATCAAATAACAATATTTCCTTATAAAAGCTAATGGTGGCCAGGAGTGGTGGCTCATACCTGTAATCCCTGCACTTTGGGAAACTGAGGTGGGAACATCACTTGAGCCCAGGAGTTTGAGACCAGCCTGGGAATCAGAGGGAGACCTCATCTCTACAAATAATAAAAAAATTAGTTGTGCATGGTGGCACACGCCTATAGTCCCAGCTACTCAGGAGGCTGAGGTAGGAGAAACTCTTGAGCCCAGGAGTACAAGGTTGCAGTAAGCCATGATGGTATCACTGCACTCCAGCTTGGGTAACAGAGTGAGACCATGTCTCAAAAAAAAAAAAAAAAAAAAAAAAGGGAAAAAAGGTTAATGGTTTCCCTAACCCTCTTCTATATTCGATATTCTGTTTTGAGGGCAGAGTCATGTCAACATAATGGTGTAAAATTTATACAGACTGTGTAAGAGTTTCTTAGCTACGACCTTAAATTTTTTCTGAATTTTCAGGTATTTTTATTTTATTTTTTTTATTTGGTATATATCTGATTTTGTGGTGTTCTTGATATGAGACATTCAGCATGATTGAGAGCCAGTTTGTTTTTCTGTGGTTTTGTTCTGACTTGCTGTTTATTTGGAAACGAATCACATTATAAAGTGATCTGTCATTTGCTTTATTTTTGTTCTGAATTTTTTCTTCATGTTCCCGTTTCTCACTGATCGTTTCCTTGCCTTTGCCCCTTTGTCTCTGTTTTATCTGAACTCTTGTGGTCTGGTGCCAATTGTTTCAATTAGTAATTAGCTCCTTTTCTTCATTTTCTTCAGGAATTCTTAAACTTGGACACAATTCTGTTCCCAGTTTCTCTTGGGAGAGATTGATATGGAAATTAAATTACCACTGGATACCATACATTGCAGCATCAGTTAATTTCCTAAAAGCCTAATTTTGTTCATTCTGGTTTATTTTGACAATCCTAAAACCAACCATTTCCTAATAATAAACATACAGTGGAAATATTTTTTGTTTGTTTTCTTACTTAGGAAATGAAGTTGTCTTCTGAGTACAAGACCTAAGAGAAAGATCATTGCTTTATTTCGTAGAAAGAGAAAAATTGTAATTCTTTTTCTGTACAGCTTCCCGCTAATAATTGAGCTGTCAATTATCCAATGCATCGGCTTCATCAAATCCTGATAATCACCACTGAGTGCTAGTTCTAGATCCCCAGAACCTTCTTAGTTAGCCATGGCATGGCTCCAGGGCTTCACAGACACTCCTGACCTGCTGCGATACAGACAATTGGGTTAGGGTAGCACCTTGAATTAAAAGATGGTAGGTAGAAAGCAGTTCCAGAAAGTTCCCCAGCAACAGCCAGTGACCACCAAGGCAGGAGGAATATTCTCCTGAGCGGGGAACAGGAGAGGCTGGTTGCATTGCCAACACTCTTTCTTCCTTAGAAGGCAGAGTCCAAGAGAACATGTGTAAGGGACCTGCCAGGTTAGAAATGTCTGTCCTGTTCCCCTGGAAATGATTGCTATCATTCCTAGATGTTATGTTTGAACTGTGAGTTAACCCAGAAAGTGTGAGAGATTTAAAGATGGTGTGTAAGAAGTGTTTGGTCAACCCACACAACTACTAACTGGTTTGTTTCTTGGGCATTTCAAAAGAATGCAACTTGCATCATCTTTATTTTTTGTAAGGAGAGGTAGAGGTGGGATAAGGCAATTATGTGCTTACAACATTTGTGTTTAAAGTCTTTTCTATTCCAGCCATCCATCTCTGGGGAGCTGGGAGACATGGAAAGTATGACCCTTTGGGAAACTCTTGCCTCCTTCGGTGCAGCACTCTCCTCTGAAGTTCCTTTTACTCAAGAAGAGCCATGCACCCAAACCAGACAGTTGGAGTAGCTGAGGCTTTGCTTTGATTGCCCTCCCACTGAGCTGCCCTACTTGCAAGTCACTGAGAGTTTTAACTGGTTTGGAGATGCTCTGAAAATATCCTTGAGTTAAAACATTTCTTTTAGAAGAAGTAAAAGTGATGATCTCATCTTGTAGGGATTTTACTTTGTGCTCCAGGATATGCAATACGTGTAAAATAACTTTGTATTTTACTGATTCTAAGAAAAACTTCCTTCTTGCTACCACCGCCCATTTTAGTGTTTGTAAAATCAGGATGGAGCGTACAGTTTACAGCATCTTGCAAGTGTTGTTGGCAGCAGCGATGACATCATTGCCATGCTTTGCATGCATGAATATGGTTGTTATTTCTCGTTGTGTGCCTAGACAACCAGGTAAGGATCCTTGGAGGAAGGAAGATTAGGTTGCTGTCTGAACACCTTCTGCTGACACCTCTGGCAAAACCAGGGATGCTCTAACATGAACGCTTGCCAAATGATGGTTGGCAGCTTAGAGATAATAGTGGAACACTCTAAATTACTTCACTACCATTGCTCTTGATGTCATAGAGGATGATATTGTATAAAATAAAAAGTTACAAGAGACTGAGTTGAAAATCGATTTTGAAGAGTGTTGGACTCTGAGACTAAAGAAGTTTTAGGCGTACATTAACCAATATAATTAGCTCAGATTTCCCTTTTAGTGCACAAGGATGATAACTACTTAAAGGTCATTGCTCTATTTCATAGAAAGAGAAAAATGTGTGGCCCTTTTTCAGTACAACTTCCTACTAATAACTGACATGTCTATTATCCAAGGCATCGGCTTCATCAAATCCTGATAATCACCGCTGAGTGCTAGTTCCAGGTCCCCAGAACCTTCTTAGCTAACCATGTTTTACTTAAAAAAAATAAAAACTATTTTTCTTAAAAACACTGTCTACTAAAGTCTCAGGGAGAAATTTCAAGACTTTAACATTGAACATAAGTATTAAGAAAGCATTGTGTCACCATTTAATTGGCAGTGTTTTCTGTGTCTTAGTAGTACATAGAAAACATTGTGCTTTACTGTTAATGACATTGTAATGTCTATAAAATTCAGTTAGAAAGGAATAGGTAACAATTGGGTGAGTGTGTGGTACATCTATATGTATTAATTTAATACAAAAGATGGCTACTTAATTGAGCTGAACCTATGTGCAGAAGTAGGATCAGCATTCCTAATTATGCTTAGTATTCTTCAGTTTTTTCTTTTTCTTTCCTTTCTTCCTTCCCTCCCTCCCTCATTCCCTCCCTCCCTTCCTCCTTCCCTCCTTCCCTCCTTCCTTTCCTCCCTCCCTCCTTTCTTCCCTCCCTCCTTTCTTCCCTCCCTCCTTCTTTCCTTCCCCCCCCTCCCTCCTTTCTTCCCTCCCTTCCTTTTTCCTTTTCTCCCTCCCTTCTTCTTTCCCACCCTCCCTCCCTCCTTCCTTCCCTCCCTCCCTCCTTCCTTTCCTCCCTCCCTCCTTCCTTCCCTCCCTCCCTCCTTCCTTCCCTCCCTTCCTTCTTCCTTTTCTCCCTCCCTTCTTCCTTCCCTTGCTCCCTCCCTCCTTCCTTCCCTCAGTCCCTCCCTCCTTCCTTTCCTCCCTCCCTCCTTCCTTCCCTCCGTCCCTCCTTCCTTCCCTCCCTCCCTTCTTCCTTCCCTCCCTCCCTCCCTTCCTCCCTGCTTCCTCACTTCTTCCTTCCTCCCTCCCTCCTTTTCTCCCTCCTTCCCCCTTCCTTCCTTCCTTGCTTCTTTCTTTTCTCTCTTTCTTGCTTTCTTTTTCTTTGCTTCTCTCTTTCTTTTTCTTTCCTTCTCTCTTTCTTTATTTCTTCCTTTTCTTTCCCCTTTTCTTTCTTTTCCCTTCCCCTTTCCTTTCAAGTCTCACTCTGTCACCCAGGCTAGAGTGCAGTGGCACCATCATGGCTGATTGCAGCCTCGAGCTCCTGAGCTCAAACTACAGGAACATGCCACCACACTCAGCTAATTTTTTAATTTTTATTTTTGTAGAAGTGCAGCTTTGCTGTGTTACCCAGGCTGATCTCAAACTTCTCACCTCAAACAACCCTCCTGTCTCAGCCTTTCAAAGTGCTGGGATTACAGACATGAGCTTCCCTGCCTGGCCCAGTTTTCATTTTTGAAGAAAACAGTCTTCATTTGTTTTTAAGAAGAATCCTGAGGATTCTCTCCCACAGATAATTTCAAGATGTTATTTTCTACTTTCTTTTTTTTTTTTTTTTTTTGAGAGACGGGGTTTCTCTTGTTACCCAGGCTGGAGTGCAATGGCGCGATCTCGGCTCACCGCAACCTCCGCCTCCTGGGTTCAGGCAATTCTCCTGCCTTAGCCTCCAGAGTAGCTGGGATTACAGGCACGCGCTACCATGCTCAGCTAATTTTTTGTAGTTTTAGTAGAGACAGGGTTTCACCGTGTTGACCAGGATGGTCTCGATCTCTTGACCTCATGATCCACCCGCCTCGGCCTCCCAAAGTGCTGGGATTATAGGCGTGAGCCACCGCGCCCGGCCATTTTCTACTTTCTTGATGGCAGCCTATATTTCAGATCATCCACGTGTTTGATATCTCATTGACTACACTTTTGCCCTGCTAGTTCATATTCTCTTGATTGGAAGTAACCGAAGTAACTGCAGTAGAGCACAGAGCATCCCACAGGACCCAAGAATGGAATGTAGCCGAGTCTGTGAAATTGTGTAGTGCCGCAGCCCAAAAGTCCCTTCTCCCATTTGCAAGTAACTGAGAGTTGTCACTAGTTTGGAAATGCTCTGTAAGCAACTTTGAGTTTAAAATGTTTATTTTAGCAGAAGTAAAATGACCAGCCGCACTCCCTTTTTTTCCCATTTTATGCAAGTCATGTCCTGAGTAATTCCCATCTTTATCAAAGAGAAACATCTTATTAAAGTTTATAAACAAACAAGAGCTGAGAATATAGGAAATAAAGGAAGCAAAGCCAAGATACCTGTTTGTCTATCCTGGATTTACTTACATACTTTCAGTCCAAGAATAGAAGTCTGTGATGCTGTCTTTTTTTACGATGCGTGAAGAAATGTAACGGCAACCTCTTTAAAGAAAAGGCAGAAATGCTTGATGTCATAACTAGCTTGCATTATACTGGCTGTGCAAGAGGATGTGCAGCTACCATTGACTCTGCTGAGCAAATATATCTTTCAATTACTTGGCAATTATCACGCACCTGTTTTCCCTCACAAAGACAACCAAAGCCTTCCTTTAAGTCTAAGTAACTCAGCGTCCCTTGCTAAGAGGACACATCTCTCAAGACTAACTTTGTCTTCTATGGCTGCACTATCCTATGTGGTACATGACGACTAAATAAGCAATCAGACTAGGAATGATATGTTGTGTGAATTTTCCTCTTCCTGATTTTAAAGTGAAAATATTAGACAAGAAGTAAGCAAATATAACAGTTTTTAATATAACAATGAGAAACTTTACAGGTTGATGGTTTAAATTTGTGGGTCCACTAAAGATATACCAGCCAGAAATTGTCCTTTCTGATGCTTTAATAATGATTTTTCTCATTCAGTGAACCAACCAATGTTTTTTGAATGCTTATAATGTTCTGGGCACTGTGCTTAGCACAGGGAATGGAGCAGTAAACAGGGCAGACATAGCCCGTGTCCTATAGCATGGCAGGAAGAACAAACTGTTGCATAAGTAATTGAAATCACATGTGATCATCTACTTCCCAAATAGTAACTGCTCCTGAAGGTATGTAACAGGAATGTGTAACCAAATCTGAGAAGCCACCAAAGCCTCCCAAGAAAGGAACATTTAAATTGAGAACAGAATAAAATTTAGCCAGGAGCATGGTACAAGAGTTTTCCAGGCAGAGGGAAGAGCCCATGCAAATGTCCAAAACAGGAAGAAAATAAAGCAATGTCACATGGGCCAAATCAAAGACCACTCATTCTGATTTACCAGGGACTTGGAAGGTCCGCGAGGAAGATTGAACAATATCCCAAGGACAGAGGAAAACAATGTAGGATTTCAAGCGCGGCTGGGGAGTTAAACAGGTGAGTTATTACAGTGGCCAAGGAGAGAGCCACTGGTGGCCTGAGCTTAGGGTAGTGGCAGTGAAGATATAAGTTGCTGAACTTGAAGCAGAATCAACTCTTGGGTGCAAAGAAGAAGGAAGAACAGAGGATGGCTTTCAGAATTTATCTGGATCATTGGTAGAACAAGTCACCAGGGAAAAAGACACCAAAGAAATTAATTGCTTATTTCTCTCATTCCTGGTTCAAAAAATCTTACTAAAATGTGTTACTGAAATCTGTTCAGTATAACAAGAGAAGATGTGATTGGTAAACAGATGAAGGAAAGAGAAGGTTATAATTGAAGGGTGAAATAGGGTCAGGAGTATAACCAGTGCTTCACTGATGTCTTACCTCCCCTGTAGAGAAATGCCACATATTTGACACTGAGCTTTTTAGCAGCCCAAGATAGGAGGCAAACATGATTTATAGTGTTCATAAGTGAAATGAAACCAATTGCTCAGAGAGGCTCCATTCTGCCCTATATTGAAACCAAAGAGAAATTTCTCCAATAAGTTTCTCTAGAGAGGACACTATATAATGTCATGAATGGCGTCCTCATCATAAACGCAGTCATAACCATCATCAGCTCTTTCCTGTATGGTTCTTCAATATGGACCAGTGCATCTGCCAAGATCAAATTGATTGAAAATCAATTCTGTGAAAAAAGGGAGCTTTTTTCATCAGATTCAACCTGATGTGGTCCAGATTTGTCACTTTCTCATGGTTTGCTATCTATCCCAGGATGGAATGTGAAGTATCTCTTTCACACCTCGTGTCTGTGCGATCCCTGACTTTTAATAAACAGCCCATATATACACATTCTGTGTGATTTGTGCCAAAAGGAAAGACCACTGTGTCTGAGCAAAGATATAGCTTTGGGGGAATCCTCCATAGGTATATCTTCTATTAGCCAAGTTTTTGAAAGATACTTTTGGATCAGTAATGAGTTTATGGTTATATTCCTTGAGAAGTACATGGAGGAAAGCTGTTCTGTTTTGTCAGGAAGTGCTAAGCTATGTGTTTTTTCAGCCAAGTTGAGGGTGGAATGAATATCGTCTTGCAGAAGTTAAAGTGTTTAACAATGAGATATGTCTCGGTAGAAGGATACCTGGTTTTGCTTAGCAATGAGCCATAGGAGTAGTCCCAGGCAACACAAGATCCTCCCCAGAAAGTCATTTTAGGTCCATTATAATACAGACAAATGGGAATGGAGGTCCCAGAGTTCCCTGTTTTAAGGCATAACTTTAATCTTTATCTCAGAAAAATTTTAAAGCAGCTATAACCAAATGCCCACTTTGATCATAAAAAAAATGAAAATCTCAGTAAACAGAGTATCCAGAGAATATAGAGCTCTGAGCAGTGTCATTCCCAGTGTAAGCTGAAAAAAACGTAATGCAATTTTGTTTAAAGTTTCCATCAAAATTTTTACCAATATCCCAGGATGTTTAAGCCTAGGAACACTAAATGTTTATAAATAATCTTTTCATTACTAAGCAAGCTAGGAATATGGGTAGTTCTGGAATGCAGTATTATTACAGTTAGATTTCGGTTTGATAGCTCACTTAGTAGATTCCTCACAATACCTTGGGTTTGAACGTGTTTGAACAGGAGGCTTAGTTCTGTTCTATGGTCATCTACACTGGTAGTGAGCTGTTGGGGACTGAAGGGTTGGTGGTAAGAGGAATATCCTTTAAAATTAGATTTTTGGGGGTTTGAACCCTTGTTCCTTCATTTGACCTTGGCAAATTATCTAACTTTATGCTATTTATGTCAACTGTGTGCTACAATTTTTTCAACTGTAAAATGAATGTAATAATAGTATATGCTCCATAGGTGTATTGTGAGGATTAAGCAAAGTAATCGATGTTCAGAGGTCTTAAGATAGTCCTTGGTACAGACAATGCTCAATGAACACTGGCTGCTACTACGGGTCTTACGTGCTCTGACCCCCATTCATCTTACAAACGTAGGCTTCAGAATGGGACAGGTGGTGAGTCAGATGAATGAGTGTTAACTAAACCTAGCCTAACACCACGAGTGAAAAAGTGATCAAAACGCACACACACACACACACACACACACACACACACAACACACAAAACACTGCTCTTGTGCCAATAGTAAGGAAATTATATTTGAAAACATGCTCGTTTGCTCAGGTGTAGCCAATGGCTGCAATAAACATTCAGGTGGACCTTCTAACAGACTGTAAGATGCCTAGACCTGGTGTCTGTATTTTATCATTGAAAAATAAATGGGCATTTGCACTTTTAAAAATCTGATTAGTAGATAAATGAGATACCATATGAGACTGTGGACAATCAGAAAGTAGAACAGGGCTGGATGAAAGGAGAAGGGATTGTTTGATGGATATAGAGCACAAGGAGAGTTTGGAGCCCCTCCCAGCTTGAAGGCATGCCATTTTAAAATCATTCTTCACAGGAACTGGTATGCCGAATCCTGAGTGTGCAGGACAGAAATAAAGTGTGCAGGGGCGCAAGGAAAGTAAGGACTGGTGGTCTGAATCTCCCAGGCATTCTTAATACTGTATCAGGTTTGCAAACCCAAATGACAACAGGAACCAGATAGGTAACATAAAGAGGCTGCCAGACGAAACAGGATAAATGGCAACTGACATTTGGACTGAACATTGGAGAGACAGTAGAGAGTAGTGGCGACTGTAAAAAACTGGACATTACATGTTGCTTTTAAAAGGGGCAGCTGTTACTCAGATCCAATGACTTGTTACCATAAGGGAAGGTAGGTGGAGTAACGCTATGTCCTCCGACTTGTCAAGAAAAACAGTAAATACCATCTTTTAAAAAATGTTTAATATCTCTACTTGTAAACATTAACCAGTTAAATGTAAAACACTGTGTGGCTCAATACTATCGGCCAAAATGAAATATATCACTGTGCCTATTAGAGTATAATTTCCTGAACGTGCAGTTCTCTCACTTCATATTGAATGTAAGTTATATATCGTTAACTAAAGCCTAAAATTTTGTCAGTCAAAAATGGATCTTAATGGTATCCAGAATTTGGGAAAATGGCTGAAGAGGACCTAGCAAATTCCATGAAGATGAATGACCTAGGAAGATTTTATAAGCAATGTGAGGTTTTTTTCTTAAAGATTTAAATCAGGAATCCTCACACCATTGCCCTTTGGCCGAATCTAGCTAGCTGCTGAAGTTTTACTGAAAATAAGCCACACCCATCATTTACATATTGTCTGTGGCTACTTTCCCATGGCAAAGTCAGAACTCAGTAGTTGCTACAGAGACCCCATAGCCCACAGAGCCTAAAACATTTATTATCCGACCCTTTACGGAAAATGTTGGCCAGCTCCTAATTTAAATAAACATATCAACCCCAAACTGGTTATGTAATTTGAAAAGTGCCATAACAGAAGTATGGGTGCATGAATTCATATGCATGTATATAAAGTAGTGGGAAAGCCTGAAGAAGGGGAGGGATCACTATTTCTGCAAGCCAGTAAGGAAGGTCATTTTTGACTTCAGTCTCAAAGGAGAGGGTAGAGTTTCCCAAGTGGAGAAGGCGGAACTTTCAGGTATGATATGTTTGGATCACAGCTAATGATTTAAGCTTACAGAGGAGGCGAGGTACGAGAGGGCTTAAGACTCTGGAGAATAAATCAGAGAAGACATAAAGAACATTACTCACCTCCTTTTCAGTTTTCAGAATCTCTAGCTTCCTCTTCAGATTTCTAAAGAAAAAAATAACTTCTTTGATTCAACTTTAATCGTTAAAAAATATAGCACAGTTAATTGATGTGTGAACAACTCAGTAAAGATGGATAATGAATACGGTGCAAAAGAAAAATATCCTACACCAATCTACATATTCCCCTCTGTTGAAATCAGTGGACAGTGAGTTTTGGCTTAGCGAGATATTAGAATCCAATGTGTGAGTGGAATGGAGATTTGCTCTTCCTAAGAGTAGTTTGCAAAGAATGTTTTTTGTGTGTAATGGTACTTTGGATTTTGCATGTATTTTGCAGTAATTTGTACATAGTAGGTGTTTGGTAAATAATTAATAGACTATTCAAAATAATTTAAGTTTCTACACATTTATTAAGATTTATCTGTTGAACATTCAACTCCTAAGAAGACTGGGAATGATACCCCTGTGTGTATTTTAAGATGATTTGGAGGTTCATTGAGCTCTTTGGAGGATTCTATCCCAGAGAGTACCTGCCACATTCTACTTTCTTCCTCATTCTTCCTTGTATACCTTAGTTCAGCCCTAAGAAAGGCAATGGTGTATTAGAGAAACCCTTTCTGATTCAATGTGAGATTCTCTTATATTTCTTTGAAAGTCATTCAAAAGTTTGGTCAATGTATCAGTTAGGATAATGTTAATTGTTCCGACACAAAAAACCACAATGCAAATAAGATCAGTTTCAATGTCAGATCTCACACTACGTCGCTTTCAATGATGTCATATCTTTGTGAAGCTGTTTTTCAGCAATTGTTGTGATTTGAAAAAGCAAGTTCTTTGCAAAACTCATTGTTGAGATTGGTAGTATTTGAGAAGTTATGCAATGCTTAACAAATGTTAGTAATGATTAAGAACAAAATGCAAATATCTCTCTGTCTCTCAATTTATACCTGTTCTTGTTTCAGGTACTTACTAGATCATTAGGACATACTAAGTTTTTTGAAACTAACTGCTTTTAAATGGAATAATTAGGTATTTCCTTTGACCTAGGGGTACTGTGGAAAGATCATTTAAACCTTACAGTGCCATGAACTGAAGTTTGTGAAGCTCTGCTCTGGGGCATTCTTGTATGCAGAATGCATGGTTAAAACTGGTTTGTGGGTCAGGTATGATGGCTCATGCTTGTAATCCCAGCACTTTGGGAGGCCAAGGCGGGCAGATCATGAGGTCAAGAAATAAAGACCATCCTGGCCAACATGGTGAAACCCCATCTCTACTAAAAATACAAAAATTAGCTGGGAGGGTGGTGGTGTGCATCTGTAGTCCCAGCTACTTGGGAGGCTGAGGCAAGAGAATCGCTTGAACCAGGAGGCGGAGGTTGCAGTAAGCCAAGATTGTGTCACTGCATTCCAGCCTGGAGACAGAGCAAGACTCTGCCTAAAAAAAAAAAAAAAAAAAAAAAAAAAACCAGCTGGCTTATTGGTACTTCCATGCTCAGACTTATGGCAAGGGACAGGAAAGTATGAGGGGGGCATGTCAGCTATCTTAAAGGTCCCCATCTGGCATGCTGATATCACTTTCCTCATTTCATTAGTGAGATCTTAGTTAAATGGTCTTAAGTCATGGCAAGTATGGCTGGAAAATATGATGTGGCTAGCAAACCATGGACCAGGCATGTACAGAAGATGGAGAATGGATTTTGGTGGACATCTGAATCTTGGCTACAGTCCACCCCTCTAACCACACAGAATATTCTCACCTTTTTCAAGGGAAGAAACCCAGAATACACCAGACTGTGACAACATTCAAGATCTCTGGTGATGCTAAATACTTTCCATCAGATATGGAGTTGGCACCTTGTCATCTTGACATTTGTATCGTAAAAGGCAAGTTAGCAAGTTATCTACCCCACTTCACCACAACACACGTACACAGTGGTGACTCAGGAACAGTATAACGTCATTAAAAACTGCTGTTCTGATAAATAGCAACAATTGATTCTCCTGCATGAGCGCAGACATACGCTGTTACTTGGCAGTGGGGGTGTTGGCCGGGAGGAGTTCCTTAACTGTTTTCTGCTGTCCAGGTAAAACTCCCTTTCCATTTATTTGCTGTGGCCTCAGTCTCCATTCATTGACAGGCTTGTCTTTGCTTCTCGCCTTTCATTAGTCTATGTGTGGTCTACTTTGGGAAGTGTGTTTCACAATTTCATTTCTATTGATGTCAATTTTCAGGACTGAGCATCTTTTTAGGGCTGGAATAGTCGTAGAATTTGTAGGTGAGTCCTGTGGTTTCTTGGGCAATATGATTTCCTCAAAATCAGAGGGGGCTTCTCCTCCATTTGTGCCCATTAACTTCCTTGTGCCAGTAACTACACCCAGTGCTCTTCACTAGACATATTCCACATTTCTTTTCTACCCACATCTCCTTCACATCAGCAGTGGCTGTATCAAAGTCACTTGAAATACTTCCCTGTGGGAGAAAAGCAATAGTTGTATCCCCTTTTCTAATCATATAACCTAATACCTAGTTGCTGGACTATCCTCATTTCCATTTGTTGCAAACGAAAAACTTCTTGTTTAAGCTCATCTTTCTTGTAGTATCTCATGAAAAGCAGCAAGGAGCAGCTCACACCCGTGTTATTTTGCTGCCTATTTGTACCCTTTTGCAGTCATAGGCTTATGTTTGATAATCTGTCTTTTCAACTACATTATCTAGAATTGTTTTTTCCTCTTCCTCGTCTACTATCTCTAATGTTCTCCACGTGGCTATGGGAGAGGCTCACTTCCTGTTGCCTTCTCTAGAACTTTCTAAAAAGTCAATAGCAAGCTGCCGCTCATATCTTCTTGGCCAAAGAATCTCAGTCCTAAACCAATCTGTGCCAAAGATAACTTTGGAATAATCCAAAGCCCTTTAGTAGAGAGAAACCCTCCAAATTCTCCAAACTATGTTACTAGTATTCTGTTGCTAATACTCAACCAGGGAGGAAGTGGAAAGGATGTCAGTAAGAATGCACGTCCATTACAGAGCCCACCACCAATGAGACTTCAGAGCACTGAGAGAACACAGTGTGATGACCTGAATGACCTCTCAAAGTCTCTTCCAGCTCCAGACCTCTGATTATTTAATAATGAACTTGTACAAAGTGAGGGAAAATACATAATTATAATTAAACATTCCCTTTAAACTTCAATACATTCAATGCCCCCCCCCTTTTCAAATCAATACACTCAGCTCCTTCCAGTAATCTCAACAGGCAAGTATATTAAACTGATGAAAAGAAGACAAACATTATTTTGCTGCCCATTATTACTGTTAGTTAATCTGTGAACCCTGGCGATGTCAGAAATTATGCATAGAGGGCCGGGCACGGTGGCTCATGTCTGGAATCTCAGCACTTTGGGAGGCTGAGGCAGGCAGATCACTCAAGGTCAGGAGTTCAAGACCATCCTGGCCAACATAGTAAAACTTTGTCTCTGCGAAAAATACAGCAATCAGCTGGGTGTGGTGGTGGGCACTTGTAATTTCAGCTACTCAGGAGGCTGAGAAAAGAAAATCACTTGAACCCAGGAGGCAGAGGTCACAGTGAGCTGAGATCATGCCACTGCACTTCAGCCTGAGTGACAGAGTGAGACTCTGTCTCAAAAAAAAAAAAAAAGAAAAAGAAAAGAATTTCTGGATTGAACCCTTTATTTCTTTATTTTCCAAACTTTGTTAAATGGTCTTCATTTCTTGTATAAAGTACTCTTACCACGCTAGTAGGTATTTGATCCTGTACTGGGAATTTTATAGGATGTACATGTAGGTCTGTCTTCACACCGTTTCTGGGCCTAATAGGTCGAGAGAGTCAAATTGACCGTTACAGAATTCTTTTCCCCTTGGAAACAACAGTATTTCGGAATTTTTTTCTAAATATTTCTCCAAATCTCTGTCTCGTTCCTTGTGAACCTGTTAAACATATCCACTGAAATGTAGCTTTGAGGTTTTGACCTGCAGACAAGTTGAGATTGAGGTGTTTGCTTTCGTTTCCCGTTTGATTGATGGTCCTTGTTTGTGGCACATTGGTTTTATTTGCCACGTGTTTGTCGTCAGCCTAGCTGCAGCCGTGTTGTAGACAACATACCATTGGTCACCTTTTTCTGTGCTCTTCATGCATTTTGACAATAGATCGGTCTTTTCAGGCTTCTTTTTCAAAATATGTAATTCATTTGATTAATATAGAAGAAGGCAAATGATTCTAATGAAAATTTTGTTACTAATGACTTACATATCGAACTTAACTCTTTATCAACTGATAAAAATTCTTGATTGAGATCATCTAGTTTACTAGTAAGAAATATCAGAAATACATCAATGAGACATTATTAGAAAAGCTTAGATTTAAAGTGGAAGGCCTCCAAAAATATTTTTTTTTCTGGACAAACACACTCTACCCACATGCTGTTGCTAAGTGAATGAACAAATGAATAAGAAATTCAAAGAAAGATGAAGTTTAATCAGGGCATCTGAAATAAGAAGTAGGTAATCAGTGGAGCAGAGAAAAGATTTTGACAGTTAACACTTGTGTATTCATTCAACAAATAGTTATTATTTGCCTGGGAGGGAACTCCACTAAGCAGCTGGTATTCATTGGCGAACAAATCAGACCAGCCCCTGTTCTCATGAGGACTGTTCTAATGAGAAGACAGCACAAGCACATAGAGACGCACACAATTGCAGCATGTATTAGGGGCTATTAAAGGAAAGTACTAGGGCATATGAAAGAGTAACCAGGGCAAAAAGTGATGTTCGATTGGGTGGGCGTGAAAGGTTTCTCTGAAGAGGGGACATTTAAACAGTATTGCTAGATTCAGATATTTTAAAACAAGGGGAAAAGAAGTTATAATACATGTCATATTCCAACAGTGGGATTCAATCTCCATGACCATAAGCATTTTTTAAAAAGTTCACCTCTTTTGTCTTTAAAATTGTCAATGTGGAAACTTCTCAATCAGCAACTTTCTGTAGCTCTATATGCACGTAATTCAAAAAATCCTAAGTGTTATAGGTGTTCAATAAATACTTGTTGACTTGAATTGAACTTTGATTAATAACCCCTCTGCGCAAGCCAATACCGTGATATCAGCACCACTGCTCTGGAAAATGTCTTGATTGGGTTTTTAAACAGATGGCTTTTGCATTCCGTTTTTAGGTGACTTCTCCAGGCAGGAAAACCAGATTAAGGGTAGGAGAGAGGGAAGTGGCCTTCACAGTGAGGTTCCCCTGAACTCAAGTAAGAAATTAGCTGTTTATAAATGGTTCTATTCTCAATAGATTCACTGCCAGTTGAAAATGTAGTTGAGTACATAGATTTTTATTATAATTTTTTGCTGCTCTGGTGTGTGTGATATATTGAAGTGCTGGCTCCTTTGCCTTTTTTTCATTAAAAACATCATAAAACATTTAGGGGTCTGTGCAGAAATTGCTATGACCTCCATTTATAATTAAAGAAAGTAATGTTTCCTTTAAAATATTACTGGAGAGCAGTATTTCTGACCACAAGACCCTGAAGCCTGGTAACCAGATTTGTGCAGATTTCCATTCTCCTGTGTGCAATTACTAATGTAATGGGAAAGAAAGACCACTGGAAAGGAAAAGAACTCTAGTCAGTAAGGTGATTTGAAGCAAGCTTACAGAAACGATGTTTAGTATTTTGTTTTTGTTGTTTTTCCAGTGAAAGCAATCTCTTTTACTTAAAGGTCACTGATGCTAAATAAACATGGTACTTTTTATACATTTCTTAAAATGAAGGATATGGTTCCAGTCTGCTAGCATGTCTCTGCACCTGCGTTTCAAACCTTCATGTGCACACAAACAAAGCACATTCTGATTCAGTGGGTCTGGAGTGGAGACAAAGACAATCTTTCCAAGCAGGTGATCCAGCGCTGCTGGCCCCAGACAATGCTTTAAGTAGCAAAGCTCTTGGCAATATCTTTCATCTCCTGAAAGGCAAACTACATCACTGGTCAATGAAACACCAACTTTGTGTTTATAGTCTAGCTAGTTTTCACCATGTCATAGACAATTTCTTTTGAATAACTTTCTAGAATCTCTCACTTGAATTACTGGGCATGTGTTTTCTTTTATCTGAGAATTAGTCCTAAGGGCAGCTAAAAGGCAAGGCAAAACCCTCAGTCACCCTTGATATTCCCTTTCCTGCACACACTACACTCAATGCAAGTTCTATCAAAATCCATCCCACATCCATTCTGTTCTCTCCATCTCTGCCACACCACTCCAGTCAGGTCCATTATCATTTCTCACCTGCACTCAACAGACTCCCCCAACTTATCTCCTGCTTTTAATATTGTCCTACCGCAATTAGATGATCTTAAAAGAGTCTAAATCAAACGATGTCACTCTCTGCTTAAAATCCTCCGACAGCTTCTCATGTAAAACCCAGACCCATGACTGTAGCATACAAGAGCTACCTGATCTGGCCCTGAAAACCTCCCTCACCTCTTCCCAGGACTTCTCACTACTGGGCCTTGCCCTAACTCCTTGAACTCAGCAGACCAGTTTCCTTCCTGCCTTGGAGCTTTGCATTCATGCTTCTCTTTGTCTGAAAAGCCTTTCCCATGATGCTGGTGTCTTCTCATTCTGGCAGCCCCTCAAGGTCCTTTGTAAATGAGCTAAGCCCAATTTCTCTGTATTTCATCTACAAACTTTATTTCTTATTTAGTCCTTATCACTGTCTGGATGTACCATTTTTTGCATCTCTGTTTACATGTTCATTTTCTGGCTCCCCACTACCACACTAGGATGTAAGCTCCACGAAGGTGCCGTAATTGTAAGGAGGAGGAGAGTGATGGAGAAAGGGGAAGAGAGTGGGAGGTAGAGAAAAGAAAGGAAGGAGGGAGGAAGGAAGGCAACCCAGCTACTTTTGATCAAAATGTGCCCTAGGTTTCAATTTGATACTGAGTGGTATTAGAAATTATTATTTTCTCTTGCTCTAGGGAAGATAGCAATAGAAATTACTATATGTAGTTTAAAGGCCTAAAAACTTATATTTTTACAAAGAGTAGTTCATTTCTGTGTTGAGTTTTAGTAACATCGTTAACTTTTATTTTGAGAAACAAAAAAGACACCATTTGGGTAAATGTACATAAGGATGACACGCCTAATGAGGTTCCTCCCCTATGGATAATGCATTTGATGGGATTCTAGGCTGGCTGTAGGGGACAAAGAGCAAACATTTGCTTTTGTATGAAAAATGATATAAATGGACCCCCTGTAGTTATACAAGTAGGCATGCCCTGTTGCCTAAGGCTGAAGTGGTTTATGGTTATAGGGAAGAACAAAGTACCCTGGTTCACTTGTGTATTTAATTCCTGCTCTTCTTAGATGTTGTAACCTGCTGACCATGCATGACAAAGAGCAAAATGAGGGCAAGTAATTGGATACATGTAGTGTGTGCAATGAATGTGCATTTTGGAATCTCCTAAGTCAAATCATGGCTTAGTCATCTAACTCTGCAAAAGCATCTTAACCTTCCTGAGCCTTCTTATTTTCAGCTGTAACATGAAAATAAGAATCTTTATAAGGTTTTAAAATCATATTTGTAAATACGTAGACATAAGAAATTATGTATTTTACTAGATACTGTAAATAATTTCAAATAATTATATGAAATTGTATTTTATCAATTATAATTCATATAATTTATATATTTCTAGTATACTATATACTAGAAATATATATCTAGTATATAATATATACTAAAATATATTTATCACTTTTTTTTGTACTTTTGGGGACATGGAATCCTACACAATTTCAGAAAGTAGCCTTTGTTTTGCAATCCACGTATTTTGTGTTTAACATTACATTTTACCTTTGTGAGTGAGGGAGCAGCAAGTTAGGGTACATGATTTTATATGAAAAGTGATATAAATGTACTTATACAAGCAGACATACCCTGTTTAACTAGATACCTAGGACAGTCCTATCAGTGAAAACAACTAAATATTCTGAGAGACTTTTAGGTTAATCACTGAAAAAAGAATGATGGACTTGATGAAATTTTAAGAAAGATACAGAAAAAAACCTCAAACGTTGTAATCATAAAAACTCAATCAGTGAATCAGTAGAAAATTAGAATCTGTTGAAGAGAGGATTAATTAACAGGAAACTAGGTAGGAAGAAATAATGTAATTAGCTGAGGAAGGCAAAATGATGAAATGCAAAACTGAAATGGAAAAACATGGATAAAGTAAGAAGGTCCAATGTAAGTTCTAATGAGAAAGAGGCAATATCTGGAAAAAATAGTGTTTAACCCATTCTAGAAATTCAGTAAATTAGAATTTTATGTTTGGTAGATAATTTCTTTCTTTTTTAAATCATTGGGCTGGATGTGTTTCTTACTGTTTTATTGGTTGTAATGTTGTATTTGACCGAATGTAGAAAGTTATCACAAGACAAAAGTATGCCAGATTGTAGGGTCATTTATTATGCCGGCGACCACAGAGGACTCACGTCTCTCCAACCTGTGGTGGCAACAGGAGGGTGCCACGATTTTTTATACCCGAAAAACCACCTTGGGAGTGGGGGTGAGGGGCGGGGATGGGGATGAAAATGCTTCAGACATTCCGAGGGCTAGTGGATTCTGTAAATTACCTCCTGGGCAGAGATGAGGGTGGGGGTCTCCGGACATTCCAAGGGCCAAGGGGACTTTTGTCATTCCGTTTGTTACTTAAGTGGTTTACAGAAGTCAAGATAAACATTTGTTTACACATTATCTGGTTAAGGTGGAAATCACAGACCTTAGTTACTTATTACAAGCCACAGGAGCCAAGATGGCATGGGTTAGGACTGCTTGCCTGTCATATTAGGGCCACAGAGAGCAGTTACTGATAAGAAAAGGTAAGCAGCTTTACATAGTTTTGAAGAACAAACTGCAGTTCTATTTACAGAGGCCAAGGACAGTAGTTATTGTAAGGAGAATGGGGCAGCCATTTCAACTTATCTAAAAACAGTTTTGCATTTTATAAAATAGTTTTGCTCCGGTTCTGGCTCTAGGCCAGCACAATATCACAGTAAGGCATAAATTATTGAAGCAGAAGACAGTCTAGTGGGAAAGAATTATTTCAATTTATTCTACATTCTATCAATTTTTTGTTTGTAAATATTAGAACCATTTCTATTTCTGAGGTAGACTTTTCTTTATCTACAATATGTAAAGTATCAATTACAGCATGTCTTTTTTTGTGGAGAAATGGTTTTAGGTTTCCTGAGCTTGCTTTATTTAAAACAAAGTTTGAAACATAAATAGATAACTGGCATATTTAGAATCAGATTATATAGGTTCAATTTGTATTGAAATAACTTATCTCAAGACCAAGCTGAGATAGATTCAATAGTCTCAGTCTTTGCATTTAAACTTACTCTCACTTTAACCCTTCAATGTGTCCAAATAATAGGCACAGACTACAAAATATTTTATTTTCAATAAGCATACAATATCAGAGTATGGCTTGTTTCTGTCATCTGGTTGGTATTTAATAAATACTTGTTGAATGAGTGAATTAATGCCTACTATAAATTTCAAATTTTAGAAAAATTCACTAAAAGAAAACGAAAGCATGTTTTTGCATACGGTTGGAATTTTCTATTTACCTAAATGTTGTAGCCAATGTTTGTCATCGTTTTGGTATTAACTAAACCTTTTGGTGCAGAGTGATGGAGGAAGAAGGTGATTAGAAATTGTTTAGGAATGTTTTTGGCTGATTAAAAATTAATTTTTATATGGTTGCATTTCAGAAGCTCTCTTTTATATAGGCTTTCCTTCACTAAAACCTCTTCAGCTCTCAATCAAATCATTGTATTTGAAAACTCAGCTTAGAGTATCTTTAGGAAAGACCCTATCATAGGCCTTGCGGAAGTTTGATTACCTTAGTATGCGAAAATGTAGGTAAAAAGGTTCTTTTCATTTATAATAAGACTGTGCAGTAGGGCAAACAGGAACATGACAGGTCTCTTTCCTGTCTGCTATGTTTTGTTCATTTCCAGGTAGTGGAATAAAACAACTATTCCTTCAGTACCACCAGTCTTTACTGAGGACTTTCACACATGATTTTCACTGTCTTGGAATGTTTTCCCCTCTAGTAGAAGCTGCCAATATCTTACTTGTCTTTCAGGGTTCAGCTTAAATGTCATCTGAACATACCTGAATTCTCTCAGCTGAACTCCATTAGAAAGTATGCTGTATTTTCCCCTCTGTGACTAACTCTGACAAATAGAGGCTAAAAAATTGTTCTAAGGAGCTGTGTTCCTGCATGGCTTTTCTAGCAAGACTGAGAATGCTGTGATTTTTTTTTTATATGTATAAAATAATGGCCAAATTAGTAATGTACCACCTTGTATTTACTCTCCTGCATTCCAGGCTCACTGCATTTTTTTTTCTGTCTCACTCTTGCAGCCCTGGATTGCATCTCCCACTAAGCCTTAGCATCTTTGAGACAAGAGAGGTGCCTGGGCATGGGGGGAGTTTGCCTTTTCTGCTCCAATTCAACTCTGAGCTTTGTGTCTCCTTTTATAGTTACTGGTATGAATGTCTTGCAGCACGTTCTAAGAAGCCAAATCACTGTTTGACCCACCCTGCTGTCTCCTGCAGCCTTATCCTTGCACACTTGATGAAACTGCTTGATCTGGAAATTTTGAATTAATAATTGTTCTTCTCTTCTTCCACCTCATAAAATATATCAATGTGTCCCAACAGACTTACCAGTATTTATTATTATTTCTTCCAAAACTGTCTATTAATGTGGAATCAACCTCTTTGTCTTCTGAAAATCAAGCTTCAAGGGAAAGTCAGTTGAGATCCTAAGACATGCCCAGAAATCAAAGCCAAAAGTTATGCAGAGTGAGGTGCCTACAGAATAAGCCAAGTTTTAGGCAAAATTTGCAAGCTTGGCGCCAAGGACATGACTCAGTTAAGGCCTACTGGCTTCCCCTGAGCTCCTAATCATTTTGTATTTAGCTGGAGTAATCCGCTCTTTAACGTGAAGCTCTTCAGTGACTTGGCTCCCTTTGCAGATATCGCACTAGAAATAATGGACTTTGGAAAATAATCTTGGCAGAGCCTTGTTTCTTTTTAAACATTTTTGATCAGATGTAGGGTTTTATAGTCATATTGTTTGTGAAATGCGTTTTCTGTACATTTTTATCATGGCAGTGTTTATGTTGCATGTCTAATTAGCTTCAATATACCAGATGAATTGTTTAAACCCGTCTGGCAGGCTATAATTTCTCAAAGTTTCTCATTTGCTGAAAAACATATATATATATTTGTAAAAGGTTTAGATTCCAGGAATCAAAAAGTCTATGATGGATCCTATTTACCATAGGAAATATACCAAGGAGGAGAGAGAGTGAAGCCATTTGCCACGCTGTCCAGTGGGAGAAGAGACAAGGCCCCAAAGACTTTAAATTCTAATTTGAGAATTTGTGCCAATATTGATAGTTCTTCCCACTCCCAGCTCCTCCCCAAAATTAAGGGCAACAAAAAACCCAGCTGAGAAGTTTTTTACCATTACTAGCATTAAATGTATCTGGGACAGATAAAGACAGAGGAAATTGTGGGTTCTTGGAAGAAAGAATAAAAGGGATCAAGGGTGCAATGGAAGGTGAGATTGGTGAAGAAGGTGGGTTGAGGCCAAGAAAATAAAAACCAGGGGTCTAAAGAGTGTGGCTCTACTGAGAGTCAAGTACTTGTGTGCTACAAATTTCTTTCTTGACACATCTTGACACATTACACCATAATGTAAAAAAAGTTTACAAGTGAAAAGAACCTTAGAGATGATCTAATCCCAGCTTTTCCTCTCTTCTCCTCAAGGAAGGCTTCAGTCTCTTCCTTCTTTCAACTTCTGCTTGAATCCAAGTCGTAAGTCTTTCCTGTACTAAGGTGCTCATCATCATGGGAGGAGGTTCTATGTTTAATAGCACCAATTGTTACTATGATTATAAATAACAGCATATTTGTACAGTAGTTTGCCATCTTGTGCTTTCCTGATATTATTGCATTTGAACATCACAGCAGCCCTATGAAGTCCGGCAGGACATTTTAGATACAAGTTCACAATTAACTCATCACCCAATAATTTTGTGGGTTGCCCATATTAACACATATAATAACAGCAGGAGCTAGTGTTTATGAGAATCCTTATTATATGCTAGGTGTTGTGCTAAGGTGCGTCCCCTGTATTATTCCATCTGATTCTCTCAAAAAACATTATGCTAGGCACTTTTATGAAAGTAAAAGATAATGAAATGAAAAATCAACATGTAAAATAATTCATCCAAGAATTATTTTAAGTGTAGAAATTTGATACAGGTATTATGTGTAGAAGTTTGATACAGCATGGTGACTATAGTTAATAATAATGTGTATTTCAAAATAGCTAAAACAATGGCTTTTAAGTGCTCTCACTACAAAGAAATAAGTGTTTGAGGTGATGAATGCACTAATTAGCCTGATTCCATGATTCCACAATGTATTTATGCATCAAAACATCATATTGTACCCCATAAGTATATACAAAATTGTCAATTAAAAATAAAGCTTTAAAACATTTTAAAAAATAAAATTAAAATATAAAAAAAAAAAGATCAAGGACTTACTCCAGGTTTGACTGATGCTAGTGTATGTTATGGTAGTTTATCAAATTTAAAACAGTATGACTATACAGTACGCCATTATTTTATATACCAATAAGAAGTTTTACAACTACTGGCAGTTAAACAATGGCACAATGCTTTCTTATCATTCTGAATTTTCATTCTTAATGTTGAATGAGTTCTTTTAGATTTAATTTAGACAGATTTTTTATCACATCACCCTTAACCATATGTAAAAGGAGATGTGTAATAAATTTGTTAAGATGTTCCTAAATATCTTAAACATTTAACTTAAACACCGCCACATTTTAAGATTGACTCTTCCCAATTACTTTTCAATTCAGAATCACTGATTCTTTTCCCTAAGAGTAACATTCTTTGTGATATTAAAAACATGGACATAGAGAATTTCTTACAAGAGAGCTCCATTGCTTTTGCCAGGATATTTTCCCCAAGCCTATGATATCCATTCTACAAGTTTTGGGTTGTGCACTTAGGCAGTGACAAACACGTCAGCACCCTGGAGGATGGTAACTGTAAGCACAAATAGTACAAAGGGAAACAGATATGCAATTTAAGATCAATGACATGGTTTACTGCTTCCTTGGTTTGAGGCAAAGCTATGAATAAATCCCAGGTGCTCATGTCTTAAGTTATCTCAAAAATTCATTCTAACAAGTCAGCCTTTTTTTTTTTTTAACTTTATACCTATTCTTTAAAATTTGTTTTCTTTGACTGCACATAAGCCACTTTGTTTTTCAAGTTTTTCAACTACAGCAGGGTTGTAAAGATTCAGAAGGAGTTTCATTAAAATATGAGCGTTTTTGGCAAAGCTGTACACACATATGCAGACACACTTCCAAGTAAAAAGGCTGATAAACACTGATGGAAAAATAAAGTATGTGTGTGACACAAGGAGGGGGGAAGGACTGAAGAAAAATGAGTATAAAATGTCATAAATATGTTGATCCAGCTGTGAAGTTAATTAAATATTACAGTCCTGTTTGAATAAAAACAAAAACTGAGATTTCCTGGAGAGTACTGTTTTCATTTAAAAAAAAAAAAAGAAAAAGAAAAAGACATTTGCCATGATTGAAAAGAGCATGACTTTCTTGCAGCAATTCCTAATGATGTGCTTCTCTATTTTTTATTGTGTTTTCTGTTTAGTTGGAAAGGTGGGGAAGTAAACTAATTGTATGGCATTTTGTTAACCAAATCTCTTTGGTTACTGGCAATTTACAAATAATTAGCTTAGTAAAACCTGTTGCTCATAATTAAAATCATAAGATCTGGTAACATTGAACTGTTTTCTGAGGCAATAAAGAAATATTAAATAATATTTAGTAGGCTGGGTGCCATGGCTCATACCTTGTAATCCCAGCACTTTGGATCTATGAGGCAGGTGGATCACGTGAGGTCAGGAAGTCAAGACCAGCCTGGCCAATATGGTAGAAACCCGTCTCTACAAAAATACAAAAAAATAGCTGGCATGGTGATGGGCACCTATAACCCTAGCTACTTGGGAGGCTGAGGCTGGAGAATCACTTGAACCTGGGAGGTGGAGGTTGCAGTGAGCCAAGATTGTGTCATTGCACTGCAGCATGGGTGACAAAAGTGAAACTCTGTCTCAATAATAATAATAATATTTAGTAGAGTTGTGCAAGTGATTAGGAAATCTTTTATTTAGTCAAAAATTCAAAAGCTCTTAAATGGCACATGGGAAGTGGAAGACTGAAATAGTGGAGACACAGGTTATACAGCCAGTCTGCCTGGGTTTCCATCCAGGTTTTGCTACTTACTAGCTGAATCACCTGGGTTAGTTTTATTTATTTTCTTTTTAAGTAAACCTTTTCTGGGCCTCTGCTTCTGGTCTGCAAAATAAGGATAAAGTACTTTCCTAACAGGTTTGTTGTGAGAATTAAATGAGCTAAAACACGAAGTTCACATAGTAATCATTCAAATGTTTTAGGGTGATAACATGATGCTATCATATGTGGTTACTCTCTGTCAACTGAAATGTCTTTTAGTTTCTTGAAAACTTGATTCTTCATTCTTCTCAGTGATAGAATATTCTACATTAAGAGAAAAGAAAATGGCTAGAAGATCCAGATTGGATTATAATTGGGTGATTTATTTTTTCAAACAGAATTTATGTTCTTTTCTCAGTTACCGTATTGATTATGGAAGAATCAGAATGTAGCTAGGAATGGACCTGACCTTAACTAACCATCACTGCCTCTCCCTGGTCTGAATCATGAAACAAGCATCACATCTGAAGCATTCGTGCTGCTGCACAGACATTTTCCCCATGAACAGATTTTTGTTTTATGAATTTCAAAGTTACTAATACTATATGAAGATTAAACTCTACTTATGATGCCATTGTTTGAAAATTACGTTGTAAGGATTTGACACAGGTATAATAAAGGTCCTTCAGGTCCCCTCATTTCTTTCCCTTTTTTTTTTTTTTTTCTTTTTTGATCTGAATTTAATAGGCCTAGAACCATGCTTCTCTGAATTCTTTGAAGCATACTATCTAGAAAAACTTTATGGGATGGTAGAAATTTTTTGATCCATCCGGCAGAGTAGCCACTAGCCAGATGTGACTATTCAGCACTCAAAAATAGCTATTATAACCAGGGAACTGATTTTTAAATTGTATTTAATGTTAATTAAAGTTTAACTTTAGTTTAAATTTAATTTCATTTTAATTCAAACTACATGTGGCTAGTGACTACCATATTGGATGACACAGCTCTAAAGCATTCTTCAAATTACTTCTATTTTCTTAGGAATTATGGAAATAACCCTGTTTATCTGGACATCTGATATTTAGGAAAGGTAAGCTTTAATCTGCTAGCTGAAAACCAGAGATGTGTAGAAAAAGGCTTAGAATGGCAAATAGACCATTATTATGCTACAAAATATTATGCTGCAAATGATTCTTGGTAATGTCAAAGTGTTGTTCTCAGCAGAATAGGTTGAGCCACTCTGGGACTCTTGTCCGAACAGTTGTGTATAAAATAAAACAGCCAGAAAAGCCAGAAACACATTGATGTCAGTGAGAAGATATAGCTAAATGGTAGAAAGAAAAGAGCAAAGACTTTTTTAAAAGCAAGTACTGCATTAAGTCATATTTTTCAGACAGGCAGTGTATGAAACACAAATAAAAATGAAATAAAACAGAAAAAGTAGTCAGTAGAACTATAAGGATGTATCAGTCTGGGGCCAAGCACCGAGGGAAAAAGCTCAAGTTAGGGCAAACTCCAGAGAATGTCACAACATCATGAACAGTATTCATAATTTTGAAAGTAATTTGTCAAGAAAAAGCTTATATTATCTTTGCAAAATTTTATTAAAAAAATAAATTACAGCCGGGCGCGGTGGCTCACGCCTGTAATCCCAGCACTTTGGGAGGCTGAAGCGGGTGGATCACGAGGTCAAGAGATCGAGACCATCCTGGTCAACATGGTGAAACCCTGTCTCTACTAAAAATACAAAAATTTAGCTGGGCATGGTGGCACGTGCCTGTAATCCCAGCTACTCAGGAGGCTGAGGCAGGAGAATTGCCTGAACCCAGGAGGCGGAGGTTGCGGTGAGCCGAGATCGCGCCACTGCACTCCAGCCTGGGTAACAAGAGAGAAACTCCATCTCAAAAAAAAAAAAATAAATAAAAATAATTAATTACAAAATGCTAAATGTGCTGCAAGAAAATGTTTAAGAAGTCTTGGTATTTAGAGGGATAAGCAACATTCACATATGGAACCACTCCTTATCTGACCCAACCTCGTTGGGTCCAGCAGCATTCTTTTCTGCCTCTTCTTAGAATATAAGAATAACATGCTGTCCAAAAACCTCAGAATAGAAAGTATTTATTGGTCCATTGGTCCATCAATATGCCAAGAGAATAGACTGAACCCTTGACAGGCATATGTCATGACAGAAAGCTTTACTCAAAGGGCTTATTAAAGGCTCTAGTGAAGATAGTATGTGCAGGTTGAATTGCATGATTAATTCTTAGCAAAAGCTAGGGCTAGGACACATGTGGAGAAGCCATTTTCTTGTCTTTATACTTTTATATTTAAAAAAAATTCTAACCATTCCCAGGAATGGTTGTATA
The DNA here is from genome assembly GCF_009761245.1 of Sapajus apella. NCBI lineage: Eukaryota > Metazoa > Chordata > Mammalia > Primates > Cebidae > Sapajus > Sapajus apella. The sequence goes on from NW_022436944.1 coordinate 45,214,278, forward strand.
AAAATTCAAGTGATGGTGCCTCTTTTAATGGGTTTATGGGTTATTGTGAAAACTTTGCTTCATTTTTATTTTAATTAAGATATCTATTTTATGTTTTGTAAAAATAACCCATACAGCATGCGAAATTATTTTGTTTTATAAATGGTAGGAGTTCTAGATGACTAGATTAGTAACTTCATGAAACATTGCATCACTAATTGACAATGATTGAAATGGCCATAGAAAATCACAAGAAAAGAACCAGCACAAAGCTGAATATAACATATGCCACATACCTTCAATTAATAATACACGTTAGAAGCAGTGTGCTAACTGGGAGGGAAGATGACTTAATAGGCGTGTTAGGACTGATTTTCAACACCAAACGATGGGGGGAGTTTGGGCATGAAGAGGGAAGGCCTTTGAAGAACCATCATTGGCTTAGAAGTTGGGTTTCCAGAAACATAGCACAGGGGAAGGTGGTATCCACAGCAGATTATTCACTAGGAAAGTAGAGAAATACGTACTTGGCAAGTTGGGCCAAGATAGTTAATGGCATCAACAACCATGCAGATTTGTTGGGAGCACAGAACAGCCCATGATTTGAGAGCACCTAAGCTGTTCCAAAAGAAAACAGTGTTAAGCAAGGAGAGCAGCAGACAGATTTTCAGACTGTTGGTGTAATCACTGAGGTGCTCAACGCTGCTTTGAGATAAAAGTACATTAATCTCAGGCTGTTTAATGCAGACAACAAGCCCTGTTATTATCTTCAAACACTTAATATTTCTACAATTTCAAAAGATTTCTCACTGTGGCTGAGTTGTGTTTAAAAGGACAGCCTTATATAGCCAAAGAAAACAAACTTTAAGAACTTAAAATTGAAGGAATTTTTAATGTAGCTGGAATGCTTATAATTTATCATTTCTCACATAGGACAGAGCTTGATATTTTAAGGTATATTTTCATTTCAATGGTGAAATGCATATCAGTAAACGATGTGATTTCTGTTCCCTTCTCTTTAGCTTTAAAAAAGCTTGATAATGCTGAAATTCAGGACTACTGGGTCATGTATATTATAGGTTTGGGGTTTGTTTATCAAAATTTGACAATAACTTACAGAAAAACCCAATGAAATTAGTTTGGTCAGATATAGAAAAAGCAAAGGAGTTTTTATTTTAGTAGAGAACTTTCTTATTTTCCACATAGATGTTAAAGTTTGAAGAGCTTTATAAATTATAATTTGAATTTGACTGTATTTCTCCATTTCTAGTGGAAATTAATATCTTAGTGCAAGATTTACCAGACCCATGAGGGCCTCTTTGTTGCAGCTTTGTTTATTGCCATTTAAATAACTGTGTGATAAGAAGCCATATACTTATGCTAAGGTCCCATTGGCATTTCGTAAGGAATGTTAGCCAAAGAGTCCACCCTTCTAATCCTCAATCACCCTGTCCTTTCTGCTCACAGCCATTGACTGAGAGGCGGAACCACTTTGTTAAGACCTGAAGGCAAGAGTTAGTTGAGTTTAAAAGAAGCTTCTGCTTTTGAAAGATGGGAGCTCTCTGAAATAGCCATTGTCTACACAAGCTTAAAGATACTCAAAACATCCTTTTTACCTAAGATCAAATTTGAGATCTCATTCAGGGAAGGCAGGGTCAGGCAACTGAAGAGATAAAAAACTCTAACAGAACAAGTCAAGAAGGCTTTGTTTTGACTTCAGATAATATACCTTGGGGTTATTGGGAATTTTGGTCTTCAGGGAGCTGAAAGCCTGCCTTTCAGCAATTCCCCAACATCTGGAATGGCCCAAGAGTCACAAAGTGATTGGAGACTTTCGGAGATTGCTCACATTACAGTTGTACATAGATGAAAGCAGACATATCCATGAAGAAATTATGAACAGTTAGCTGTTTATATCTTGCCTCCAGTACGTGATACATCATTTTAAAAGCAGAACCATAATTGTGATTTTTTGTTTGTTTGTTTGCCAAAGGAAAATTCTGCCAGGTTCTAGGTTGAAAATTGCTTTGAAAATGACCATTCATTCAGTTCCTGCCCCTGGTTTGTTGTACCAAGGTATATAGCATAATTCAGAATAGACTAATATTCAAAATCAGAATTCTAATTAGTAACATGAGTCCCTTTCTTGATAGATTTGAGCATACGTGGACATTTAAAAACTATATGAGTTTCTAAGAAAAGAAAATCAAGGTGGATGTTCAAGATTATGTTTATTACAGTTATCGGTTATCTATAGAAATTGTCATCCTAATGCATCTGCATGGATAATTATTGTTTATTGAGACCACCTATAAGCAAAAGACTGAAACTATTAGTTTCAATCTTAACTTGACTAATTAACATTTAATAAGAATCCTATGCAGCCATACCTCATTATGTTGTGCTTTTCTTTATTATGCTTTGCAGTTACTGTATATTTTACATATTGAAGGCTTGTAGCAACCCTGTGTTGACCAAGTCTGTCAGCACTGTTAGCACTGTTTTCCGACAGCATGGGCTCACTTCCTGTCTCTGTGTCACATTTCAGTAATTCTCTGAATATTTCAAACTTTTTCATTATTATTATATCTGTTAAGATAATCAACACTCTTTGATGTTACTATGGTAATTGTTTGAGGGCACCAAGAACCATGCTCATATAAGATAGGAAACTTAATTGATAAATTAATTTATATTTATCAATTAAATTTGATAAATATCAATTAATTGATAAATATTATGTGGGTGACTGCTCAGCCCACCAGCCATTCCCTGTTTCTCTTCCTCTTTTCCAACCTTCATATTCCCTGAGACACAATGTTGAAAATTAGGCCAGTTAATAACCCTACAATATCCTCTAAGTGAAAGGAAGAGTAACAAGTCTCACCTTTTACATCAAAAGCTAGAAATAATTAAAGTTAGTGAAGAAAGCCAAAAGAGGCTGAAAGCTAAGTCTCTGGCACCAAACAGCCAAGTTGTGAATGCAAAGTTATTGAAGGAAATTAAAAGTGCTACCCCAGTGAACACACTAACGATAATGAAATGAAACAGCTTTATTGCTGATACACAGAAAGTTTTAGTGGTCTGGATAGAAGATCAAACCAGTCACAACAGTCCCTTAACACCTAATTCAGAGCAAAGTTCTAACTCACTTCAATGCCATTAAGGCTAAGAGAGGTGAGGAAGCTGCTGAAAAAAAAGTTTAAAACTAGCAGAAACTGGTTTCTGAGGTTTAAAGAAATAAGCCATCTCCATAACCTAAACATTCAAGGTAAAGCAGCAGTGCTGGTGGAAAAGGTACATCAAGTTATAATGAAGACTAGCTAGATAATTGATGAAGGTGGCTACGCTAAGCAGATTTTTCCATGTAGATGAAACAACTTTATATTGGGAACAGATGACATCTTGGACTACCATAGCTAAAGAGGAGAAGTCAGTGCATGGATTCAAAGGACAAGTTCTCTTTTACGGGGCTAATGCAGCTGGTGACTTTAAGGCAATGCTCAGTGACCATTCTAAAAGTCTTAAGACCCTTAAGAATTATACAAACTTTATTGTAACTGTGATCTATAAGTACCTGGATGACAGCACATCTGTTTGCAGCATGTTTACTGAATATTTTAAGCCTATTTTTAAAACCTGCTCAGAAAAATAAAATTTCTTCAAAATATTATTGCTTATTGCAATGCAACCTGCTCACTCAAGAGATGGAGATACACAAGGACACTGTTTTTTGTTTTTTTTGGTTTGTTTGTTTTTTCTTTTTTTCTTTTTTTTTTGCCACCCCACCCCCCTGTTTGTTTTTTTAATAGCTGCTAACACAACACCTATTCTTTAGCCCGTGATTCAAGAAGTAACTTCAACTTTTAGATCTTATTATATAAGAAATACATTTTGTAAGGTACAGCTGCCATAGATAGTGATTTCTCTGATGGATTTTGGCAGAGTAAATTGAAAATCTTCTAGAAATAATTCCACATTCTAGATGTCATTAACAACATTTGTGATCCATGGGAGGAAGTCAAAATACCCACGTTTTGACAGGAATTTGGAAAAAGTTGATTTCAGCCCTCATGGACGAGTTTGAAAGGTTCAAAACTCTACTGGATGAAGTAACTGAAGATGTGGTGAAAATAGCAAGAGAGCTAGAATCAGAAGTAGAGCCTAAATATATGACTGGGTTGCCACAGTCTCATGATCAAACTTGAAGAGATGAGGAGTTGCTTCTTGTGGACAACCAAAGAAAATGGTCTGTTGAGAGATAGAATCTACTCCTGGTGAAGATGCTGTGAACGCTCTCAAAATGACAATAAAACGTTTAGAATATTCCATAAACTTAGTTGGTAAAGCAATAGCAGAGTTGGAAAGGATTGACTCCAATTTTGAAAGAAGTTCTCCAGTGGGTAAAATGCCATTAAGCAGCTTTGCATGCTGCGGATAAATCTTTTGTGAAAGGAAGAATGATATAGCAAACTTCATTACTGTTGTTTTTTAAGAAATTGCCACAGCCACCCAACTAATATCCTGACCCATCAGACATCACTTATCCACACTGAGGCAAGACCTCCACCAGCAAAAAGATTATGACTCACTGAAGGCTCAGGTGAGCAGTAGCAATTTTTAACAATAAATTATTTTTAAATTAAGTTATGCATATGACTTTTTTTAGACACAATGCTAATACACACTTAATATACTCATGTTTATTAACGCAACTCTCATATGCCCTGGGAAACCAACATTTATGTGACTCACTTTATTGCAATATTCACTTTATTGCAGTGGTCCGGAACTAAACATGCCTTATCTGTGAGGTATACCTATATTAAAACATGTGTCTCTTTTGTCATATCCCATATAAAATATAGTTCTTTAAAAGGTGGCTCAACAATACTGTGAGATGAAATTCATAACTGACAAGTGTTCTCAAAAGATATTTGCCTGTCCTTGCATGACTTTTGACACTGACAAACATACATTCTGCCACTATCTGAATTCAGTATACTAGATGTGTAAGGATGGTACAAATAGAGTTAACTTTGGATTCCTTTGATTTGTTTTTACTTTAACTTTATATCTTTAGTGGTTTTTGAAGAAGCACCGGACCCATTTGGGCTGAACTGATTTACCACTTCCCAGTCAGCCACTGATAGGTAGACTGATCTGCCGGTTTCAGAGAGTCTTTGGAGAGGCAGCATCCATTGAAATCTTGTTTCCCATTGCCTGGGAGTAGCTAGAAGCCTTAGGACCATGGCAGATGTAGTCATTCAAATCTATGGAAAATAATAGAGCTATCATTTCAATCCTGTTGTATTAACTCCTTGCCACCACTTCCCAATCTAGATATTTCACAGTTTAATTATAAATGACTTTCTGCACTTATGTATTTAAATTAGGAATTTAAAAGTCTTATTTTCTTAAAAGGAGTACTTTCTACTTTTAGGAATCTTAAGGTGAATTCTAAGAAGTATAAATCAGTTTGGTAAATCTAGATTTTTATAAAATAAAAATCACCTTCTACAGGCAGCATAATGGCATGAAAATCAGGTAAGTAGGATACATGCATGTGACCGATTTCTGGGTTATAAGTTTGAGCATTGGAAATACTAATACTCATGACATCCATGAGTGGAATATTTTAAAGTCTTGTTATTCCAAGTGTAGTCTCGGGACCAGCAGCATCAGTCTCACTTCAGAGCTTATTAGAAATGAAAAATCTTGGGACCCAACTCGGAGCAATTGAATCAGGATCTGAATTTTAACAAGACTCCCAAGTGGCTCACATGCCTATGAAAGTTGGAGGAGTCCTGCCCTATTCTTTATAAGCTACACCCTATACCACTTCATGGATCTCTCGTAATAATACTTTGAAGCAAAGAATCTGTGGTCAACGTGTGGGAGGAAATGCGGCCACTGAAGAATTGTCATCTTCAGTAAACAAAAGAGCTGTTTCCATGTCTGGTCTTCTGCTCAATGGCTGATCCAGTCTCAGAGATAACATCTACATAAAATACACATTAAAAGGAAAAAAAAAGAGAATGTCATAGTAGTGATTGGAATTTTCTGGACTATTTCTGAAAGAAGAATGCTGGAGCAGGCAGAAAAGTTGAGCTTTTCGCTGAGGGGCATTTATTCTGAGCAGAAGTTAGCCTGAAGTAACCGGTAATACCAGGTAAATCATCGCCTGACAATGAATTCTTTGCGCATTTTACCGTTCAGGAGCCTGTACTTAGACACACACTCCTAACTCACCTAGCAGTCTCTCGGGGGCTGTAATTTAGCTAGCAGCTGCTAACACGTTGAGGCAAATTGCAAGAGGCAGCTTCTAAGCTTCTCTGACAATGTAGGATGAAGAGGGAAGGTAAGTTGCTGAGGCATTATAAGAACTGGTTTTCCTGTGTAAATCCCAACTAGAAACCATTTATCTGCTTTTTTTCCCCAAAAACTGCTTAGTATTCAACTTAGGCAAGCTGTGTAATTTAGTTTGGCCTGGTGTTTGGATGTGGGTGGAGGTCCACCTGATCCAATGGATGCTAAGACAGCCTCCATGAGGGAGGCATTCCAAAGGCATGTGTCACACAAGCTCCCATTAGAGTTGGGCTACCTGGTAGTTTGCCCTTCTAGCTTAGGCACTCCTCCTTAATTCAGGGATGCCCACATGATGCCCTGGTAGCCTCTGTAGGTCTTTACATCTCCTCTGTAGTAACATTGAACCTGAGCAACCCAGAACCACCCAACTTTTAGACTTAGAAGCAATATAACTCAGAGGATGAGTATGTGTACTTTGGCATTAGACTGCCTGAATTGAAATGCTGCCGTGGACCTTAGATTTATGTGACGTCAAGCATGTAGCTTAACTTCTCTGGGTCTCCAGTTTCCTAATTTGTATGAGACGTGCTGTTGAGGGAATTAAATGAAGTAATGTGTGTAAAATGCCTGGCCTCAAGGAACAAAAGATAGCACAGTGCCTAAAGCTTATCAGACAACCTAGAAATTCTCATTTCCTTTCCTCACAGCTCTAAATAGGAGAAATCAACCCAGTTCACTTTCTATGAATGATATTTGTAGCCTTGCAAGAATCAAAGGCCCCAGAACAAAATTTTCTCTTACAGGAAAAAATCTGCATTCCTCTTTGACTAGGTAGGGTCGCCTGTTGCTGACAACCTTAGTTCATACATTCAACAGGATATGCTGAGCAACTACTTATGTAAGGTTTCCAGACTCACGAATTGCACATTCTTGTGGGGATGAATTAGATAAGTACCTGAAAAGTTAATACAATGCAGATGATGACAGGGGACTTGAAATATATAGACCAGGACACTGAGGATTCAGAATCAAAGAGGCCCTTCAAATTCTGCTTGAAGAAAATGGAATTGTTACCTCATGGGGAAGAGAGGCTCACACTCCTTTGCTAAAATTTGGAAGAACTAAAACCTTTTGGAGGAGGTTCTGGGGGAGGGGTTGGGGAGGAACTACAAGGGAAGCTGTTTCAAAGCATAGAGTGTTAAGGGAGAAGGTAGCAAAGAACTAGAGAGCCACATTTTCTAGTTAGAGAATTCAGACCAAATCCCACATAATACAACATTTAACAAGTGGCAATGTGATATAGCAAGGCCAAAAAAAGAAAAGTTTCCCTAAACCATACATTCTTCAAATGATACCTGGGTAGCTGGCATAGCGCCAGATGCTTAACAGGCATATTTGGATTGATATGAACATTAGGTCGACCTGGCTAACTTCTCCCATTGGTGAATAACACTACTGCCAGCCTGCTCAGCAATGTCTTACATTTGCAATGACTGATACACACTGAAAACAAAGCTAGAATGCCTGGCTGGTAGGAGCATGTGATCAGGCCATATACCTTAAGGCTACGCAGGCTAATGAACAATAAATTCTTTAATAAATGAACAATAAATGAATTTCAGTGGAGTGGTGTGACTGCAGACTCTTGCCACCTTTCATTTGCCTTGTCTGATTAGCACTTCGGCAGACAGCATGCCTGACTTTCCTAACACAACATTTTGGAATGCAAACTGACTAGAGAAACACCAGACCTGCTCTGGCTTTTTGTCTTTGTACCTGAGACGCTGTGGGCTCTATCGTCAGTGGCAGATAACCCAGAAGCTACTCCCAAGGCCCTTTTGTAGGCTGAGCTCTCTCAGCATATAATTTATATTTCAATTGCTTTATTGGCTCCCTGTAAAGCAAAATATTGACAATAAAATTGCTATTTTTGTCTTACCAGCCACCACATGGTCTTTGTTCCTCTGTGTTTAATGGCTGTGTGTTCTTCTGTTCCAACTGCCTCCCTGTTCCCTTGATGGAAAGCCACGGCAATGGTGATTCCAGAATAATGTCTGTAATCTTTACCAGCAAACTGTCTATCCTGCTGACCCTGTGGAAAACTAGGAACATATTGAATATATCATGGAACAAATTAACGGTATGAGGCTTAATGCAGCCAAGGAAGTGATCATAATGCCATATGTCTGGGAACTTCGAGTGATTCTTAGAGCTCCAGCTTATAGAGTTAGTCATATTGAACATTGTAAATTTCAAAAAAAGGAAAAGAAATTGTACAGTTCAGCACTCACCATTTTTCAAGCTTCCTAAAAGAATGAATCCTTTTCAGCCTGATTGTGCCAGTGGACATTAGGCACATGGGAAAAGGAGAGGTCTTGCTTAGGTTAGTTTGGACATATTTCTGTCCTCCCGACTTATGGCTAGAAAATTGGGAGGATATTCCTCTTCTTATACCTTGTCAAAAAATTCATGCCTGCCAGGTGTGATGGTTCATGTCTGTAATCCCAGCACTTTGAGAGGCTGAGGTGGGTGGCTCACCTGAGGTCAGGAGTTCGAGACCAGCCTGGCCAACATGGTAAAACCCCATCTCTACTAAAAATAAATACATAAATAAATTAGCCGGGCATGGCGGCAGGCACCTGTAATCCCTGCTACTCAGGAGGCTAAGGCAGGAGAATCACTTGGACCCAGGAGACGGTGGCAGTGAGCCGAGATCACGCCACTGCACTTCAGCCTGGGTGACAAAGAGTGAAACTTTGTCTCATGCCTAGGTGACATACTGATTAAAACATGTATGCGGGTCCTAGAGTCAGGCAGTCTGCACGCAGATCCTGGCCTTGCCCCTCACTAGCTCTGTGACCTTAGATGAGTTTCTTGCCCTCTCAGATATTTGGTTTTCTTATTGGTAAAATGTAGATTAAGGAGCTAGAGACAAGGCAGGCAGAATCATGCCCTGTGTATAGTCAGTCATTGTTATTATTTATCAGCTTCTCCTGATCTAAATGTTTAGTCAGTTTAGAAGTTGGTAAACTTTTCCTGTCAGGGGCCAGATAGTAACTATCTGGGGCTACGAGGACCACTTACTGTCTCGGCCACAGCTATTCAATTTTGTCATCACAGGGTAGGAAGCAGCCATAGACAATATATGTTAAAGGGGGCAAGGTTATATCCCAATAAAAATTAATTTTAAAAATACATGGACTGGAGGATTTGCACTGCAGGCTGTAATTTGCCAAGTTCTGAATTCGTTCTTTTGGCCCCGCCAGCTTTTTTCCTAAGCTGTGGTGCCACATCTGGGCTTCCATACGAGAGCACCTCCCCACCTTTGACCGAGTTCAGCTACTGTCAGACCTGCGTGGTAGACTTGCCAGAGATGTTTTTAAAAACATTAATTAATGCCCAGACTGCTTGCTCTATTAATTGTTGAGGGTGGGGCTCTAGTCATTGGTATTATTTATACAAGCTCTCTAGATTCTTCTAGTGAGCAGCCAGGGCAGGGAATAGCTGTTAGTGTTTCTAAACTCACCTGATGATAAAATTCACTGGGGTGACGGGGGTGGCACTTGCTAAAAAAATAAATGAGACCAATTTCCAGACCTCTTTTCTGAAAATTTGGATTCAGTTTTGGGTTGGGACCCGGGTATCTGTATTTTAACAAGCACTCCAGGTGATTATCTTCAGGCAGGTTTAGAAAACTTGTCCTGTCTTCCCCATTCTCTTTACGAAATATTGCTTGTTCCACCATTTCTTCTCAACACCAAGCCTAGGAGACCCTGCTAATCCTGTGAGTTCATCAGGCCAGGACAGCCCCTTGTTCCAGCGTGCCATGGCCACACCTCTGGGGGTGCCATATGCTGCCTAACAGAGTTACTTCTTGAGAAGGGATTTTGAATATTGTCCTAGTCTAGAGAGCATATACCTATGGGACATAGATTTTCCTGGTTGAGTTGAAGTGTTATGTCTCATTTCAAAATAAGAGTTTCAGTTTCGAATGAAAGAAAAGTGGTTACTGTACTAACCAGGCTGATGGGCTGGGATCAGGAAGATTTTCTGTTAGGGTAAACAAATTATATAAGAACTTTATATTTGTTTATAAATGATAGTAGCTATAAGCTGGTGTAACAAATACGTAGACCTCCTCCTGTATTACCTTCTACCAAAGAAGCTAGAAAAGCTATTTACTGTTCCAGTTTCCCCTGCAGATAGGGCTGGCCATGTGACCCAGTTCTAGCCAATGAGACTTAAGCTGAAATCTGCAAGATCCCTTTGATAAAGCTTGGTTTTCCTGGTAAAAGTGATTCATACCCTTTCATAATCTTTCCTCTTCTTCCTACATTGAATACATCTGTAACTATGAGGCAAAAAGCCAACACAATAATGAAGGTAGGAAAAGACTGGAGGGTCTAGGGTCTTTGATGATTTATTTGAACCATATTCCTCTTCCTGTCTGTCTACCTACAGACTACGGTTTATGTGATCTAGTCAAACCATTTTGCCACTTAAACCACTCAGGAATTCTGTTACTTGCAGCCAAAAAGAGAATTCCTAACTTGGTGTGTAAGCTACACTTTTGTTTATTACAGAAGTTGTAATGGTTAAGAGACACCAACACCCTGATACACTGATGTAAGCCTTCTGAATGAGCCAACAGGGGGCATTTTGCTGGCAGGTCTAAGAAACACAATGTTCAGTTCCCTGGCTAGAGGCAGAATTGTTTCCATTAATAGTAGGTAGAAATTTTTAAAGAAAATATGTGTTGATGAACATGGCAGCTACTTTACAAAAATAATTTTTTAATGTTCTCATAAATTACCTTCATGTGTTACAAAATCATTGGATCAAGGGATTCTATTGAATCAGTGCATTTATATCAGTAAGAAATGTCTGTTTTAAGGATTTTTATGGGTTTCTGTACTGGATCATCTTTGAGTTTAATTTACAAGGGCCATTCCTACAATATTCACTGAGATAATCAGTAATTACTAAGTAATCACTGTCACTGAACGTTTAGGAAAGCGTGTGATGCGGTGGAAAATTTTAAAAAATGGACTGTATTAAAGGTTCCCTACTTTTGTGATCTTAAGCATATCTAATATCTATGTGCCTCAGTTTCCTCATGTGTAAATTAAATATTAATTTATTACCTCTCAGCATTACCAGAAGGATTGAACAGAATCATATGTGAAAATGTATCTATCATAGAGCCTTGTACCTTGTGAGTAGTTGCCAAATATTCCCATTGTCCTTTTACAGTCACAGCTTGGACGTCTGCCCTTGCACGGCCAGCCCCTGAAAAAGGTCGTACATGGCTCTTCCCGTCTCTTTTTTCATTTTATCTTCTTCCTCTTAGCTCACTTCAAACATTCCTCTTTCTGTCTGGCCTATCTTTGAGGCCTCTGAGTTGTAGAAAAATATGAGATAAGTAAAGAGCTAGTTTTACTTTGATATGCTAAGGAGTCAGACTGGAAACCTCCTAGCAACATGGCCATCCTATCACCTTTTTCTGAATTTCTTCAAGAAGTAACAATTTTGAGCAGGGGAAAAAAATTAATTACCACCTGTACACATTTTGGTGAGAGAAGGGTGATGAGCCTGGGGAGGAGGGGGGATGATTTAGTCTATAGAAAATACATATAGTAGCATTACAATTAATCCTCCATAGGAATCGTTTCTAAAATTTATGAACAATGCTTCTATTTGACAGTTGAATTTTGTCAAATTTACCCAGAAAATTAAATCATCCATTCATGTCTGGTTTGTCATATGCAGTCCTTTGCAGTGATGTATTTATGTAAGTGTACGACCTGTAGAATAATATGCAGTATATAATAAAAAGCACATATACTAACCATAGTTCTACCAGAAAATTGATTGTGGGTGAGTGACTTCTCCAAGCCATTTCCATGATGGAGTGATGCTCACACATGCATTGCCAGAGCTGCATGGGAAGAGAGGCTAACTGAGGACGTGCTACATTTAAGTCCCACATTTCCCTCCAGCGCGGGAATGCAAGCTCATTCAGAGGGTGGATAGAATCACCCTCTAGTCTTTAAATTGTTTCTTTTTGTCTCCCACTCAACTCCCACACCCACAGCTCATACAGTTTACCTGTTCATGAATTAGATGCATGTATAATGTAACCTCTTTCTCTCTGTCTTTCTCTCCCTCCACCCCCTCCCCATCTCTGTTAAATGAAGAAGGTCTCCATTTGCATGCCATTCTTTGGCTACAGCTCTGTCATACTCACAAGAGCAAGTCAGCAGAAGAATGCTATCTATACACTTAATGAAATTTTAACAACTTTACCCATATGCATAAGCAGCAGAACATTTAAAAAAAAAATCTTAAACATCTGGGCAGGCTTAGTGGCTCACACCTGTAATCCCAGCACTTTTGAGAGGCCAAGGCAGGTAGATCACCTGAGGTCAGGAGTTCAAGATCACCCTGATCAATATGGCGAAACCCCGTCTCTACTAAAAATACAAAAGTTAGCTGGGCGTGGTGGCACGCACCTGTAATCCCAACTGCTCGGGAAGCTGAGGCAGGAGAATCGCTTGAACCCAGGAGGCGGAGGTTGCAGTGAGCCGAGATCTCACCACTGCACTCCAGCCTGGGGCGACAGAGCAAGGCTCCGTCTCAAACAAAAAAAAAGAAAGAAAGAAAAAAATCTTAAATATCTAACCTGATGGAAGCTTCAATTCATAGCATGATGAAACAGAACAAATGCTTAATGGAGACTAGTTCCTCTGACAGAGGAGTACCTCTAGAGCTGATGTCAGGAAGGTGCTGGATTCCCAAGAAAGAATAAGCCCAGCACTGACTCCTAAAGCCCCTAGCCTAGCTGGCAGCTTTCCACTTTTTCTCTGAACACTTAAGCCAGTGAAAAAGGCCAGTTGTTTGTTTTCTCTTGGTCTGAATGCTTTTGGGAGGAGGTGTTTCATGTACAGACTTCCAAACATTCAGAATGACAGACGCAAAAAGATGATTCTATCTTGATTTGTGGTAAACTATGGGAAAGAAAGAAGTTTTCTCCTCCACGCTTCTAAGAAATCCAGCCCAGTTTTTCTTATATATACATAGAGTGTAATCATTTGAGAGAACAGCGCCAGATTAGATGTTGGTACACTGGTTGTATATCCACAATGATCTTTTTAAACAGAATTCCAGGAAAGAACTTATTTGAAACTTCCAAGAGAGTGCAATAATGTATTACAAAAATAATCAGAAATGCTTAAGGAATCCAGCCTTCTAGTAGTTTTAGAAACCCAAGAGGCAGGACCGCGGTGTTGGCTTTCTTTAGGAAAAATACCTAGACAGCTGTTTGCATGGGAATAAGTAATGTACAAACAGAATATCCACTACCCAAAAGGAATTTCGTTTTGCTCATAAGGCAGTTATGTGATATGCGTTGGGGGTGAGGGGATGCTAATCTATACAATATTTTTCCATTTACAGAAGTGGGCAGTTGGCTCAGTGGCTCTATGTATATACTCAGATCCCCTTTGACGAGATTGGCCTGGAAAACTCATTTTGTGTTCTCTCTTTGATGGAGATAAAGCTGGCCATACCGCCCGTTTTGCCCCTTGGCTTTCAATTTGGCAGACACTAAATGCAGGTGCCGCATCCCTGAATTAAAGCACTGCATTTGGAGTGGGGAGGATGGAGCCTCCTGAAAATGGTTAGAGTTACAGTATGAGGGTGGTGTCTTCATCCTGCACAGTTATTTGGTTTTGCTGACTTTCTCTGCATTTCCGTGAAGTAAATGGCAAAAATACTTTTTCACTTCTCCTGCCTGGGAAATTTTGTTCTCTCTTTTCTTTAGTCGTTCATAAAAGAGAAAGCCCTTTACATCAGGGCAGGAAAAGACATTCAGTTTCACTGTACCAGGAAGAAATCCACCAACATCTTGTAATACGTTTCCTTTAAGAGCGTCATTTCTTTCTCCAGCTGCCTTCGTCTCTTTGATGCATAAGGGTACACTAAGTTGAATCTATAAACAGAACCCACTAATTAAGAGTAATTGCTTAGGAGATTGGTACAGACGATTCAGCATTATATGCGTGTTCTTCTCAGATATCCATTAGCTGCTAATAAGATACTACAGATGTGCCAGTCTGTTTCCTGTTTCCGTCTATTGTACCTTTATTGCCATATATGGACCAATCGGATGGGTGGAACAATAAGTGGATGTCCTTTTGCTCCCTGAACATGTCTCAAAGGAATGTTTGTTATTAGTTTGCTTTTTCTGTTTAGTTTCACATCAATATGTTAATACAGAAAACATAACACTGAGAAAGTTTTTGTGGCTTTTCTTCACTTCAGCTACTTGTTAACTGGTTTATTGTTTAATTAAATCCCTTTTTATAGTTTTTTTTTTTTTAAGTACAAAATGAAAGTATGCCTGGGCAACGTGAGCAGAGAGAAGATGACATTCTTCTTCTCTCTCTCTTGAAAAGAAAAAGTTTCCATCTAAATGTTTTAAGTACTTAAAAATTCAGCATGAATATCATGTTGCTATATTTGACTGATTTACACTTGAGGCTTGGTAAAAAGCCTATGAATTATTCATTCCCAAGTGATTCTATAAGCCAGAACACCAGAAATCATATCTCCCGTTGAAGTTTATAAAGTGAAATAGTTTAAATACTCTCTAGACGTGTGGATGTCGGTAGGGTTGTTTTTTTTTCACTCTCTGATTTTGAATTGCTGTGCTTTCAACTCACTTGTCTTTTTATTTTAGGAAAACGTAACTAAAAATTTTATCATTTTCCACAGCAAACCTAGTTAACATATTTTTAAGTTGGTACAAAATATTATGTTGTAAAGCAGCTTAGCAGCTGGTACTTTCTTTCTTTTCAGGTCCAAAGAGGTTTTATTTTGTGGCAAGGAAAAACTGAGGGGAAAATGATTATTGACTGCCTTTTTCTTTTATTTACAAGGAATTAAAATGAAAAGTGGGAAACTGTACGTCCTTTGATATAATTAAACACTGTACCTAAGGAAGGAAAACATATGTTATTCCATGAAACATACATATAGTGTGTGTTTATATATATATATTTTATTATAAAATTGTGTTCATATACACATACATACATACACAGTAATACAGCCAGCCTGGCACATTAAACTGCTTAATATTTTTAAAGACTCTACATATTAGACTCTACATAGTTCCTATAGTTTGGAGTCTACAAAAATGGAGTCTTGGCAGCTGACCACCTTAGGGAGTATATTAAAATCATTTAAGATGCTACTTAGAGCAGTAATGCTTTGACCTGTGTGCTATTCAAAATTCATAAATGAAATAGGGTCAGATGGAACCACTAGCCAGATGATGCTTCCAAAATAATCTAAAACTTCTAAAAATATTTGGGCTGCAGTGGTAGATACAAACTTCTATACATTATTTCGAGTAGAACCATGACAGACAGCTTGAAGGGAAAAAAGGAACAAACTTCCTCAGGGGAAAAGTACAGAATAATTTTCAATCTATCGATAAGTGCCATTCATTACTACTTTCATGGAATTCTTCATTGCTTGTCCAACATTCATAATCCAAGCCAACCAAATAACAGAGACAGGGGTCTGTGTGTGTATGTGTGCATGTGGGTGTGCTGCATGCTTTCAGTAGAGGAGAGGTGTCCTAAATGCTGATCCTTCCCAGGAAACACGTGTATAGCAGTTACTCACACAGAGGCACAAAGAAACAGAAAGTGTTGTGTTTTGTGCGTGTCATTACGACTTTTAACAAGTAATTTCCAAATCAGCTAAGTCATCAAAAATGTCACTAAGGAACTAACTGTCTGCCAAAATGTGGCTCAAAATTTCATTCCTCATGAAGAACATGCAGAGATAATTTTTTTATTGAGTTATTGCCATGAAGTACACTGACTTGAGTCCATTTCTACAACTTCTGCTGTTACCAAAGGACTGATCAGATGCTGACAATTCAGTGAAGTTAGGGTCGGAAAGTCTCGCCTTGAGTTTCTATGGGCATTGGGCCAATATAAAACAGTAATAAAAATATATAACTCTAATTAAACTATGTGAAAGTCTTCTGATTTGTTTGATAAATTGTTGGCTACTGTAGTTAAGAATGTTGTTTTTCAACAGTCAGGCCTAATATACATTAACAATGCATATTATGTACCCACTGTGGTCAGAGCACAGGTTTCCTGAAGTGCTGGGATTACAGGTACGAGCCACCATGTCTGACACTGTTTTGGTTTTTAGATTCTATAAACAAGGGAGAACATGTGATGTTTGTCTTTCTGCCACGCTTTCCTTGGTATGGTGCATTGTACTTAGCGCGATATTCTGTTCACAATATTCTCAATAAGGGCTTATTAAATAGAAGAGCCAGGCAGGTTGGAGCAAAAATCCCGTTGACATTTACTGAGGCTTCTATAGAATATCGTCTCTAAAGAGGTACATAAAAGAATGCAGAGAATTCATGCTACATTAAAGCCTTTTGCGTTGAACTTTATCTTTGTATGCTTTTCACTTTTATTATGCTCATTCCAAATCACTCTCTTCTATGATTATGTGGGTTTTTTAAGAAGCCAGCTATGTTGGGTTACACAATTAAAGATACCTTGTTGATTTTTCCTTTTATTCTCTATGATTTGACTTGTTTTCACATCAACTGGTGCTAATGGATATATCTGCTAGTATGCTCCACAGGCATTTCGGTTAACTCATTCCAAAACTACATTCATCTTTTCTGAAGCCTTTTGCTCCGACTGTGTTCCTTAGCTTGCTGAAGGGCACCATAATTCGCTTGGTTTCTAAAACCAGAATTCTGGAGTCAGCCTTCATTGTTCACTCTCCTTTAATCCTGTGTCTAATCTATGTTTTATTGTCTCTGTGCTACCCTCATTAATATTCTTGGATTCATCCTGATGGAGACCAAAGTCTTGGGCCCTCTCAATGCTACCATTGCAGTAGTCTCAGCTGGTTGTCCAGCCTCAAGGCTTTGCTACCAATCCACTTTCCACACAGCTGCCAACGTGGCCTTGGCAGATCTGACAATGCCATGGCCCTACTTCAAACCTTCCAATGGCTCACCAGTGGGTACATGCAGGAGAAAAGTCCAGTCGCCCAAACTACATGTCTAGGGTCTTACATCCAGATCTTACCTTTCCGTTCCAATCTGTTACTACTCTCGGCTTATAGTTTGCATTTTCTACATGTTGTGTAGGAGACCCTTGCCCAGTTCAGTTGTCACCTTTCCCCAACCAACCCTTTGTTGGCTGGGTGTGCATCCTGCGTGCTTTCATAATATGGGGCACCTACCTCCATCTGAGCACAGAGCCAACACTAAAGGGTTGTCTTTTCCCCAGTAGGCTGTGAGCTACTTGGGAGGAAGCAGGGCATGGCATGAGCATGCCTTTTACTTTTGTATCCCAACATCCAGTGTAGGACCTAACACAGCAATTATTCATGAAACTTGCCCAGTTCATTCAATCACTTAACATTATATCATTCTCACATCCAATTCTGTTATTCTCATTGCCATGCTCTAATTTAGATTTTATCACTATTCCCTTCCATATGCATTATCTTCCATCTAAAATGAAATACTGTTACTCTAGTATATCCGTCTTATCTGCTCACTTCCTTTTTTCGTATCTTTTAACATTTTTCTTCCATGCTCTCTGTTCTATCACGTCTTTTCTGCTTTCCTGTCATGAAAGTGATCACCTCCTTTTTTGGACTAGTTCTCCTTCCCCCCACCCCAGCATACATATACTTTATTTGCATTGCATTGCTATTATTTTGTAGCAGTCACTATTGTTAGATTGTAGGCAAGGACTGTTCCTCCCTTATTCTGTTCCCTCACGGGTCTGTCTCGGTGCTTTGGTCATAGAAGGGGCTCAGAATTGAATTGGAACTGAACAGAATTGAATAAACTATCCATTTATGAAATAATTTGCTTTAGAGTTGCTAGAATTAAATGGCTGCTCCAGTGGCAGTATTACTCTAACTCACTAATATCATTTGATCCACTGAGGAGCTAGTTAATTAAGTAGGTGGATTAAAAATATAATCTGGAGGAAGAATGTTTTGGCTGGGACCTACACACTTTTTTTTTTTTAAAGCTTTATGATCTCTCAGCTAAAGTTCCTCTTGATTTCCACCCAAAACAGCAATAGAACTCTTTCCACATGACTGTTGCCGACTGGCTTAGGAATACAAGTCCATACACCTGTGTGCCAGATGTGCTCTGCAGCCTGTCTGCTACCCCAGCCCATCTGCAAAGCACACCCCATGCTGGCTCCTTTCTATAGGAGAGGGGGCATTGGTTCCCAGCCTTTTTACATGATAGGTTCCCTGGTGCTTGCCTGTTTTCCTTAACTTAAAACCCCCTTCATTGAATTTCAATGTCTTAGGTGACCTTTGCCAACACAGGAGGCCTTAGTTCATTTGCTTATTGGTGAGTCTGCTTTTTCTCTGTGTGTTTGATTTTTTGCCTGGCACTTTTTTGACTTGAATCACTATTTGTGAGAGTGCTGTTTGGTCTTCTGTAGCCAAAACAGCCGCATCAGCATCAATAGTAGTTAATAGATGATCAAATCCTCAGAATTTCCATGTGGAACCTGAAGAATGTTGTCTGATGTTGAATGTAACTTTAGCAGGAATGAATGGGATTTGATAACGAATGGTTCTGTATTGATGGACACTGGGGACAAGGTAGCTTTGTGATCTTCTTTGTTTCTATAAGAATGCCTCTGCAACTGAATCCGGCCCATTTCTATGCCAATGTGCTAATAGTTGTGGAATCTCATTCATCTCAACAGAGGCCAGTGAGCCCTGGAATCCCATCTGTTTGAGTGGTTGCAGTAAAATGTCATGGAAATGTGACCATTCATTCACATTACTCGTGAGCGCTTCCTTGCTATTAATTTCCCTTCATTTTAACTGACTCTAATCACACAAATTCTTGCCCCAATTGCAAAAAAAAAAAGGCATTTAGATTTTTTCACTTAATCTTTTATTCTAATTTTTAAAGTACTTGTCCACAGAGAGAGAACAAAACAGTTATTTAAAAAAAAAATGTGCACAGAGTCTAAATGGAGATGCTCTCATTCCTACGACACGTTCAAAAAATGCCTCAGCCAGTATTTTTGAGTCCTTCTTGGCATAAGACGCCCAAGGCTGTATTTTGGCCCAGAGGAATTTTTAGGCTGATTATATTTCCCTCCTGGAAAGAGTTTAAGCAGTAGAGAAGCAGGCTGAGTCTTAACTAGAACAAGGCTAAAAGAGATACTGTCTCTAGCAGATTGCTCCAGTGACACAATAGTTAGGAATGTGGCATTCCTTTCAGTTAAACTTCTGGCTAACTTGACAACTGAAATATTGGAGCTAGGTCAGGCTAGAGATCGTAGCAAGGCACTTGTAAAACCTCAGTCAGCGGAAATAATGACCACGTTCATACATTTGTCATTTTCTTAATAAATTTCCTAAATTGATTTTTAAGTCAAGAATTTGACTTCTAAAAAAGGATGTATATATGTGTATGCATGTAAATATACATCTGATATAAGTAAATGAATGGATAAATAATATAGGAAACAACATATCTGTTCAAAACAAATATGGGAAAAAAGTGTTTTGTTCTGTTTCCAGTTGTGTGTATGCGAACTGGCTTAAACATGCTTTCACTTGTCAGATATTTTCATGGAGTCAACAATATTAACAATAATTAGTGTTGCCTTAGTGCCAGGCACAGTTCTAAGTATATATATTTTTTATTTTATTTTATTTTTGAGACACTGTCTCACTCTGTCACCCAGGCTTGAGTGCAGTGGCGCGATCTCACTGCAACCTCAGCCTCCCAGGTGATTCTCCAGCGTCAGCCTCCAGAGTAAACCGGACTACCGGCGGGAGCCACCAACACCCAGCTAATTTTTGTATTTTTATAGAGATGAGGCTTCCCCACGTTGACCAGGCTGGTCTCAAACTCCTGGCTTCAAGTGATCTGCTCGCCTTGGCCTCCCAAAGTGCTGGGATTACAGGCGGAAGCCACCATGCCCAGCCCTAGGTATCTGTATTAACTCATTTGATCTTCATCACAAATGTGTGTGCCAAGTCCTGTTATTGTTCTCATTTTTTAAATCAGAAAGCTGAGACTCAAGTTGAGATTTTATTCTTTTCCTCTAAGAGAAGCTTTATTGCTATGGTTTGTTCCCTTGAATAAGATTCACCTCAATTTGCAAGGTGTGAATTCACAAAGCAATGTGCTGACCAATTTTAATCAAACACACCAGAACTCATGCAGCAGACTATTGTTTATCCAGAATGTCTACAATTTGACACATTTTGAATTAGTAACTTTTCCAGTGTGGTTATCTTGACTTCAAAAGAATGCATATAGATAGCAATCTTCCCCATAATGTGGTATTTGCACCACTGAAGTTAAAATACGTTAAACATAATTTCCTGCCCAAACACATAAACAGCTAGGAAACATTACTGCTCATATATTACCAGCCAACCAATCAGGATCACACTGCTCTGTTTCCTTAAAAACTTTCCTTCTGCTACCTTTATACTGGGGACTGGCTACCATAATTTCATTGAGAGATCACGCCATTGCCTTATACCACTTAAAAAAAACTAAATCATGCTTCAATTATTAGAATCCTATAATCATTGAAATATTAATCATTTAGAAATATTATTTTTAGTAGTTCCATGGCTTGCATTCTTTGTTACAATTGCTTATAATCTCTCCCAGAAATTCAAATGAGCACTGTTGGCTTGAAAGATGATCCTTAAAAAAGCTGTAGATCTATTTCAGTGGTGCTACTAATTATCAGGTGGTCATATGAATTCTTCTTTTTATTTAATTGCCTTTGTGGCAAGTATTAGTTTTGGGAAGGAGGTGGTAACTCTTCATCCTTAAGAGAGATTTGCTTAAAAAAAAAAAAAATTTCAGAAGGAAGTCTAGTCAATAGCGGCAGAGAAGATTTGGGACTTCTCTGTATTTCAAAAACTGCAGTGCAAATATATAAAGTCACAAAATTATTATCTTTGTGTAACTAATGACTTCATTAGTCCAGTTATAACATAAACACAGTAAAGATGTATTTCTCACTAATGTCACCATCCAGTGCAGGCCGGTAGGAAGACTCTGTTCCATACAGCCATTCAGGGATCCGAGCTTTTTTCCAGTAGCGCCTCTGATATCTTCTAGGTCCTCGGAGTTCTCTATTGAACACTTTGTATTCAGCTAGCAATAGACAGAAGAGAGAGCCTGAAAAATTCTGTAGGAGATGTGGGGAACTAGGCCTGGAATTGGCAGACATCACATTACCCACGTTCTGTGAGCCAGAACTTGGTCTTATGCCCCCAGCTAGTTGTAGAGGAAGTTGGGAAATACTGTTTGGCTGTGTAAGTGAAAAGAAAAGAAAATGATATTTGGTGAGAACATAGCAATATCTCTGCCACGTTTCCTCTAGTGATGACTTCTCCCCAAAAACGTGTTCCAAAGTGTCTTGAGTAATAGTGTCATCTGAATAAGTTGTCAGCCACATACTGGAAGGAAAAGCACCACTTGGAAATACATTCTGGTAGACTTCTTATATTGATCGTATGTTTTATCCATATTGCACACATGGCTTCATTCAGATAAATGAAGCAAAACAGTTGTATCCTCTTTGATCTGTCAGTCAACTTTCAGAGGTCTTTCTGACAACGAAAAGCAGTCAGGTCTCAGGATGAGAGTGGAGGCCACACAGCCAAGCTGTCAAAATTAGGGTGAAGAAGACATTGGGATGACTTAAAATGTCATTTCCTAACGTGGGAAGGCCAAACTTCAGTATTCAAATGAGGTTGAACTTTTATTTTTCTTCTAGGTACTAACACCCCAACACCCACAAAGAATAGGTGGAGATAATTCAGACACATCTTTATTTTAGGGGAAGAGGACACTACCCATTCTTTCTTTTCCCAAGTATGTTGAAAACTACAGGCTAATTAAGACAGTAAAGGACATTCTTAAGTACAAAAAGTTTTTTTAAAAACCTGAGATTTGATATTTTTGTTCCAGCTTCTCTCTATAAGCTCACACATTGGCGTATGAACCTTATCATTCTTTCCTGTAACTGTTTAACTGTCCCCATCATATCCATTTCAGATGAAATAGCTCTGTCATATATTATCTCTAGGCTCTGGCAATTTTCAGGAAGCTCCAAGACTACAGATAAATAAATGATCTTACATAATTTCCATGTGGCATGGTAGAAAAACAAAATAGTCAAATGAACATTTTAAATACTTGTTCAGGAAAGGTTGCACTTTTCCAATAGAATTACCACACTTCTACCTTTCCTCTTGACATGACTTTGACCCCTGGCTTCTTCTAGAACCCATGTCTTTTATAGAACTGACATTATTTGGCTTTGTTTCTGCTGCAGCATTGCAGGGGGTTTTATTAGCGAGCAGTGAGCATCTTCAAGTTTCTCTCACTACCCAACATCATACATTGGATTTTCCCCTATGTGCGAAAAACAGCAACAACAACAAAAAAAACCTGGCTACTGAATCTGGGAGAAATAATTTGTCAGCATTCGTGGATCGTGCTCTTGATTAGGTCCTTTAAGGCTCGGCATGGGCTGATGTATTAGTTTTCTCTTGTTGTAATATCAAATTACTATAAGTTTAAAATATAAATTTATTCTCTTAAAGCTCAGAAGGTCAGAAGTCCAAAATCAGCTTCCCTGAACTAAGGTTAAGGTGCTGCCAGGGTGTGTTCCTTCAGAAGTATCTGTAAAAAGAACCAGTTTGCTTGCCCTTTGCAGCTTCTAGTGGCTGCCCGTAGTCCTTGGTCTTTGGCCCCTTCCTTATCTTCAACGCATATCTTAAATTCTGCTTCCATCATATTACCTTCTCCTCTTCTATAATCAAATCTCCCTTTGCCTCCCTCTTGTAAGAATCCCTATAACTACATTGGGTTACAAAATAATTCAGAATCGTCTCTTTTTTTTTTTTTTTTTTTTTTTTGAGACGGAGTCTTGCTCTGTCGGCCAAGCTGGAGTGCGGTGCTGCAATCTCAGCTCACCACAACCTCTGCTTCCTGGGTTCAAGTGATTCTCCTGCCTTAGCCTCCCAAGTAGCTGGGATTACAGGTGCCCATCACCACGCCCAGCTAATATATTTTTTGTATTTTTAGTAGAGACAGGGTTTTGCAATCAACGTTGGCTGGGTTGGTCTGGAACTCCTGACCTCAAGCGATCTCCTGTCTCAGCCTTCCAGAGTGCTGGGATTACGGAAGTGAGCCCCCACGCCTCGCTGATGTCAAGATTCTTAACTTTAATTGCATCACAAAGTCCTTTTGCCATATGAGGTAATGTTCCCTGGTTCTGGAAATTAGAACATGGACACTTTGAGGGGCCATTCTGCTGTCTACCACTGCTGGCTCTATTTCACAGAGGCCTAACCCCATGTCCTTTTAATGTTAATGTAGAATTATAAATTAATGATACTTCTGCTTCTCCAGACTTTCATCATGGTCTCCCTTGGCTCCCAAATATAAAACACTCATTAGTCCCTTCCACCATTTTGCCTTCCCACTTTTCTTAATGCATGTTCTTGTGTATATCTCTTGGCAGAGCTAGTTTTGTGTGTATGAGTATCTTACTCACTTCTTTTTTCCAAAGTGTTGAAAAGATTTTAAATAACAGAGGCAAGTTTATAACAAAATATCTTCTAGAAGAATAGAAGTAGTGAAATAACATTTTTTTTTTTAAAAACTGAAGTTAAAAATTTAAGAAAATGTGTAAGTGGTGAAGAGGGAGAAAAGGAACATTCCCTGAAGATGAGTAGGGGAAGGGGCCCTGGAATGTACGCATGGTGAGGACCAAGACCTAACCCTAGCAGAGCCTTCAAGGGGAAGGCTGTGTGGTACCCACAGGAAGGCTAGACTCTGTGCCCAGGGAACGGAGACCAAGACAGGCAGACACACAGGACAATGTGGCCTCACAACTTGGGCACAATTCAGCAGAACCTCTGTGGACTGAGGCCTGAGAGCTCAACCCCAGGGATGGGTGTGTGGGTTGGTTGGTGTATGTATGTATGTACCTATTTCTTTTTTCTTTTATCCGTTAGAGACAGAGTCTCCCTCTGTCACTCAGGCTGAAGTGCAGTGGTGTGATCACAGCTCACGCAGCCTCAACCTCCTGGGCTCATCAATCTTTCCCGTCAACCTCCCAAGTAACTAAGATGATAAGCAAGCACCACCATGCCTGGCTAATTTTTTTACTTTTATTTTTGTAGAAACAGGGTCTTACTATATTGCTCAAGCTGGTTTCAAGCTCCTAGTCTCAAGTATTCCTCCTGGCTTGGCCTCTCAAAATGCTAGGATTACAGGTATGAACCACACACCCAGCCATTCTTTTTAAATTATTAAGAAATTCAAGTAATAACGACATTCACCATTTTAAGATGACAATTCAGTAGTTCTTAGTATATTCACAAAGTTGTACACCACCATCGCTATCTAGTTCCAGAATATTTTCATCACTCTAAAAAGAAACTCCACACACATTAGCAGTCACTCCCTATTCCTTCCTCCATCTAGCATCTGACAACTACTCATCTACTTTCAGTCTCTAGATTGACCTGTTTTAGGCATTTCATATAAATGGAATCATATAATATGTGACCTTTTATGTCTGGGTTCTTTCATGTAGCATAATGTTTTCAAGGTTCATCCATGTAATAGCACAATCACTACTTCATTCCCTTTTTATGGTCAATCAATATAATTTTGTATAGCTGGACCACATTTTGTTTATTCATCAATTAATGGCCACTTGGATTGTTTTCACTTTGTGGATATTGTGAATAATGCTGCTATAAACCTTTGTGTACAAGGTTTTATGTGGACATATGTTTTCAATTCCCTTGAGTATATACACCCAGAAGTCAAATTACTGGGTTATGTGGTGGTTCCATGTTTAGCTTTTTGGGGACCTGCCAAACTGTTCTCTAAAGGGGCTGAAACATTTGACATTCTCACCAGCAACATTAAAGCATTTCAATGTCTGCACATCTCTCCGCTGCAAAACCTTGAGAGAGGGAGAAAAGTAGGCTGAATTTCCTATTATGTGGCAGGATAAAGATTTAGAGTTCAATCAAATCTGGTTTAAATAAAATATAGAAACTAGACATTTCTTCTACGTCTGAAAAAAAATTTACCTGTGGTATGGTGGCTCACGCCTATAATCCCAGCACTCTGGGAGGCTGAGGTGAGCAGATTGCTTGAGTCCAGGAGTTCAAGACCGGCCTGGGCAACATAGGAAAACCCTGTTTCTACAAAAAAATTAAAAATTAGCTGGATGTGGTGGTGATTTCCTGTAGTCCCAGCTGAGGCAGGAGGATTGCTTGAGCCTGGGAGGGTGAGGCTGCAGTGAGCCAAGATCATGCCCACTGGATATTGAGCAGCAAGAGTATTAGAGATCCCAATTTGCCATTATAAGCAGCTCCTAAGGTGCCCTTAGCCTGCTTCATATAGGTGGGAAGGCAGCATTGAGCTGAGAGAGCATGGGCAACACGTGTGCAGCGACCTGACATTCTGTGGCAACGCTGACCGTCCTGACCCACTACTGTGGAAACCACGTGACCCATTTACTTGTCCACAAATAATTCAAATCCCACCACTACTTCTAAGCTCCCTCACAGGCTTTTACCAGCCTGTAGATCCTGTAGATAGCTGAATTTCCCTTGAAAACCAAACCCTAGGCCCGTCGTTCTGCTTGGCTTGGCAGGATTCCGTAATATGTAACATGGAAACTGCTGTGCAAGGAGTTGCCTACCAGCACTTTTCTCAACAACATGCAATGGTGGCAGCAGACATTTAGTCCAAAGTATCTATACCTTAGGTTTGGGAATATACGTGAAAAGACCTTAGGTGAAACCTGACTTCAGGATATGTGTGCAATGCTAGCCGATGTCACAACTTTGGGTTGAGTGTTGACTCCCTAAAAATCCCTATTTACATTATTGCTCTCGTAGTTTATAGAACTAAAATCTCAGTGTTTTATACATTGTAATATATGTGCATTTCTGCCTATTATGTTTTCTGAAAGTCAGATTTGAACTCTGTTTCTTCAGCAGATGGAATCTTATATATTTTTTTAAATGGCCTAAAAAGAAACACAGAGACATTCTTTATAAGCTTTTTAAAAAGATTTTACTATATCAAATGACCCCTCCTGATGCAGAGGAAGCTATTTAGATTTCATCCTCTCTCACTTGGTGGTCTAAGACTCCTTTGACTGCATTATTTCCTCTAAATTATTCTCTTCTATCTCCTTTACTCCCAAATTAAATTAAAAGGAGGTAAGAAATGTGTCTTTTTTGGCCAAATTCAAGTTTTTCCATTGTGGCTTCTCTTTAAGTTGAGGATAATTTTATCAGCAATATTTATGATGAGGATGCTGAATACACGAGAGCTTGCAAAACCACCAGGCACGCAAAACTGACTTCTTTACAGCCATGTTTCTTTTCTATCAAGAACAGCAGCAAAAGCAATTGACAGGATTTGTGCTGAGCCTGGTATTTTTGCTGAAAACAGGTATTTGGCTGAATGCATTTGAGAAATTCTAAGTGGCATTACCTGGAACCAATGCCTTAAATAAATTGGGAGGTTTGAGCTGAAATACATCGGGGGAAAAAAGGGCAATATATAAGTAGTGTCTATTAAAGCAAAGATTTCCCCACACCGAGTTCTAAATCAGCCAAAAAAGTATAAAAGAATGTGTTGTACTCTATCACAAGACATTTAAAAAAATCTCTCTTTTTTACTTATTTCTGTTTTCTATGTTAGCCACAACAGCCATTTTGTGAGTAAATTACACTCAGAAAAAATGGATACATTTTTTCCAGAAAACTTGTCTGCTTTGTTGCGTGGATCACTCTTGAAGGCAGCACAGTATAAAACTAACACTTCTCACCATGTTAAAGTATTTAGCTCCTGTGTCTCCAGGCCAACTCTAATAAGGGTCCTGTCTCCAAGGTAGAGTCATCAAGCAAGCACATATCATGGAGTCAGTGCATTAAATAGCATTTCAAATTATCCACTTTACTTGGGTAAGGCAAGCCAAATCCCCTATTTATTTTATTTGTATTTGTAGAAGACATTTGACACAGCCCAATGGCATGTCCATGTTGGCAGGTCGAATCTCACTTTTTTATTCAATTTCAGATTGGAACCATCACTGCCTTTCTCTTGCCACAGGGGAATACCAATTTGATATTAATTGATTGAATCTTGTCTCAGCTGTGGTTTTGAGTGAAACATTTCCTCATAGTTAAATTATTATTTAACTTTGTCTTCAGAGAAGACATTTAGAGCTGAAAAGGTTAAGGAATCATCCAGTGTAGGTTTCCCAAACTGATTTGACCACAGAGCTCTTGTTTTTTAACTTAATGAACATCTAGTGAAATGCAATGGATTAAAAGACATGCACTTTTTCCTGTTCACAAATCTTCACTAAAATGACAGGAGATGTAAAAAGTATAAGTCATGAAAGATAACAAGAACATGAATGATGCTAATCACGGACAAGAGATGGCACTAACTTTTTTGGAAGCTGGAGAGCAAATGTGCAGTGTTGAATAAATGAACAAAGTACTGAAAGCGGGTTGCTAAGTGTCTAAAGAAGAAGATGAAAAGGGAATGCAAGGAGATACTAGCTGTGGAATCTTGGCCGGTCCCAGAGAGTAGAGGCACCAGCTATCCTAAAACATGAAAGTGATGATTGAAAGGAAAATTGGTTGATGTTCTGTGTAAGCAGAAGATAAATCCACTCCTCTACCAATTTTATCTTGATGATTATTGTAACCCATTCCTGGTAAGAAGGGAACGTCTACTCTTTGAAGAAACTAAAGCAGAGGAGTTACTGAGTTCTGGACACTAAGCATGAATATGCCATAGGGTGGTGGCAGTGGACTGAAAACGGGAGGAAGACGTGAGTGGCCACATGTTTCATAGTAAGTCCACCAGCAGCTCTAGCCTTGTTCTTCCATTAATATCCCAGAGTCTTTCATAAGGTTTTTTTTTCCTCCCTGCCCTGGGCAGATGCTTAGAGGATTGCCCAGTGGAGTTATCCAAGAGTCCCAAATAAAAAGCCGGTAAATCTGATATTTGGGGAGTCCCACAGTGAAATAAATGTAATAGTTATGTAAATTTTTGTGACATTCACTCATCTCAATTGACAAGGGTCAGCCATGAAAACAACTTGCAATAAACTTCCTCTTTTGAAAATGAATGGACAGACTAGAATTTGGCAGACAATCCAATTGAGAAATACATCTAATGTTAATGAAAATAAAACAATAGAAAAGAAGTAAAGAGAAACAGAGTCAATAATGTACTAAGCAGAATAAAACAACAAAAACAACTATTCTTTTTTTTTTCTTTCTCTTTTTTAAGATGGAGTGTTGCTCTGTCACCCAGGCTGGAGTGCAGTGGCACAATCTTGGCTCGCTGCAACCTCCGCCTCCCAGGTTCAAGCGATTGATTCTCTTGCCTCAGCCTCCCAAGTAGCTGGGATTATAGTTGGGTGCCACCATGCCCAGAAATTTTTGTATTTTTGGTAGAGACAGGGCTTCACCATATTGGCCAGGCTAGTCTCAAACTCCTAATCTCAAGTCATCTACCAGCCTCAGCTTCCCAAAGTGCTGGGAATATAGGCATAAGCCACTGTCCCCCACCTAGAACTATTCTTAATACCCTAAAAAATATCAAAAATGACATGGCAGTCATTAAAAAATATGTATAAATAAGAAAAGATAAGAAAAAATCTTAGATGTTAAAAATATGTTACCATAAATGTAAAAACGAATAGAGTAATTGGAAGTTAAAAGTAAGGATATCTTCCAGAAAGGATAACAGATGGATGAAGAAGTAGAAATGGAGAGAAAATATAAAATTAGAGAATCAGTTCAGAGGTCTACCATCTAAATAAGATTTCCGAGTGGAGACAACAAAACAAAAGTTAAGGAAGATATTATCAAAGGAAGTGTAAAATAAAATTTTTCCTAACAGCACATGAGTCAGCATATTGAATACATTTACCAAGTACCTAACACAATGAAGTGGGGAAAGGGATCCTTGGGGTTAAAGAGAATACAAGAAATGGAAGAATTTCACACATACAGGATCAGAAATCTGAATAATATTGGACTTTTCCAAAGCAACGTAAAAAATTTGGGGAAATGGCACAATATACTTAAAATTCTGTTTAAGAAAATGACTTCTAATCCACAATTTTATACCTAGCTAACCTGTTAAACATGTGAAGTATAACATAAAAATATTGTAATTCATGCAGAGTCTCAAAAACTTTACCTCCCACATAGCATCCTTCAGAAAACTCATAGGAGAAAAGCCACCCAACTGAAGAAAACCAAAAGAGAAAGACATGAGTTTCAGGAAATGAGGATTCTGAAAAAAGAGAGAAGCAATAATAGAAAGTCCTAGTCCGACATCAGTGCATGTGGCTAGGAAAGAAGCCAATCAGCCCTGGAGCAGGAGGAATGTCTCCAATTGTAGAACTCATTTATCACATGACATGTCAGACAACATTGTTAGAGAGTTAGAAAAGAATTATTCACAGATACAAAGAAGACTAATCAAATTATGTAAATAAAGCTATTAACCCCTGGAAAAACAAAATTTGTAAGAAAACTGTAAATGCAGTGTATCACGTGGCTCAACTGTAATAATATTTATCAGCTGTAATAATGTAAACAATGTAAATGATTTTTATTTTTAAAATTGTGATAAAATTATGTTGGGAGTAAGAGGAGGAAGAGGTTTGTATGTATGGGCAATAGCTTAAGAGAGCTACATCATATATATAGTAGGAACCAACAGATAAAGAAAATGTTGGCTGGGCATGGTGGCTCATGTCTGTAATCTCTGCACTTTGGGAGGCTGAGGCAGGAGGATTACTTGAATCCAGGAGTTTGAGACCAGCCTGGACAACATAGCAAAACCATGTCTCTACGAGAAATACAGAAATTAGCTGGGCATGGTGGCTCACACCTATAGTTCCAGTTACTCTGGAGAACAGGGTGGAAGGATTGCTTATGCTCAGGAGGTTGAGGGTGCAGTGAGCTGTGATAGTGCTGCTACACTCCAGGCTGAGTGACAGAGTGACATCTTGTTTCTGGAAAAAAAAAAAGAAAGTAGTTGCTTCTGAGGGAAACTCAAGAATGGGAAGGATAGAGAGTTGTTGTTCTTTATCAATCTGAAGCAGGGGTCAGCAAACCATGGCCCATGGGTCAAATTCATCAGGCTGCCTGTTTTGATAAATAATGCTTTATAGGAATGCAGCCACACCCAATCATTTATGGATTCTGTGTGGCTGCTTCTGTGCCAAATTAGCTGCTACAACAGGAGAGTTGAGCAGATGTGGCAGAGACTATATGAACCAGTCTCAAATATTCACTTTCTGGTCCTTTACAGAAGAAATTGGCCAACCTCATGTCTAGAGCTGTGGCTCTCGACTGTGGGAGTCCTCTGGAGGACTGGTTAGAAGGCAGGTGAGGAGAGGCTCTTTCCAGATTCAGTGGGTCTCTCAGGTAGGGCCTGGAGAATTTACATTTCTAACCAGTTTGCTAGTGATGCTGAGGTTGCTAACTGAGGGACCCACTTTGAGAATCACTGATCTAAAGAGCTATTTGACTTTAAAAAATCATGTTGTAAGTATTATGTTTATAAAATAAATTTGAATTGCCGAGACATATAAGGTTGGAAGCTTATATGAAAATTTGAGCTAACATGAATGCAAAAAAACCTCGGGTAAATAAAATGTAACAAAATTGAATGCGATTTAAAAAATGTTTTCTTAGAACATAAATAATAAATAGAGAAAATTTATATACATACGTATGGAGAAAAATAGAAAAATAAATTGTTTTATTAATAAGAAGATATCACAGATACAGGCATAAATATTAAGATGTATAAAGATTACCAAGACCCCACCACTAATTGTGCATGTATGATTCAAGTGGTTGGTGGGTAAACCAATCATGCTACCTCTTGTCTGCCATCTTGTTTATCAAAGGCAGAGTACTGAATAATAATATCAACTATACAAACAATTATTATTTTAATCTTTTTTTCATTTAGTATGTTCTTGTAAAACACTTATTTTCTGGAAAATGCAGTGTGAGAAACTTGATATAAAGCCTGTTTCTCTTCACTTGACCCCTTTTACAGATGATGAAACTGATACCCAGAGAATCTCACAGCTGGTAGATCCAATACCTCCTAATCCATTCCCTACTTCCTTCCTCTCTTCCACCCAGCTCCTGTTTGCTTTGCCTGCGGTGTTGAAGGAAAGAACCCCAGATGAGCCCAAACTCAAATCAGGCTTGAAGAAAAAAAGAGCACTGCTAATTTTTTTTTCTAAAAGCCTGAAACAAAGGAAATTCTCCGCTTCCAGGAATAGCCTTAATCAGTCACATATGTGAACAGAGACCCAATGACTGCTCAGACAGTTTTCCACCAACCTAATGTCGGGATTTTCCTGACACATTGATTTTTTTTTTTTTTTTTTTGCCTATGATCAATATAAGTAGCTTAAAAGAAAAATCCTAGACATGATACCAGACCTCTCAACCAGACAGACTGACAATCTGCAGTGTTTGAAACGAAACAGAAATGAAGGATTATTGAGGGTGCAATAACGGTTTTTTCCCAACCTGTCCCTGGTTGGTAAAAAACAAACAAACAAACAAACAAACAGCTTTAAAAAATCAGAATTGTGCCCTGCGGGGGCGGGTTTGCTGAACTGTCAGCTCCACCAGTTAATGAGGTAGTTTGTCAAATGGAGATAGAAAGACCATTTATAACAATGCTGTGCTTTGTGTGTGATTTAAAAATCAAATTGAGTGGAAATTCAGCAGATACTAAATGGTATTGTTTATTTTCTAATTAATTTGCTACAAACTACAAAATAGAAGTATTGAATATATTGGATAATGTATGCTTTTTAGAATAAAAGACACCAAAAACACTTATCTCTGAGATAAAATGGATTCAGAGGCGGTTTACTTTCTTTTCATCAGAGAAACGTGTTGTAGTATGAAAGTTTGAAAAAGGCATTGATATTTTTGGGGGGACATCATTTTCAGAGTTAGCATGTTGTATAAGCCAACCGGCAACGTCGTCTCCTTTGTAAGTTCAGCGGAGCGTTAGGGGGCCTGGGACCATATGGTCTCACTGTTGACACTGTTCGTTTTTAATATTAATAGGCCAGGCATTCAAGGGCCTGGGGCAGATGTCATCTAAGAGAGGACAGAAGCAAACATCACAACTGCTCACTGAGTTTTTCCTCTGGAGAGCACAACCAGGATAACATAGGTGTTCAAAATATATAAGCTTAGCTTGGCAGAGGGGCAAGACAGAGAAGGTGATTCAAATTCTGGCTTAAGGAAGACTTATTCTGTGACATTGAGGGGAAGTCGTTGAAACTCATGGAGACTTTTCTCATCTGGAAAACAAGAGATATCTGCCTTATAGGGATTAGAGCTTATTGTGAGTTGTCTCACACTGGTAGTCAATGAAAATTATATTTTATTAGAACATTGTAGGGTTTGTAATCAAACTGACTCACTTGACAAACTGAAATCAAGAAACCTTAATGAGTGATTGTTCTCAACCTTACCCAGATCCCTTGTTTTCTTTCTTGCTTCAAGGACACTAGCCTTAATCCTAATATTCTTTTCCTGGGATTACTATAATATACCCTCCATACCCTGAACCCAAAACCTCTTGTCTATTCCAGCAAGCTTGTTGTGAGAAGCATATTATTTTGATGGGATAACAAATATGTTAATATAAACATTTACCAAGTATTTACTATTTACCTGGTGTTTACTAGGTACCAGGCACTGTTTTTCTGTTGTATTACCTCATTTAATCCTCACGTTTCCAAAATAAATTCTATTATTATTCTTATTTGACAGGAAAATTTTGACATATTGAAAGGACAAATAATTGCCCAAGGGGCTTAATTATTTGAGCCTGGACAGACTGGCTCTAGAATCATGCTCTTAATAACTACTTTCTTCTGGCCTTGAAGTACTCTTGTTCTGTGCCACATGAGTCTACATTCAGAGGTTGCCATTCAATGGGCAGAGTTTGGGAGCTTCTAATTAATATTGGTTATCAGGGCCAAGGTGAGGCTGTGAGGCTTACAGCTAGCCCACTCTAGAATTTCAGCTTCTTGAATTCACAGTCTCAAGGAGTCCTAGGTGGTGAGCATCTCTGGATTGTCCTTCATGGGGCATGGGGCAGTTAGACTTCCTTAACAATATGACGTCAATCAGAAGTGGTTAAAACCAGCAACTCGGTGAGGGCAGAGATCACATTAGTGTTCTTTGGCACCATATATCTCTAGTTGCTAGGTCTCACTGTTGAAACTGTTCATTTTTAATAGTAATAGGCCAGGGACATAATATTTGAAGTTTGATTGGTGAGTAGGTGATTGGATAGACAGACACATGGATCAACAAGATAGATGGATGGTGGATGGATGGATGGTGGATGGATGGATGGATGGTGGATGGATGGATGGATGCACAAGAAAGATGTTGGTAATAAAGATGTGATACATAATATTTTACTCTCTCTCTTATTAGGTTATAGCTTCTCCCATAATTTTATTTATCTTGTTGGCTGTGTCATTCCAAATAGCCACAGTAAAATGCGAAGTTATTCATATAAAAGAAGTAAAAATTTTGGAAGCTTCTCAGTTAGAATTAAATAATTAGTTTCCCTAAAAAAGCCCCCCCCAAAAAAAATTCATTCATTCAACTCGTACAAACCCAGGGTCTACCCTTTGTCACATACTCTTCTAGGAGCTTAAAGCACAACTGTTAACAAAAACACTCTGCCCTCCTGGGGAGTGTATGCTAATGGCGGAGACAAGCAAAAACAAACACTCCCGCATGTAACGTATCAAGTTGTTTGAGTGCCATGGAGAAAAATTTAGCAGCGTGATATAACGAAATAACATCGGAGTGGAAGGTTTTGCTATTTACTATCAGATGGTGAGTTATTTTTAAATTGTGTAAAATTTGTAGTCTAGGTTAGAATGTGAGGAAAGGAAATTAAGACTCTTCGGGAAGTGGTAAGTATAGGAGGACAAGGAATTAGGAGACCTCGGTTAGTATTAGAGATGTTTTGTATGATAACTTGATAAAGAGGGAGAGATTTTTGATTTGTGATTTTTTTTTCATTTTTTCTTACAGATTTAACAGCTCGGAAATTTCAAGGTGCCAGTGTCTCCCAAGTCTTAAACTGAGAAGCTGAACAACGAAAGCATCCTTCCTGTAATCAGTGTAGCAAAATGAGAGGCGGAGAAACCGTGCTGGGAAGAAGCAAGGTCATCAGCTGAACTGTCTTGACTTTGGCCCAGAACACAGCTCAGCCTCAACTTCTGCCCTGCACTTACCTCCCTCACTTTGGTTCCAGACCTGGAGTGATGTGTTCCTGCTCCAGAGCACCTTTCTTTCTGTGAGGCCCGAAACATGACCACCAGTGGCCACGCATGTCCGGTCCCAGCAGTGAATGGACACATGACTCACTATCCGGCCACACCCTACCCATTACTCTTTCCACCTGTCATCGGAGGACTTTCCCTGCCTCCCCTCCATGGACTTCATGGCCACCCTCCTCCAAGTGGATGCAGCACCCCATCGCCAGCAAGTAAGTCCTGATGGAATTTACTCTCCTTTCTCTTGGTTGATTGGATGAAGGGACCTGAGAAAACAGGCTGGTTGGTATCCAGGGCAATTTCTCATTTCATTACGTGCTGGTTTCTTTTGGTCTTGAATTCTACTTTTAGTTCTGTGGAAAGAGATATGTTTTGAAACTATGTAAGTGGCAAATTTTAGAATTGGACCCATTCGAAGCTGCTTTGGTATTTTGCTCTATTTCATAAAAGGCAAACACAAAAAGTGATGAGCATATGAGATTAATATCTGTGGTCAATATCTAAAGAAATTGGCCACATGAGAAATAATGGAAGCAGCGAATTAGAAGACGATACCATAAAAATCACTGATGATAATACTAGAGATGAAATCTACTTTGATTGTGAGATCTCCTTTGAATCTTATTTCCTGTGTACAAATGATATCTGTAATTGTTCTCAACTTCCCATAGACCTTTGCTGCCAGTTCCTATCACATTAAGCTTTCTTGGTGTCCTGGACGCCGTTTGTTTCTGTACTAGCTGTTTCTGACCCTAGATCGTCCCTTAAATTGTCTGTATAAGGTACTATAAAATAAAAATAGTCAAAGTTAGAATTCTTCAAAACTGGTACAACCTCCACATTGAAGCATCTATATTTTGCAATTTTTAGAAACTTCCTCCTGTTAAAGACAAACTGGTAGCCAGCAAGCTTTTGCACCTGTTAATAACAACGTACTTGGTTTAGCATCTGGAGGTGAAAAGGCGTATTGATTTAACAACAGGCATCCACAGCGTGTTCTCCAAGTTCTTCCTGGCTCAAGAGCAACAGGAGTTTTTTGTAACTCTTCCTGGTGATTATTTTGCATTTCGCTTCCCTTTGAGGACTTCCTCTAAATATTAGCGTGGTATCTTTGGGATACCACCTTAATCTTTCTGTATTGTGCTCTTCACGCCTTACCTTATTCCTTAGCTCACAGGAAGCAGGGAGCTTTCTCTACCTAAGTAGAATCACTGGTACAGTGCCTTCGAAAATAGTAGGGGATGGATGTTTGGATGGAGAGACAAACAGACAAATAGATGACAGTTTCACTTTTGGGATGTTGATTGCAATCATAGTACTATGTCATTCCTGATAAACAGTGACTTGAATTGTGTCTTGGAATGACTTGATTATGATTTCTTCCTTCTGTGTTTTGGATTTCTGGCTTGAACATATGACCCTAATGTCTTTGGAATTGCCTAAAAACTTTCTCCCATGCTTCTGAATTTCAAACTGAAAGCGTAATCAGCAAAAGTGGCTTATTGACTATGCAGAGAAATGGACAAAGTACCAGTATTCAAAATATCTTGCTGATCCAAGTGAGGATTCAAATCATGTTCACCCAGTATGCAAATGATATAATGAAGTTATTTTTAGCTAACAAATACGGGGGTCTAAAAGATTGATAAATCCATTCAAATTTCACCTAGGAGCCTCTGTATTTAATTCCATTGCTGAACTGGCCTGATAGCACATTTTAACAGGTTTCTTTTCTGAGGTCAGAAGCATATTTTGTAGATGTAGCAAAGAAGTTGAGATATGAGTAGGATTCTCATGCTGAATGATCAATACTAGCAGAATGAAACTCTAAGGCAGCTGGAAGCCCCTAGGTTCCCAACAGCAACTTTGGGCTGCTTTGGCTACTGATTTTTTTTTTTTTTTTTGAGACGGAGGCTTGCTCTGTCGCCAGGCTGGAGTGTAGTGACATGATCTCAGCTCACTGCAACCTCCGCCTCCCGGGTTCAAGTGATTCTCCTGCCTCAGCCTCCCTAGTAGCTGGGACTACAGGCGCATGCCACCACACCCAGCTAATTTTTGTGTTTTTGGTAGAAACGTGTTTCACCATGTTGGCCAAGATGGTCTGAATCTCTTGACCTCGTGATCCACCTACCTTGGCCTCCCAAAGTGCTGAGATTACAGGCGTGAGTCTGCGCTCGGCCTTGGCTACTAATTTTAAGAAAAATGCAGAGCATATTAAATGGAAGAGTGGTTGAGAGATATCATAGCTAAACCTCCTTTCAACTCAAAACACAAGGCAATTCTTTTTCACAGTTACTAATAAAACACAAGATGCTATTACTATTAGATTGAACTATAATGCAGTAGTCATTTTCTAGATCCAAACTGGTTATATACTGGCAATTGAATCTGAGTCAACGTTCGGAAAGACAGGGTTTGAAGATCAAAAAAAGGATAAATAGTGGCTGACTTTTTTCTTGAGGGTCTTGCGAGGAGAGTGCTAAGTAACTACACCTTGAAAGGTGCTTGAAAAAGGGGCAGAAAAAGGACTAGGTACAGAAAATTCAGGCTGGAAACATCAAAGATGACTTACTTCATACCCTAATACCTTGTTTTATTATTTCTTGCTACAGTCGAAGCACATGAAAGCTGCTCAGATGGAAATGATTAAAAGAAGCCACTGTGAATATATAGTTAGTTGGCCCTCAAAGAGGAATTGTCTTTGTTAAAGCCTGTGTTTTCAAAAGATCCTAGAAAAGGGGAAAGTCTTAAAAATTACCCACAGACTTGGCTGAAAATAAATTTAAGGTTTTATCCATGTACTGAGATTAATAGGAAGATAGCCAAATTCTATAAAGACTCAATAACTAGCAACACACATACTTGGGTGGAAAAGCTGGCTAATGTGTAGTAAAAAGGGAACAAACACGTTGGAGAATGACTCTGTAAAGAGATTCATGCCATTGAACTATAGGACTTGCTGATGTCTCTTTTGTAATCTGTACATGTCTTGATTCTGCAGCTCACTAGGAAGAATAAATTCTCCTGCCCCTGTAGTGAGGGTCTGTCAGCACCAAGTAATTGTAAAGACTCAAGAATTCTCTACCTCAAAAGCAAGTAGGAACAATTTCCATAGCAGCTACTGATGTTATACCTGCTTCTTACTATTCCCTCATTCACTTCTGACTCTGTGGTTAGCCTGATCTCCTAGACCTGAACCTGAGCTCTGTATATTGAACTTCTCTAAGCCTACAGCAAAATGGCCCCATTCCCACACGTAGAGATGTCCTTGATGCTGTATCTCCTTTGCAGTCATTTAACCTCTCTGAATTTCTGTTCTGTCACCTATAAAATATTTTTATTTACTGGATAATCTTTTTATAATACATTCAAATCTTTTAAGAATGAAGGTGGAGTCTAAATTACAAAGGAAACTTGTACTATAAAAGAGTGAAATCAGATCAGCCCTCAAGGTCTTTTCAACTCTAAACAGGCAATGATTCCACGTAACTCAGGTTTCTCCTGGTCCCCGTGCCATTTGCAGGCTGTCCCACCATTCCTTGGTTTCTGTCAGGGGTCAGCCACGTTCTTTTGCAGTGTGGAATACTTGGCTATTGATATGACCATTTGTGACCACTCACAATTCAGAGGTAAAGATGTCGCCGCTTTTCAGAAGGTCTGTTCTCAAGAGCTTTCTACCTTAAAGAAAAAAATATATTTGCAGAAGAGAACTTGAAAGCATCTTCTGTGTGTACATGCTCTTGTCTTTACATTCTGACTTAATTTTTACAGCATAGAGTCTCTATCAGCTTAGAACACAGGAAACACATGAGAAAAGGGGGCGTTAAAACATGTAATAAGAAAAACTACCATGCATGGAGCACCTCCTGGATTATTCACAGAGCATTTAGTGTATGCCATTCTTGGTCTTTTTCACAGCCTCAACGTCACTGCCAGGCCATTACAAAGTTCCATTTTACAGATCAAGACCAGGGGGCTTAGAGAGGGTAAAGATCCTACATAACCAGTTAGTGCTGAAGTCAAATTCCAAATCCAGACCTGGAGACCCCAGAGTGCGTGCCTTTCCCAGTGTTTTGGGCGATGAGGCCAGCACAACCCCTTGGAAAATTCACACACCACAGACATATTTCTTCCATGATGTTCCAGGGAGTCCTTGGAGATGATGGATATTTAAAGGACCTTGCAACCTCTTGAATTTAATCAACTACTGTGGAAGCCACTATCAGTTTTCATCACAGTGGAGAGTTGAGAGGGTGCCACCGAGGTGACTCTGATAAGCATGGCTCCTAAAGGGAGAAGAGCCTGATATGCTATGCCAGGGAACACTCCAAATATTATGTCGCCGGGCTCTCTGTGAGAGTTAGACAATTGTCTGTCTGTCTCTCTTCATGTTCCTTTCACGGCTGCTTGTTCTGTTTTATTGCTGCACATGTGCTTTTTATAGGTTGTTGCAAGCTGGAAAATATTGTTAAGTGTTTTGGCTTCAGAACCTCTCACAAAATGATCTTAGTTTAACTCCAGCATCTTAAAATGAGAATTCTTTTCCCTTGCTTCTTTAATGATCAGAAAGTGTGCTCCTGTCAAAATCACAAAATAGGGTATTCGCTTAAAAAATCCCAACCTTCTGGAGAGACAGGCTGTGCAATCTCAGAATTACCAATGATGGAACATAAAATGAATCTTAATTCTATTTTTTGTCTTAAACTAAGAAGAGCCTTGTTACCTAGCTTGTCTAAAGCAGGGTGTGCAGACAGATTGAATTTCTTTATTACATGTTAGGGACAATTGGCTCAAAGGTGTGGATCCTCTTTTAAATACATGCAAATTGATGGCAACTAAAACCGACTCATTAATTTCTACCAGCACCTTTTACTCCATAGTCTTGTGTTCTTTCTACTGAGTTATATTTGTCCTTAAAGTTACACAGTGACCCTACTGGACAGGAATCACATCTGATTTTAAGATATCAGGGACTTATATTGCTGGTATTTCATGACAGTCAAACATAATAGTATCATTTACATCTACGTATCTTTACATTGTTCAACCAAATAAAAACAAATGAAAGGAAAAGATGCTTATTGGGAATTTGAGTAAACTCAGTTATAACAGTTTTGTCCATTTCACCTGGCTTTGATCATTGGCTTAGGGAGGTCAAAGGCTTTGAATGTTTGAGAAATAGAGTTTATACTGTTGACGTGATGAAACTATGTTAGTGGACTTTCTTAGGTCCAGGGTCATATGTGTATTATTTAAGAGGCCATTGTTAAAGGTGAACAGGTAGATTGCTTCAATGCCTCTCTTCCCCCAAAATAAAGGCATTTTTGTGTATTCTTGATGTTCCTACAATTTCCCCAGACTCTGGTTGAGTATAACATGTATGAAATAAAGATGGTTCTTGCCATTACTTTTAATGGCAAGAACCCCAGTGACTTTTGCACCAACCTAATAATCCTTAGAAGAATTCTAATGAGGGGCTGAGCTCATTCTGTTTTTTGATCTTTACCCCTAAAGTGATCAAGAATGTATGAACATGAATTAAAAACAAAAAATGATCATTCCATTTCATCAAATGAACTACAGTGCCCAAAGGAGAATCCCCACTGTGGAAGTGTGTTCCTAAGTAGAGGTAGGCTTTCAGTCCGTACAGGTTTCATAAAGATGGAATAAATTTACCTCCAGGTCACTCCTGCCAATCATTTTCTTCCTAGGGAGGACATGACTGAAAGAATATATACAAAGAAGGACCAAGAATGGAGAAAAGATGGAGTGATGGTTTAGGAATTTGTATTAGAATTCCTTTAGATAAAGATATTCCAGTTATATTTATTATATAGTTAAAATGTGGACATTTAAAAAGAGCATTTTGACCTTATGAAAATTGAACTTTGGAAAAGTCAGAATCATGACAATGGCCCTGAGTTGGTTGAGTTCACTATAGAAAATAAGACTTGCCACATCTCATGTTCTAGAGTTCCGCCTCATTGAATTCATCCATCTGCAACTCCTGTAGATTTCAGATAGGCTATATTCAGATGGCTCTGAGTAATGGGAGATTAGCCTCCATGCAGGCAGATGGACATGAGGTCGGGTGGAGGGGCCTGGGCCATCTTCAGGATATATCCCAGGCAGTCCCACAGAAGCTCTGGTGATTTGTTCCTTATCACTGACATGATGCAGCGCCTTATCCTGTCTTTGCTTCTCTGTTTTCTCCATTAGTTCCCTCTGATATTTGAAGGAATCTTTGTAATTATATGTATAACAGAAAAAGAGAGGGAGAAAGAAACAATGAATCTAGTCCCATTATTTGAGCACCTCCAAAAACTTGGGTCTCCCAGACCAACCAACGGGCAGGTGGTA
This sequence comes from Sapajus apella, assembly GCF_009761245.1. NCBI lineage: Eukaryota > Metazoa > Chordata > Mammalia > Primates > Cebidae > Sapajus > Sapajus apella. The sequence continues at coordinate 45,255,452 of NW_022436944.1, forward strand.
CCACCAATTCTCTTGCTTTTTTTTAACCTTGCCATAAAAATCAGTTATTAAAGATAACATTTATTTTGCTACATATATTATCTCTGTCTGCCAACTGGAAAGGGAAATAGAGAAAGTAAGATTCAGGTAACCAGCTTTTCTAAGGCTGCTCAGTGGTGGGGCTGGGCTTGAACTCTCTCGTTCTGACCAAAGTCAGTCCTCTTTTCATAACTTTATGTTTGCTGTGGATATTGAGGGGAGACAGATTTTTGAAGCACTGTGTCTGTCTTTAAGGATTTTTCCATTCTGACTGAGAAGTCATAATCACTGAAAACCATTTAGATCTAAAACCCTGATTGCTCTTTGCCCATCAGGACCTAGATTTTATAAAGCTTGTAACATTCTCTCCCACCCAGGTACCCACTGTGCGTTGTAAGTACTTTGATTTGCTCTGCATGTCTTATTCTGCTGTCTTTAATTGTTTTCATAACTTTTCCTCCTCTGCTTATCTGTTAATCTAATACCTGGTGTATACTGGAAACCCATTTCACATTTGTGAAATGATTGAATCAATGGTTCTTGCTGGTGAGGGAATTTTGGCAATGTGTAGATGTGCTTTTGGGTGCCGTGCTCATTGGGAACACTGTAGAGATTTAGTAGGCAGAGGTTAGGAGGCCGAATGTCCTGCAGTGTATGTGATAGTGGAAAATAATAAAGAAGTGCCTCACATTCTCATGACTTTCCAGCGTCCCACCAGGCATTCCTGTTAAGAATCACCCCCAAATAAATTATGATGAACTGACCCTAAATTATAACTTCATGTTACACATAAATGCAAAACATTGTTATATGCTTTTATTGTACCCTAAATTATCTAGGACTTTAATTGCCATGCAAGTCAGTAGTAGGTTGATCTTCGTTCTGTTAGGAACTTTCCTGAGAGTCATTCATCATTTTATAAAATCATGTCACTAATGGCAGTGCTGTTCTTGGTATTCAAGTCACCAATACCACAGACTTGTATCAATCTGCATTCATAGCTAAAACATTCACTATAATTCTGCATAGGGGGGCAAGCATCTTACCCCTGCTTTACGCCTGAGCATTTAGACATCAAAATAACTATTACTTTATTACAAATTCCTTTTTTTCATTCATCCTTGATATTGCAGTCTGAGAAATGTATTAACTTCTTTGGAATTACATGTGTAGGTGGCCTATATTATCTATGACTTTCATTTTAGAATCATACAGCAGGTGATATATGTTGCTAAAAGAAGCATTGGGTCCACAGTGTTGAGAATCATTGGAATGAATGAGTCAATGAATGAATACATGAATGAGTTAGTGAAAAATAACAGTGTGAAATAAACTGCCTAGAAAATAAATACTCTAGCTGTTAAGAGGAGAGGAAAACAGTTTATAAGTGGGCTGGACAGAAGAAGGTTTGCAACACCAGAACCAGTGATTATGCCACCTGTGGGGTAGTGGGCATGGTGCTGGGAAGAGTCACATGCAGAAGGCCAGGGACAGCAGGAAAGTTTCCTGTCTTGGATGGCATACGGGGTTTGGAAGGAACCATCTAGCCTTTGCCTTCATTTCTTGATGTGTAGCCAATGTCCCTAAGGGATACAAAAGGGAATCAAAGGTATTGTTATAATGAATTCACTCTTCCGATATATATTTAACATTTATGTGTTGTGTTAGGTGTTGTGTTAGACATCTCAGAAGCTCTGTGAGAATTTTCTGGGTGAATCCATGAGAATGATCGGTTTTTGCTTGTGTGTGGTGTCAGATTCTATCTCCAATGAGACATCATATTAGCATTTACCAGGAAAAATTGCAAAATTGTTATGGGTTAAATTGTGTCCTCCAAAAAGACGTTGAAGGCTTACCCCCTATTACCGGTGAATATAGCCTTATTTGGAAATAGGATTAAGTTACCATGAGGTCATTAGAGTGGGCCTTAATCCAATATGACTACGTCCTTTTAGAAAAGGGAAATTTACTCACAGAGATAGAGACACATGTGAAGATGGGAACTAGCTGCCAAGAGCCAAAGACTGCTGGCAAGCCGCCAGGAGCTAGGAGCGAGGCATGGAGCACATTCCCTGATCAGCTCTTAGAAGGAGCGACCCTGCCAGCACCTTGGTTTTGGACTTCCGGCCTCCAGAACTGTTTGTGTTATTTGGTGATAGCGACTCTAGAAAACTGATACAAGCACCGTAACTTCCTACTACTGAAAAAGAAAAAACTGTGTTTTTGAAACTTTCTCCCTCTAAAAATATCCATTGATTTGTTTATTTTCTCATAATTTTATGCTTGTAATGACTTTATTTTCCTGTTTTACGTGGCTTCTTTGGCTTAGTCTAATGAATAATATTTGAAGAAAGTATTTTTTTTAATTACTACGTAGTCAATCTGTCTTGATTCTGGCAGCTACAAATCTATGATTATAATTCACAATGTTCACAAGTTTTCAGAAGGAATTTCTTTCTCTTCCTCTGGTTTTCATTTTGTCTTATTGGATGGCAAACTCCCATCTCCTTTCTTGACCTCAACATCTTCTCTTTAATATTCATTTTATTCTTCGTTTTAAAGCCTTTGCCTAAAACCCTGCAGGATTACTTATCACTGTCAAATTGGAGTCTGTGAGATTCTTCAGAAAACCCATTCATATTACAAGTTCATATTCAAGTTTCAGTCACTGAGGGATTATTGGTGGCAGTGATCTTATTATAATTATCAGTTCTTTATTAGCTTGAACATACTTTACTGGCTTATCTGGTAGTCTCTCTTTAGGATTTATACACTATAAATTTAGCAAACAAACTTATACATTGACTTTGCCTCAGCTTCTAGTGTCTAGAATTCTTGGACACTCAACAGTCAAACTTTAATGTCTCCTCTGTCCAGCCCCAACTCTCTCCTACAATAACACACTCGTCTCCCTTACACTTAGAGCTAATTTTGTTATGTAATTAGTTCCACACACTGTTGATGTCCTGGTCTTTACATCTGTCCCCATTAGTCCTCCTCATCCAGGATTCTTTTAGTTCCTTAGGGCCAAAAGCCTATGTAAGCTTCTTTGAGGTAGCCTAGGGTTTCACCACACTTAAACTTTACTAAAGGATTCTGGCCCTAACTAAATCCTTCCCTGGTTAACTTGGTCCCTACCATTGTATTTTTATGTAGTCAGATGAATCAAACTTAATATTATGGAAATCTATAAATACAGAGGTTTTTGTGTTTTTTTCTAAAAATCTATAAATACAGAGTTTTTCCAAGTCTGAGAAAAGCCATTGTACTTTTTGGTGGAAATGACCACTTTTCAACAAGTATGTGCCTTGTTAATTTAGTGCTAAGATCCTTTGCCAAATGCCCATAAGCTTTGCAGATGTTTAGACAAAATTAAAAAAAAAAAAAAAAAAAAAAAACAACTAGAGCATTTTGGGAGTAAGGACAGTGTTTATCTGTGGGTTTGTGGGCACTGATGACAGCAGTGAATTGTCTGGCTGTTGTTTCCAGGTGAATCACATGTGACCCCATGAGAAGTACTATATTTATAGATTTTCTTATTACTAAGTTTGATTCATCTGAATACATAAAAGACAATGGTAGGGGTCATGTTAACCTTGGATACTGCCCCAGACCTCTAGGAGCTTATAGTAAACTCAAAACTAATAATTAAGAAAGGCTTGTCTTGTCGAACCACAATTGATATTAATGTTGAAAATCTAGGGGAGGGGATGCAAAAAGATAGGAGGCTGAAAATGGGGGTGAGGGAGAGGTTGAAGCTTCCAGACCCAGTCTGTGTCCTGGAACAGATTTTTAACCTCTTTGTGCCAGTTTTCTCTGTACAGTAAGGAAAATTTATCTTCTAAAGTTTATGATGTGATTTCCATCGATTGATACATGTAAAGTACTTATAACAGTGTTATAAGAGTGAAAAGTAGGCTAAGTATGGTGGCTCACATACAAATCCTAGCACTTTGCGGGGCTGAGTCAGGAGGATCACTTAAGCTTAGGAGTTGAATACCGCACTGAGCTATGATCGCACCTCTGCACGCCAGCCTGGGTGACAAACAAAACCCTGTGCCCCCAAAAAAGTAAAACCTTAGTAAATAACAGCATTCATTATTATCCATGCCTTGCAGCCGCAATTCATCCACTTACTAGCAAAAATCTTGTTGTCACAGGACAATCAATCCATGAACTATGCGTTCTAACTTCCAAAATGCAAAGGTCTTTCTACATGTGCATGCACTTTTCCACATGTTTCTAAAGCTGACATTAGGCATATGGAAGTTTTCACTTCGTGGGAGTTATAGCCTGCCAAGATTTTTTTTAATTATTATTTCAGAATTCTCGAGGGGGCAATCCTAAATTTGGGTACTGGAAAAGACTTTTGTTCATGAGTAAGCTGCCTCGATGAATAATTTTGTATTTATCATGAAGAGTTCACATCCAAGAAATACACAAACATTTAAGGCTATTTTTCATACATGAGGGTTCTTTAGAGTCAGAGAACTTAGTTAAAGGCTGAACTTCCTTTTCTCTTAGGATCTGCAGGATGTGCAGGTCCCTTTGTCCTTTATAAACAATCTCTAATAATGCTTGATCTAATTTCAGTGACGTTTATAAAAATGAACATTTTTCCAACACTACTTTAATGTTAATTGCTTAATGGTTATGAAATTGGCCAACCAAAAATAGGTACCTAAGGAGAAAAATTAACCTTGACATTTCACACAAGTGAGTGGTGCTTTAATGACAACCACATGGTTAAAAAGAACTCTTCCCTTAAGAATATTTAGTAAATTTTTTTTTTATCAGAATGGCTTGATATATTTGGCAAAACAGGAATTTCTGGGAGTCCTGATGGAAATCTCTGAGACATAAAGTGACCTTCATAGCCTCGTTGACTTCTGTCCTGACCTTGTGTAGGCAGTTTTAGGATTTGTCTTTCATTTTTTGTTCTGTAAGAAATCTTATTCCAGAACTAAAGTCAAATAACAAAATAATTCATATGCCACTATTGGATAATATTAGGTGGCTACATTTAACATGTGATATAATTATATTAAATTGCTGCAAAGGTTAACATCTTCTTTGGTACTTACCACAGTTTTTCTGTCTTTACTTTTTAACAACAGAAAACGGAGGTGTATTTCCGGTATTAGGCAAACAAAGGAGTATTATGGAACGGAAAAAGAACAAATTTTGACCCTTGGAATTCCAGCATTCCAATTAAAAATACAACTAACAAAGACAAAATATATAAGAACATGAAAAATGTATATACACTTTGTGCAAATTGATAAAAAAGACATCCCCAACCAAAAATAAACAAAAGATTTTATTTCATGAAACAGGAATTCAGATGTCCCATATCAACCTCGCATTGGTGATACAAATTAAGACAACCATGGTATACCATTTTATATCCAGTACAGATGCAAAAATTAAGAATTTTGGCTAAAATACCAAGTGTTGGAAAGAGTGTAGATCAACAGATACTTTGAAATACACGGCTGGTGAGAGCCGATACTAGTATAATTTTTTTGAAAATGACTTAGCACAATGTATAAATTGAATATTCAGATTCAATTTCAACCAAACAATTTGACCTGTAGGCATTATTCTAGAGAATCTCCTTAATATAAATTTATGTTTAAGAATCTTCATGATAACACTGTTCATAGATTATTTAAAAAATGGATGCTATTTGAATATGAATAGATGAAGGCAAAATAAGTGATATATTCACTAAATTGAATATTATTCATCTGGGAAAATTTATACGCAACATGGATAGATCATAGAAAGATTATGTTGAATGAAAAAATCTTTAAGAGCACATATATGATGCCAACCTTTTTATAAATCGTAGAAGAGAACTGACTTTTTTCCTCACCCATCTCTAGATTCATGACTGAGACACCTATAACAAAAGACAGATTAACATGAGAAAAAACATACACATTTGTTTAATATAAGTTATATGTGCATGGGAACCTTCAGAAATGAAGACCCAAAAACAGGTAAGCCTGTGTGCATACGTGTGTGTATGTGTGTTTCCCTGCTAAGTTTGATGAAGAATAGATAGTCATCATATCAGTCATATGATTAGACAAAAGAAGTAGAATTTAATGGTAATAAACTGAGAGGGGCCTCTCAAAACCAGTTTGCTCAGATTCTTGTCTGTGTCCCTATCACAGTGAGGGATGTTCCTTTCCTCCTCTTAAAGGGAGGGCACCTCTCAAATGAGGGTCCTATGACCTGTGAGGGAGAAGGGTGAGAAGACGACGAGAATGGCCTTCTTACCTCTGCTGTTTTTCTCAAAGGCCAAGCTGCCATATTTTAGGTGTAGCATATTTGGAACCCTCTTGAAATCTAAAATAAACATTGTTTAGAAAAATATGTATTTGTAAGAAAGCTACACATCATAATAACAGGTACTTCTTGGTGGTGCAGTGGGACGGGCAAGTGGATAGGAGAAAGAGCACGTGGGTAGACACGGCAGAAAGAATAAAGTTCTAAGTGACTAAGGATTCATTTTCCAGTATGATTTGCTATATGCACACATATGATACATTTTTATATTACTAAATGTACAATAAAAAGGTAAAATATGACTATATCCTTCATGTGTTAGAGACAGGAGAAAGGAAGAGTGTTTTTTTTAAGGCTAATAAAAATATTTTTAAACTTTTAGTCTTAAAACTAATTGAAACTAAATGGCTAATAAAAATATTTTTAAACTTTTAGTATTAAAACTAATTGAACAAAAGCAATTTTAAGAAGAAATGCAAGAACAGAAAACCAAACACCACATATTCTCACTCATAGATGGGTGTTGAACAATGAGAACAAGTGGACACAGGGAGGGGAACATCACACACTACAGTCAGCTGGGGGAGACTAGGGGAGGGACAGCGGGGTGAGGGGACGGTGAGGAGGGGTAACGCGGGTGGAAATACCAGATATGGGGGGATGAAGGCAGCAGGCCACCTTGCTGTGCATGCAACAGTCCTTCATGATCTGCACATGTACCCCAGAACCTGAAGTACAATTTAAAAAATTGCAAATGAAGATTATATTTGTTGTGAGGAGGCAGAGATTTAAAAGAAAATTTCTGGTGTTGTTCAGGCTACAGAGAAATGAACACTCAAATACAGCCTTGATGGGAAGAATGAAAATTAATATCTCCTTTCTGTGAAATAATTTTGGACTTAGTAAAAAGGCCTTAAAATATTTTTACGTATGATTTTACATTGTGTTACTTTGAATTTTTTCATAGTAAATAAATGTTTTAGTGTTTTTGTGAGAACACAGATATCAGCACAGACATCTTTGTAATTAAAAAGCTGGAGACAACCTTCCTGGTTAATAAGAAGTGACTGATTAGAGACTGAAAATAACAAGCAGTCCTTTAAAATGTTGATGGAGAAGTGAATACATTGACATGGAAATGTTCAATGGGATAAATAAGTTACATAATTAATAGAATTAAATATTAAGACATATTCCTATATTTTTAACATATACCTATATTATATATGTTTTGGGGTATCTATGTGGGTTTAGGACAAATTCTGGCAAGCATATGAATAGTCTTTATATTTGGATCAGAGAATTATCCCTGAAGTTTTATTTACCTTTATTCAGGGATCATGACATCTTACTGATCATTGAATACTCATTGCTGCATGCTTGGTGCTTGGCACATAGTAGGTGCTCACTAAATGTTTGTTGTATTAATAAATATGTTTAATAGTAACTTATGGAGCTAATTTTTAAAAGGGAGATCTTTTAGTGGGTTAATTCAGTTGTATTCAGCTAAACCAAATATCCCAGCTAAATCAAGATCAAAAGTATTCAGGCCTGTTGCTATTTCCAAAAAATTAACCTTTCAGAGGGATATTTGCATTTTGAAGTGTTAACTTTTAAGTGAAGGTCCTGACCCTGCAGTGGTAGAATTTCCAAGGAGGCATTTTGAAGTAGAAAAGTTATTCTGTCAGCTTCTTTGAAAGCTGTACCATCTGATATCCATGTACCCCACCCACGGCTAAGTCATTTTCTTTTTTATTAGATTTCAGATAAATTATAAATGTTGTTATTATTACCATCTATAGTAATTGTAACTACCATTTGTATGAGAAACTATATACATCGTCTTGTTTTTTACCCACAATAGATATATGAGGTATTTCTTGAATTCACTTACTTATACATACCGTGTTTTATTTGGAAAAAGAAAGATTTTATGACCGCTTGTGAAAAAATTCTATGCATAACTTTTAAAAATTGTAAATGAGGACATTTGGGAAAAGAGAAAATAAGGACAGGGAAACAGGTTGAAGCCAATCCGAGGCCAGTGCATTGCAATTCATCCTATGATGTGGATAATAAATGTTGCTCAAACAAACGAAAAGTCTAGCCCAAGAAGAGGATTCACAAAATCATATGGTTGAGAGGGTTCATAAAATGAAGTCATCCAGGCATGCAGAGAAGCACAGATGACTGCATCATGAAGCACATCCCAACTATACATTTATAGTAAATACGATTCTTTATGTGTTTGTGTTTTTAATAGCGTTTCTCAATGTAGGCTAAATTAATCATTCCAAAGGTCAGTCAGCGAAAGCAGGTCCCTGCAGGGGTCCAAACTCTGTCTCCAGGTACACAGCTCTCTGAAAGACTGAGTTTAATCCAAAAATAAATATTATAGTGTCAAGATAAATAAATGATCTTCATAGCCTTCAGGCAATTCTCCATAAAAACTATTTTCCTTAGCCAAAGATTTTTGTAAGCATTGAGAAACCATGAATTTGAAGTAATACTCCCTTGACAAGGACATGAGGAGCCGAAGGCCCAACCCACCCCTAGGGGCAGGGGCCGCCGCAGTACCCAGGAAAAGGCCAAAATGTTTTTGGCCTTTTGAATAATTTTGAATCGGCTCCAACAGACAACAGGTGATGGAAAATGTAGAGTAGCATGTTTAAAAGCTGAGACCCTGGAATCACAAAACCCTCCATTGTTGGGCTGGCGTGGTGGCTCACGCCTGTAATCCCAGCACTTTGGGAAGCCAAGGCGGGTGGATTACTTGAAGTCAGGAGTTGAAGACCACCTGGCCAACATGGCTAAACCCTGTTTCTACTAAAAATACAAAAACTAGCTAGGTGTGGTGGTGGTGGGAGCCTGTGATCTCAGCTACTCAGGAGATTGAGGCAGGAGAATTGCTTGAACCTGAAAGGTGGAGTTTTCAGTGAGCTGAGATCGAGCCACTGCACCTCCAGCCTGGACAACAAAGTGAGACTCTGTTGCAAAAAGAAAAAGCAGAAAAAAGAAAGAAAATCCTCTGTTGTGACCCAGCTGCTTGCAATGGGATCAGGGTTAGGTCCGAATGAAGTAATGTTTTGGAGATACTTTGCACAGAGCCTCAGTTAAGCCCAAATTATTCCTCAGCATGGGTCAATTTATTGATTGTGATGCAAGGGATTGGGGGAAGGGGAGGAATATGGAGAACTAAAGGTTAAATGTAAATGGAAAATCATAATATCTAGAACTTGCCCATGGAAAGAAGGCCAGTGGAAGCAAATGGATTCAAGAGTTAATTTTCCTCAATCTAATTCTCTTTGAACATAGGAAGGAACAGCCAAGGAATGTACTTGCATTTTCCCCTATGCTCCCCACCAGGCCCATACCCCAGGCAGACACACACAATAAAAACACATGCAACAAAAACACGCAACAAAAACACTGCAGCGGCTTTTTAACTGGTACATTCTGTTTGAGGTCATAATGTGCCACTTTTTTTTATGGAAAGCCTCAACTGCTCAACTGAAAAATGCATTTCTTTAACAGACAAATGAAAAAGAGACCGCCAGGTGATTCTTTGAGGTATGGTTAATAATTCCAATCTATTAATGACAACAGTTTTCCAGTTTCAGATGGTAAATATCCTTCCTTCTAAAAGGTGTCTCAAAGAGAAAGGGTCTCCTCCCCACCCCTAGATATTTTTTCTTTGTCCTTGGCTTGGCTACTTCTGTCGCGTGCTGCTCGGAATGAGTTCACATCAGTAATAGTCATAAATGATTTACAAAAGTAATTCCTGTCTAATCACTTGGGACTTGGAGTTTTTATGATGTTGCCAGATGTGCCATCAAAAAAAATCATCCGGTTCAGAAACTTGTGCTAAATCGAGTCAGAGTCAATTAGTTCCCTGAAGGCAACTGATTGGTTTGCATGGATCTGTGTTGGGGGCCTCGCCCATCATCTTCCTCTTTTTTCCCTCAGGTTCACATTTGCTTTGTAGAAAACAAAAACATTCTCTGTAAACACAAAGTTATTGAGAAGCTCTCAGCATGGGCATGTATTACAGACTTTGATATAACTTACATGTTTCTTTCAGATATTAAAAGGGCATTTTAGTTCATGAAAACAATAGGAGGGGAAAGTTTTGAAACCCCAAGCAATCATATTTCTTATATAGACTCTGTTACTCAATACTGGCAGCAAAATTGCATAAATACTCAGACATTGCTCGTGGGACAATATTCTTCCCTTTTGAATGAAAGATCCCCTTGGAATCCTCTTTACTTCCTCTGGGCCCTTGCTATGTGAGTTTTATATCTCTAGTAAAGAATTTTGTTCATTCTGTCTTGTAATGTGGTCATTGGTTTAAACATTTATCCCTCCCATGAAATTGTCCCGTGCTAAGGGCAAGCACCACATTATCTCCTACCTCACTTAGGGTGATGCCTTTCATCAGAGAGATTCTGAGTAACTCTATTGAATGAAGGAAAGAATCCAAAAATGGACAGCTATGAATTTTCATTCCAAAGCACATGGGGAATAAGTGAAAAGATCCATATTGAGCTTTTAAACCATTTTGCTGGATTGTATTACAGTAACTAAGCTAGGCCATAACTAAGTAACTTGCATTGGGGGAAGACTGTAACTCAGTGTCTTCAGTCTACACAAGGATTTGAAATGGCACCTCCTAAACCAGGAATTCTGTGTTCCTAAATTATACTCCCTTAGTGAAGATTAAAATATCTATAATCTAGTGTTACAAGACACAGTAGTTTGCTTCAATGGCAAATTAAATCTTTGGGAAAAGGTTCCCCATGTTGTCTGTGATTACATAGTCAAGGAATCCTGTGAATTTGCTGATGTGTAAGTTTTCCTTTAATGTAAAGCAGGCAGAGGAGGCGGGGGTGTGGAGAAGAGAGTCTCTTAGGGGGAGAGACTGAGTGTTGACATAATATCAAGTCATGGCAGTTATTCCAGAAGTATTTATTTAAACAGCTTTGCAAAAGTGTAACAATGATTGAGAGCTTTGAATGTTCAAAATCTAATGTTTACATGATTCTTCATCTTTGGATCTTGTAGGACATGAAGGTAGTATCATTGCTTAATGATGTTGTGAATATCAGAATAGGAATGAGAAACCTTGTTATGGTTCTTAAGTACAACTAAATAACCTCTCATAGTTAAATAATTTATAGATCAGACTGAAGCATAGTAGCCTCTTGAGGCATCTCAAGCCATTCTTCAGATTTCCTGCTACAGTTAAAATATTTTGATTGGTAAAAATCATGTAATTGTTTTAAAGCTATTGGTTGACAGTTTTGTGGCATTAGCTGTGTAAATATCCTCCCTGATTAATGGAAGAGAAATGAATGAACATAAGTTACCCCTATTCAATAAAATACTACATAGACACTGTAAGTAAACTTTTAATATGCCTGTAATGGGAATTAAAAGTTTGTTGTAAATAACCGATCATGCTCTTTATTAATTTAACATTTAGTAATGCTCTTTACTCATCATGTTTTCCATCAGTGATTCTCTACTGGTGTCAGAACTATCCCCTAACAGGCATTTGAAATTATGTAAGAGTTTTTTGGTTTACCATAACTGGGGGATACCACTGGCAGTTAATGAGCGGCACAAGGATGTTTGGCATCTGTACTGCCTCAGACAATCCTGTACCACAAAACACACACACACACACACACACACACACACACACACACCCAAAAACTTGTTCTGCTCAAAACACCAGAGATACCCATAGAAAAACACAAGCATCTTTATACATTGGGAGCAGGTGACCGGCATAGTATCTAGTCCATTGTAAGCAAATGCTCCCTGAGTCCCTACCGTATGTCAGACAACTCTTCTAGGCTTTTAGAATGTACATTTGTATATGGAACCAAGAGTCAGGCCCTCGTGAAGCTTACATTCTAGAAAGAAGCTCTAAATAAATGCTGCTTCAGACATTGTAGGTGGAAAAAGCAAGAGGCAAACTTTCATTCACTGTATAACCAAACCGGCAAATGAAAACTTTTGAGTTACAGGCCTGAGAGCCTCAAGTACTTGCTAACATTCCAAGCAATGGAAAAGCATTGCCACTTGTCCCATCAACCTCCTTTTAATCTTTACTTTTTGGCTTAAAGTGGTGTGTCTCCCTTTTCCACTAATCACAACTACTCCAAACCCTTTAATTCTATTTACATTCTTCCCCATTTAGAAAAAAGAATGAGGAAAGAGAAAATTATATTCTTATAGAACAGACATTACCTTCCATTAGGTGTTTAGAAATCTTAAAGATTGTTCCAGTGTAGAGGAAGTCTCTAAAACAAAATTTAAATTAAAAAAAACCTTTTGCACTGGAATAAAAAAATGGAACATTAAAACCTTAAGTCCCTAAAAAGTTCAGAAATCAATTCTCTGAGTAAGATACTCCATTGTACCCATGACCTGATTGTGCTTTTTGTTGTTTTATATGTTTCAATTAACTCAACTGTAATTGCTTGTCAGCATCTCATTCTAAGCAATAAATTTGTCATAAAAAATAGTAGAAATTATCAAATTTTATTGTTCATTTTAGTATTTGTTCGTCTTATCTGTTGCTGCTACATTGGAGAATAATCATTGCTAGCAGCCGTTGTGATATTGTATAGGGAGACGCTGTCAACAATTCTCATTCTAATTTTTTTCTGTCGTGTATGTAGATTGTTGTTTTTTCACAGAAAGAAAATGGTCAAATGGAAAAGGAAAAAGGGAAATGGAGGAGACTATATAAATGTGCAATGTGTACATTTTCTGTATTTATGTGACATATACACTATACTTATACTGTTTCAAAATATATACCAATAAGTATTTAAAATTATATGTATAATTAACAAGTTAGTAAGATGATTATTTAGCTATACAATTTAGATGAAAACATTTGTATTTTAATATTATGTTATTCACAATAACCAAGATATGGAAACAGCCTAGGTGTCCATTAACTGGTGAATGGATAAAGAAATTGTGATATGTATATATAATGGAATATTATTCAGCCTTTAAAAAAGGAAGAGAGCCTGCCATTTGGGACAATATGGATAAACCTGGAGAACATTATGCTAAGCGAAATAAGCCAGCCACAGAAAAATACTTCACAGTCTCGCTTATGTGGAATCTTAAAAACACAGTTCAATACAAAGAAACAAAGAGTACAATGGTGGTTCCCGGGGCAGGAAGGAGAGAGAAGGTCGGTCAAAGACTGCAGACTTGGAGTTGTGGCATGAATAAGCCTAGAGAGCTAATGTACTGCAGGAGTGTAGTTAATAATACTGTATACTGAAAACTTGCTAAGAAAGTAGGTTTTAGGTGCTTTTACCAAATGCACATACACAGAAAGTTATCTGTGGAAGGTGATGCATAGCATAATTTGCTTGACTGTAGTAATCATTTCACTATATATATAAACATCATGTTGTACACCTTAAATATATATGATTAAAAAATCAGATTGCCTGGAGATGAAAGGCAGTCATAGAGTATAATTAGACAGAGTTCCTTAAGAATAGGGTCTCTGGTGGTTTTTTTTTTTTTTTTTTTAATTTAAATCTCTACTTCCCAATGCATTGAAGTTTTAAATAAATGTTTATTGACCAGAATAATGCACATATTTGCTTAAGCATTCTGGAATCAAATAAATTAACACAATGCTGCTTTTATTAACTTTTAAAAAAGGCTATAGCATATTGTTAATTTCTGTGAACCCCAGTATCAGGTTCCTAGGATGGCAGCTCTGGTCTGTGCCTCTTTGAAAATTCAGTAACATTCTTCTCTTTTCCGGGCTCTGCTTCTCAAAGCATACGTGAAAGCGTATGGTGGAAAAGTGTATTCATTCATACTAAAGAGTAAAGGATTTATATGGTTTGCTTTCTTATACCTCCAATGGATATTTTCTTTTAACAGAAAAAAAAGCTTTAACAAAAAGGTTTAAAATGTGTCTCTGAAAGTGTGTGCTTGACATCAGTCAGTAATTAGAAGGCGAAGGATGTTTCATAATACAAAAGTTCTTTATCATACTATTGAAATCCCATCATACAAACTATTGCCTTTCCTCTCTGTAGGTCTTGTTATGAAAATTTCTTTTCCAAACAGTTCCACCTGAAGATATTTATTTCTTGAGAGCCTGCCAATTCCTCATCGGCCTATACTTGAAATTGTATCACTTGAGAATATGTAGTATTGTATATGCTCAATTTCTGACAATAGTTTGCAGAAAGCTTTCTTATAGTTACTCATGGGCTAAGGGAATAGATATTTAATGACACTGGATTTGGTTGGTTGATTTCAGCAGTAACACGCTAAAGTAATATTTCTTAAGATGTTTCAGACATTAAAAAAGCACATGTGACATTAGCTTGGATATCCCTAATATCATATTCAACTTCTGAATTTATTCCAGATAAATTCATCACATTTTATTCCTATTACACTTTCCATCTCTACTGAATTTGCAAGCATTTTCATAGCATTTTATAAAGTTCAATGAGTTTAGAATTCTTTTTCTGGAACAAAGGTGCATTGAAAATTTAACTTGATGGTGAATTTTAGTTCAGCGGATTGTATTTTACCATTACCTTATCGTGAAATTACAGCTTCATTCCCAGAATGAAAAGTGAACGTAAGTCTAAATTAAAATTCTATGTAGAAATTTTGTGAATCTAATCAGATTTTTAAACATGCCATAATGTCTTGAGTGATAAAATATGAAAATGTAAACATCTATAAAATACGTAAAGCTATATATATCTGAAGAATATGCAGTCTGTTAATTCCCTGAAATCAGTGTTTATGGCTCTATTTTAAATCAGTTATTTGGTTAGTGAACGACTCCAAACAAGACTGGAGTTTTGTGGTTATATTTGTTTACCTACGTGTTTCAAGTCATTTAAAAATTCTTCATGATCGGCATCTACCTATAGATTATTAAGTATACCATTAATAGAATCGGCTCTAAATTTTTTTATATTTGTAGATGAATATTTCTGCATAGGCCCTGCCTTTTAAGTGAGAAATTCTTAAACCTTATCATGTCATTCAAGGGGAGCTGTCACAAGCCAGAGAAAGAAAGGATTCCATATACATGTGTTAGTTTCTTAGTTTGGGTTCTCTAAGAAATGAACTCAGACAAAGATTCAAGTGCAAGTAGTTATATTAGGAAATGCAAGAAACTACAATAGGTGAGACGGGAAGTGAAGCAGGGAAGAGAAGGAGGTTAATAAAGCGTGCATTGTTGCAAGTTATCATGTGGGCAACCGGCACTTATTACTACAGGTAGACTTGAGAGACAATGTGGAACATGAATCTTTGAGTGACTCCACCCAAGGGCCAAGCAATGATTGAGGTTTAGGGAAGGGATGCCTAGCTCTTCCTCTACCACATCCATGGTGGACCTGGGCTTGGGTGGCCAGAGGAGCCCTCTGGCAAAAAGATGCAGGTGCTGTCAGTTGAGATGCACTGTGCAGGTGCTGTCAGTTGAGATGCACTGAAAGGATCAGTGCCAAGGGGACGTGGGCTGGTCTCACCCAATGATAGAATCTGCTATAGTAGCTACTATTTAGTGGCTATGTAGTCTCTCGGTCATTGGAGAACTATCATAGTACCATTTCCCTGTAAGATGGAATAATCAACTCGTCAAACATATTTATAAAAATAGGATAGACACCTATTCTCAAAGGGCCTTTTCTGGTGTATCTAATAACCCAAGTTTCTATATGCTATCCAAACTCACAATGGTTCGACTTGGTTTTTTCAACTTTACATAGTGCAAAAGTGATATGCTTTTTATAGAAATCCTACTTCAAGTATCCTTACAATGCAGTTTTTCATTTTTGGTACAGTAGCCCATAAATTACATGGGATATTTGAAACTTTATTATAAAATAGAAGAGTAAATTAAACCCAAAATTAGTAAAATAATAGCAATCAAGGCAAAAATAAATGAAATTGAAACAAGATATACAAAAGATTAACAAAATGAAAAGTTGGTTTTTTGAAAAAATTAACAAACCTTTAGTCAGACTAAAAAAAAGACCCAACTAAATAAAATCATAGATGAAAAAGGAGACATTACAACTGGTACTGCAGAAATTCAAAGGATCATTAGAGACAATTACAAGGAATGATATGGGAATAAATTGGAAAACCTAGAAGAAATGGATTAATTTCTAGAAACATACAACCTACCAAGATTGTGCCATAAAGAAATCCAAAATCTGAATAAACCAATAATGAGTAATGATATTGAAGCTGTAATAAAAATTCTCCCAGCAAAGAAAAGCCTGGGACTTGATAGCTTCACTGCTGAATTTTACCATTTAAAAAACTAATACCAATCCTACTCAAATTTTTCCAAAAATAGAGGAGGAAAGAATACTTCCAAATGCATTCTATGAGGCCAGTATTACCCTGATACCAAAACCAGACAAAGACATACACACACGCACACATGCACACACACACAAAATGGGCCAATATTCCTGATGCACATTGGTGCAAAAAATCCTCAGCAAAATGCCAGCAAACCAAACTCAACAACATGTTAAAAAAAAATCATTCATCAAGACCAAGTAGGATTTATCTCTGGGATGCAAAAATAGTTCAATGTGATGCATCATATCAACAGAATGAAGGACAAATACCATATGATCATTTCAATTAATGCTTAAAAAGCATTTGATAAAATTCAACATACCTTAATGATTAAAAAAAAAAAAAAAACCTTCAAAAAACTGGGTATAGAAGGAACATACCTCAACACAAGAAAAGCCATATATAACCGACCAACAGCTAGTATACTGAATGAAAAAAAAAACCAAACTGAAAGTCTTAAAGATCTGGAACAAGACAAAGATACCCACTTTTACCACACTTAACTCAACATAGTACTGGAAGTTTTAGCTGGAACAACCGGACAGTAGAAAGAAAGGCATTCAAATTGAAAAGGAAGAAGTCAAAGTATTCTTGTTTGCAGATGATATCATCTTATATTTTGAGAAAACTAAAGAGTTCACCATAAAGCTATTAGAAGTGTTAAAGTCGGTAAAGTTGTAGGATACAAAATCAACATACAAAGAAATCAGTAGCATTTCTATATACCAAGAGCAAACAACTTGAAAAAGATATCAAGGAAGTAATCCCATTTACAATAGTTACAAATAAAATACCTACGAGTAAACCAAAGAAGTGAAAGATCTCTAAAACAAAACCAAACAAAAAAAAAACGGACGTGAGAAACTGAAGAGGACACACAAAAAATTGATAGATATTCTATGTTCATAGAATTTTTAAAAAATCAATACTAAAATGTTCATACTACTCAAAGCAATCTGCAAATTCGATGCAATTCCTAGCAAAATACCAATGATGTTCTTCACAGAAACAGAAAAAATAATTTAAATTTATATGGGACCACAAAAGATCCAGAATAGCTAAAGCTATCCTGATCATGAAGAACAAAACTGGAAGAATCACATTACCTGACCTCAAATGATACTACAGTACTATAGTAACCAAAACAGCATGGCACTAGCAAAAAAAAACAGACATATAGACCAATGGAACATAATAGAGAACTCAGGAATAAATCCCATTATCTACAGTGAAATCATTTTCAACAAAGCCACCAATAGTGTACATTTTGGAAAGTGCAATCTCTTCAATAAGCAGTCTTGGGGAAATTAGATGTCTTCATGCAGAAAAATTAAACTAGACCCCTTCTCTCACCGTATACAAAAATCATGTCAAACTGGATGAAAGTCTTAAATCTAAAACCTCAAACTATGAAACTGCTAAATGAAAATAATGGAGAAACCCTGCAGGAAATTTATCTGGGCAAAGATATCTTAAGTAATACCCCACAGGCACAGGCAACCAAAACAAAAAAGGACAAATAGGATCACCTCAAGTTAAACTTCTGCACAGCAGAGGAAACAATCAACAAAGGGAAGAGGCAATCCACAGAACAGGAGAAAATATTTGCAAACTATCCATCTGACAAGAATTAACCAGAATATATAAGAAGCTCAAACAACTCAATAGGAAAAACTATTATAAATAGTATTCCTATGAATAGGAAAAACTCTAATCTGATTTAAAAATAGAAGATTTGAATATACATTTCTCAAAACTAGACATACAAATTGCAAACAGGTATATGGAAAGGTGGCCAATATTATTGATCATCAGAGAAATGCAAATCAAAACTACAATGAGATAGCATCTTACCCGAGTTAAAATGGCTTTTATCCAAAAGTCAGGCAATAACAAATGCTGGTGAGGATGTGGAGAAAAGGGGCACTCATACAGGGTTAGTGGGAATGTAAATTAGTACAACCACTCTGGAGAACAGAATGGAGGTTCCTTGAAAAACTAAAACCAGAAATACCATATGATCCAGCAATCTTACTGTTTTTTGGTATATACTCTCCAAAAAAGGAGATCAATATATTGAAGAGATATCTGCACTCTCATGTTTATTGGAGCACTATTCACAATAGCCAAGATTTGGAGGTGACCTGAGTGTCCATCAGCAGAAGAATGGGTAAAGGAAATGTGGTACATATACGCAATGGAGTACTACTATTCAGCCATGAAAAAGAATGAGATCCTATCATTTGCAACCACAGGGATAGAACTGGAGGATATTATGTTAAATGAAATAAGATAGGCACAGAAAGACAAACATCACATGTTCTCACTTGTTTGAGAGAGCTAAAAATAAAACAATTGAACTCATGGAGAAAGGGAATAGAATGATGGTTACCTGAGTCTGGGAAAGGTAGTTGAAGGTTGGGGGTGGGGGAGGTGGAGATGGTTAATGAATATAAAAATATAGTCAGAGTGAATCAGATCTAGTAGCTGACAGCACAACAGAGTGATTACAGTCAATAATAATGTACATTTTAAAATGACTGAAAGTATAATATTGTTTTTAATACAAAAAAAGAATAATTGCTTGAGGTGATAGATTCCTTATTTTCCCTGAGGTGATTATTATGCAATATATGACCATATCAAAATTTCTCACGTACCTCATAAATTTGTACATCTATTATATACTCATAAATATAAAAGAACCAAATTTTTAAAACTTTTTTTTTTGAGACAGGCTCTCACTCTTGCCCAGGCTGTAGTACAGTGGTGCAATCATGGCTCACTGCAGCCTCAAACTCCTGGGCTCAAGTGATCCTCCAGCCTCAGCCTCCTGAGTAGCTAGGACTACAGGCATGATCCATCATGTCCTGCTAATTGTTTTTTCTTTTTACAAAAACCACTTTATTATAAAATAGGCTATATGTCAGATTATTTGGCCCAAATGTAGTCTAAGTGTTCCAAGCACATTTAAGATAGACTAGGCTAAGGTATGATGCTTGGTAGATTAGCTGTATGACCTATGTTTTTGACTTATGATATTTTCAACTTAAAATGCGTTTTTTGGAACATAACCCCATCGTAAGTCAAGGATCATCTGTATAGATGATAATATTATGGCTAATTGCTTTCTCAAGTTCAATTTTCCAGCTCTAGAAATAGTTCATCTCAAGTGAATCCCCCCCCTTGGTTCTGTTTGCCCACTCAGTTTAAAATAGCATTTAAAATTTAACTTCCTAGTGTTCCTACATTAAGTTGATATTTTTAAGGCATCACCAAGTGAAATTTGTAATTCTAAAGAGGAAATCTCGAATATTTATTTGTTTTTACTCCTAAATCACTCAGGTCACATTTTAAAATTCAGAGAAAAATGTGTAAATCACTACTGCTTTACACTGAAGATTTTTCCAGTTACTCAGGGCAGAATAATGAGGTCATTTACCTGGAGTTATAGTTACAACTCAGATCTACTAAGTATGTTTTTCATTTTGAGCCTTTACTGAGAACATCTTTTGAGGTCATTCCCGGTGCCCATGTACCATTTCAGATCATTTACCTTTCTAAGCTTCCTGCATGCTTGAGAAACCACTTTAAAGACAAGTAAATTATAGCGTTAACAGTATTTGCATGAGATACAATAGCTCAATGAAACATGCAAAAATTATGTTCTGATTATTCTTTCTGGAAAATATTTGGTAGAGTGAGGACCGCCTCAGTGCTAGAGTCCTATGGATGCTTAGCCATGCCTGATAGGTCCCAAGAGATTTCTCCAAAACCTGACTACTTTTTCTCACCCATGTTCACCACTTACATCTAGACTGATGACGACCTGAATGCTAGACTCAATTGTTAATGCCTCTTTGGTTGTCAGTCTCAGGTGTACCCACAGCTACTTGACCACGTGAAAGTGGATTACAATGAATTTGGTAAAAAAGGGGACTTTGCAGAATTTACTCCTGACATCCTTTTTTTTTCATGGTTATTTACTTCTCTCCTAATAAGTTAAGGATCATCTGTATAGATGATAATATTATCTATATTCCTAATAAGGCAATGGTTTCTTCTTAGAATCACAGAATCATGAGGCTAAGACAATAACTTTTTAGAAATCAGTTATCACTCAGGTCACATTTTAAAACTCAAGGAAAAACGTGTAAACCACTACTGCTTTTCATTGAGGTTTTGCTGCTTATTCAGGGCAGAATAATGAGGTCATTTGCCTGGAGATATAGTTCTAACTCATATCTACTAAGTATGTTTTCATTTTGAGTCTTTACTGAGAAGATTTCTGTGGTCATCCCCTGTGCCTATCTACCCATTTCCCGTCACTTATCTTTCTTCTTGTCATTTACTTACCAATGACATTATCTTAACAACAAGGAATTATCTTAACAACAAGGAATTTGAGATTGAGAGTGGTCTCCAGTTTTTCCCGAGGAAACACAGCTGGTCTGGACATGTAGTCACATCTTCTTTTTCATATTTTAATGTTGTTCGTATATATTCTGAAGAATAGTAGGAAAGTTATATATCAAACACATAGAAAAAGTGACTATTCATTTTTGACAAGGGATAAGAACTAGTAAAATTACAAAACAAATAATAATGACAGCATTTCCCTTCCATCCTCATTTTTTTCTATACTAAATGTTTTATACCAAACCATTTACTTATTTATTTAATTTTTCTCTCCCTGCTAGAATAAAACCCCAAAAAAGAGTTTTGTTTGTGCTGTTCCCTAACATATCCCAAATACTTAGATTAGCATTAAGGTGCTCAATAAATATTTGTTGAATGAATGCAATCGAGACTCTTAAGAGGGATAGAATGTGTGTTAGGCTGTTCTTGAGGCGCTGCAAAGGAATAACCGAAACTGGGTAATTTATAAGAAAAGAGGCTTGATGGGCTCACAATTCCAGTTCTGTAGGCTATACAAGCATGCTGCTGGAATCTGCTTGGCTTCTGGGGAGGCCTCAGGGAGCTTTTACTCATGGCGGAAAGCAAAGCAGGAGCAGGCATGTCACATGGCAAAAGTGGGAGCAAGAGAGGGCAAGGGGGGCAAAGCGGGGGAGTGCTATGCACTTTTAAACAACCAGATCTCATGAGAACTCACTCACTATTGCAAGAACAGTGCCAAGGGGGTGGTGCTAAACCATTCATGAGAAATCCACCCCCATGATTCAATCACCTCCTCCCAGGATTTGCGGCCAACACTGGGAATTACATCTCAATGTCAGATTTAGAGGGAACATCCAAACTATATTAGCATATTTTATTGTTCTGAATGAGACACTAAGGGTCCAAGGATTTCAGTTTCTATCAGAGGGAACACAGTTTCTCTTATTCTAATATTATGAAATTTTGAATATAGAGTCATCAGAAGTCTCATCCATTTATAGAGAGTAAAATGCTGATTTTTCAACTTCATTCCAGTGATTCTGTTTAATTTCTCTTGTTAACTTTTCAAGCAAGTCATTTGCTCTTATTTTGCATTTCTTTGCTATACTTAAACATTCTATCAATAAAGCCTACCTTAGGAGATAGGTAGGCAAAATCTAGGACGTAGTCTCATGCGAAATATCAGTGCCATTCTGTGTTGAAATAGGATACTATTCCCTTCCATTCTCTTCGTTTATTCTTCTTTTTGTAGAAAAGAAGAGAAAACGTCTCACTGCACCATGCATTTGGTCCAGCCCTCTGACCCGACAGTGTTATCTCCTTTTGTTATTTGTTCTACAGAAGAAATGTATTTCCTTTCTTAAAGCAATGAGATCTCATTGTGGCCTCAGATGCTGGCTGCCAAGTCCCCAGCTGCTGAACTTGTACCTTTTCTAACCCACCAGGGGAAGGTGACCTGGACACAGGGCCCATCATACTTCTGGGAAGCCCCTGCCTATTTCATTATCTTTAGAGTTCATGAAAAGGTCTTTTCTCTTATCAAGAAATTCTTTGCTCAATAAAGTGCTCCACACGGAATACATAAGCAGCAGACTACCCTGGGTCTAGGCTAATGTTTGCAAACAAACCTGAATCACGGCTCCCTGTGTTGCAACGAGGGATTTAGGTTAAGAGTGAAAGAGAAGGCTGAAGATGTGTCACCTGTTCTCACTGTCAGCATGACTAGTGGCCACAAACATATGTGAGTCCACAGACAACAGTTTAGTCAAAGCTCAGCTTTACATTTTCATGTCCCAACCACTTGACCCCTTCATCAATCAGCTGGGACTCCATTTTGCTGGTGACTGAGTCAGGTTGGTCATGTAGAAGATCCCTGGGGACCAGAGGAAGTCACTGACTTCTCTGTTGTTTCTGGGCTGCTGTGATTTTATTCAACTTCTTTGTTTGGAAGCATGAGCACTTTCTTAGGCACACAGTGATCCCATGGGTGGATGTTGAAGACACTTTGGAGTTTATTCTTCTCTTACAGAAGCATGTATGGATGTGATGAAGTCCCGTATTCATGTAGGCTAGGATGAGTTATACTTCATATCCATGAAGTCACAACCAAAAGATTTGCCAAAGTCAATGTTTTACAGGACCATAGGATGCTTTTGTGAGAATTGATAAAGGAATCGCGCTGGAGGGAGGCAGACCATGGTTCCATGCTTGAAGAATACATTTTGGCCCTTTCACCCTCTTTATCTGGACCTCTGCTTCTGCTGGGTGCAGCGTGCACAGTTTTGCAGAGCAGACCTCAGCTTTATGTCTCTCCTTCATCCCTAGCTATCCTGCTCCTTGCTACCACATCACTTCGTAAATCAAAAATGACCAAGTTCTCAGACTTACAGTGTAGTCCTATTCAACACAAACCGGGTGACATGGAAAACATCTTCCTAGAAGGTTAGTTGACCTTAAGAATGCATTTTGGAAATTTTGCACCTGCTGCCCTGTGATGTGACCAGAACTACTGCTGGGAAGCTCTCCTCTGCCATCTTCTTACATTTAACTTTGATTTCAAAGTCAAAAAACTAAACACCCTTAATAAGATAAATTGGATAATCCCTCTTATGACCTATTACTATAGACAACATCTTACTGAAATCACCCCACAAGACATTCTCAGGTGTCATTTACCAACACTTTTCTCCTGAGTTGGTTCTATTTTCTGGAGATGAGGTTTCAGAATAGGCTCTATAGCTTCTCAGATTATCAATTTAAGACAGAAAATAATAGAATTAAATACTAGCTAGCAGAAAAGATTTATAAAGTAAGACTAGGGATGGCCTATCCGTTACAGTCTACACTGGGCTAGTTGATTCTAGAGAAAATTATCTTCCTATCTTTTCTCATTCCTGTCCCAATATACCCTGTGCAGCACAGTGCTAGGCACGTAAAGTAATACAATGTGTAGGTTAGGAGGATCATCTTGACCACAAGCTAACAAATTATGACCACACCAAATCTGGTGTGTATGCAGCCTCCTTGAGTAAACAAGATTTTCTTGAAGCCCAGAGATGCCCATTCATTTATGTGTTAGCTATGGCTGTTTTCTCACCACAAGGCCAGAAGTTGCAGAGACTTTCTCTGACCCCTGAAAGCCTAAAATCTTTATCTGATTCCTTTCTATTTGTTTGTTTGAGACAGAGTCTTGCTCTATTGCTGGGACAGGAATACAGAGGTGCAATCTGGGCTCACAGCAGCCTCTGCCTCCCAGGTTCAGAAAATTCTCGTGCCTCAGTCTCCCAAGTAACTGGGATTGCAGGGCACACCACCATGCCTGGCTAAGTTTTAGGGCGCACCACAGTGCCTGGCTAAGTTTTAGGGTGCACCACCATGCCTGGCTATGTTTTATATTTTTAGTAGAGATAGGGTTTCACCATGGTGGCCAGGCTGGTCTCGAACTCCTGACCTCAAGTGATCCATCCACCTCAGCCTCTCAAAATGCTGGGATTACAGGCATGAGCCCCCATGCCCAGCCTTTATCTGATTCTTTAAAGGGGAAAGTTTGCTAACTCTTGTTCTAGACCTACCACATAAAAGTCCACTTAATATAATTTTTTAATGTTGATATGGATTCTTCTGGTCCAGACACTTATTTGCTGTGTGGCCTTGGGTAAATTATCCTTCTGTGCTTCAGTTTCCTCATTTTTATAAAATGAAGTTAACAGTACCTTTCTGATAAAGTTGTAAAGATTAATTAATAAAGTTAAAGCTCTCAGAGTCATGCCTGGGACATAGTAAGCCCTTAACAAATATTAAATTTTATTTATCAGGTCAATTGATTTTATTGATGCTGAATATATGGTCTTGTTACCAAAAATGAGGATAGACATGTTCAAGATACTTGACTATATTATTTTATTTCAGAGTGGCAAAAACATAAAGTAGACAGAATCCAAAAAGTGCACTGACAGCAGGGTGAGTGCTGAGCAGAGGAAAAGAATTTGTTTTATAAGCCTCCATGATTAGCATAGATTTGAGCCATTTCTACAAAGACACAAGAAATAATATTTTTAGAGTCTATACCAAATCATGCAGTCATTAATTTTAAAAGCACCATTAGAAGAAATAGTTCTTAGAATATAGTATATTTTGTAATATAGTGCAAAGGCATTATAGCCTAGTGGAAATTTATTTATAAAGATCAGTAATACCAAAAAATACATAGGACATTTTCTTGTAGAATGAGAACTCTAGCATCAAGGGATGGAACAGCTGCCTGGTTCAACTCCCTGTGATTCAAATCGGAAATTTGAAATGTAAACTTTGTTATTTATATCAGAGATTGACAACTTTTTCTATAAAGGGCCCAACAGTAAAATGTTTTGGCTTTGGGAGAGTCATGTGGTCTCTTGTAACTCTGCTGTTAATAGCACAAACGCAGCCATAAACAATATATAAATGAATGTGTATGTCTGTGTTCTAGCAAAACTTTATAAAGTACGTGATGGGCCAACCCATGATCCACACTTTGTAGATTCATGATTTAAACAATTACAAATCATGTTTTCTTTTTCTTCTCTTTCCATCCCTTTCCCATTCTTGCGTATTCAACTTTATTTCCCCACTTAAAATATTTCCATTTGCCAAGAACATAAGGTCTACCTCAAGGAAAAGAGATGTATTTTACTGCCTAAATTTCACTCTGTTTTGTTGGGTATTTCTGCTTAGTTGAGTTGGAGTGGGTGGTGAGCATTGTCGTTTTCTTCTAATAAGTTGAAGTGACATTGTCAAAGACATTAATGAACAAGAAACTAACAATGGGCTGTGATTAAAAAGTTTACCAAAACTCTGTTTTTATTTTCATATTTCTAGAAAGAAACTGAAAGGAAAATGAAAATATACCTAAGTAAATAAGCTCAATGCAGAAATAAATAATATAGACTACGCTAAAATCGAGCATCGATAATTTTAACAACTTGCTGTTTACATGACCTGTGTTACATTAGAAAAAGTGTGTCTTGTTCAATCTGAGACACTGTGCTATCCAGGCTATTGTGTCCATAAATCTTCATATCAACTGTCAAATTATATTTCCATATGATGCTATTTCCATAAATGTACCAGTTATTTTCCACTTTTTGTGAATATGAAAAAATATATTAAAACACTATGATTATTAGCTTGAACTCCATTTCCCCATGAACTGAAAGACCAAAGCAATTTAGGGAAACTCCAAGTAAAGCTATGTAGAGTAAAAATGTTAATTACCAAAGGTCACTCACTTGGGAGCCTGAACTAGGCCACTGACAGGAAGTAAGGGAGGTCCCCCAGCATTGCGGCACTTAATGTTCTTGTATTTCACTCTCAGGAGAAGCTCTCAGGTTTCCTTCTGAATTCACGTAGTCTTAAACACCATCCTTTGCTTTTTTTCCTTTGCTCACCCCGGTATTTTTTTTTTAACTTTTAAATGAAACATGCCATCCATATAAGATAGTATATACATATATAATAAGAATATAGTTGAAAGAATTCATTGGTGTATATAGTGCTCAGATTAAAAAAGAGAAAATTACCAGCACCTAATGAGCACCTCATTTTCCCTGCTTCTTCCCTGTTCCCCAAGTCCTTGCTGTCCTGCCTTCTGACAGCATACATCTGTATGGCTTGCTTTTATATTCTACATGCTATAATCACAGTTTGGGCCCTTTTGTGTCTGACTTCTTTAGCTCAATGTTATGTTTTCGGGATTTATTTGTATTGTTGCTTATAGCTATGGTTTGCTCTTTTTTACTTCCTGGTGGTATTCCATTGTGTGAATACACCACATTTGATTTATTCATTCTGTTGCATTGCATTTGGGAAGACTCCAGTTTTGAAGCATTACCAATAAGACACTCTGAGCGTCCTTGCACGTGTCTTTTGGCGACCATGTGCACATTACCAGAGTATACCTAGGAGTGTACCTAGAAGTGTACCTAGAAGTGAAATTGCTGAGTTATAGGATATGTGTGTGTTCAACTTTAATAGTTTCTGCCGAACACTTTCCTTAAGCCCACAGCAGCTTTTAAACAAACTGGAAGTCAGTCCTTCTGATGGCAACAGCAATGACGACTAGAATAATGTTTAGGAGTGCTTAGCTTTGACTCACCAAGCATGTCATACTATGGTCAATCATGCCTATTTAAAATGGCAAAGGAGGGCACCTTCCACAATGTAATGATTAAAGTCTAGACTCTCATAAGTTTCCCTTACTTGTCAATGTCATTTTTGCAGAACCATTCATTTCCCAGTATGATCTGCTCTTTCCTTATGAATGAATATGCATTTATGTATATATTTCTAGATATGCTGTTGGCCAACCAGAACATAGGAATACTAGTAAAAAATAATCTAGAGATACCAACTCACCAAAGCCATGCATGTAGAGCATTTTCATATATTTCTGTGAAGATGCAATACATTTTATTTATAGTCAGCATAGAGGACCTTGGTAGATGGGAGTTTTGAGGTCAAATATAAAGCATGAGTGCTCCCAGAAAAGCAGCATTTTGAAAGTTTGGAACTCAGGCCGAAGCACTCTAGTGGGGCCCTATCCTTGGCTCCTTTGCTTTCTCACTCTGTACTGGAAGGGCTCTTATTGACTTCAAAGGGAGAGACTCTGGCCAGGTAGAAGTTCTTTCTGAGGGATTAACTTGAGCAAATGAGCTGCATTGGAGCTCTTCCTGCCAATAATATCTTACCTGTGCTAACTGGGAGCACTTTTCTAATTCCGAAGAATACAAGTGCTTATCATAAGTATTTCAGCCACACACTGGGAGACAATATCTGGAGTATTGTGGCTACAGTAGCTTTTAAAAATAAATTTAAAATAACATATCAGGAAGTATGTATTTAAATATAAATACACAAAATATGAACATTCATTTGTATAAGTCTGTATTTTTCACCTTGAGTTAATGGAACTGCTGAAGAAATTTTCCTACTGTAAGAATTCTCAACATTTTAACAGGGTGTCCTGAAATGTCCCTGAAAGGATTTCAGCATTTGGGTGAAGCTGGCTCAACTTACACAGTTCCCAAGGTCATGATAAGATGAAAGTTCCCTGTTCTGAGCCCTCACTTTGGGCTAGGTTCCTTCTGAACATTGTTTCCCATCTTTGAGGTAATCCTGAAAGGATAACATTGCTGTTCCCAGCTTATGTATGCAAAAACAGGAGCTGAGCCTCTTCCCCAGTGTCATGTAGTTAGCAAGTAGGCCTATGACCTTCACCCATCCACTTTCTCCACTCTTACCTCAGGGAAGAGTCACAGAAGCTATTTTTGAGGATGCATGTAAAACCACACACAACAGCAACATGAATGACTAGGAAAGGAGAGAATGGGAATCGGTATATCTGTCCAGTGAGTACCAGGTGGAAAATTCAGGAAGACATAAAACACTTATGTAATGTGGCTGATTGATTTCACTCAAGTTAGTAAAAATCCCAGCCAGTGGTTCTTAATTCCAACTGTACACGGACTCATCTGGAGCCCAGGTGTCAGTACCTTAGCTTCTGTTTCATTTAATTTTGAATGAAGCCTGGGCAGCAGTTTATCTGAAATGATTCCTAGGTGGTTTTCTGTAGCCAGGGTTGAGAACCACAGACTAAGATGTAGACTGAAAATTAAAGCTAAATCATGAATGTGATTTTTTTTTAAGAAAGCATGGAAATGGAAGTGTTTGTGGGAAAAGGTTTGACAAACTGCAGACTGTGCTACCTGTGACACATTAGTGAAATGATAATTGGAAAAGAACTGAATTCATGGAGGTCATCTGCCATGTCCATCCGCAGTACTGGGCATTCACATAGCTGTGAATATGGACAAGAGAGAGTGAGCCCTCAAGCAGAGTCATCTGTGTTGTCACTCCAGACAGCGCAAGAAAGCCTGGGGTTGAAGTGCAGCAGGAGGAAGTTCAGCCTTGGGAACCCGTGCCTGAGGGATGTCATGGGACCAACAGAAACAGTATGTTGGAGGGTATTAACAGGATCCTTTCTCTCTGTGATAATCTGAAGCCAGCCTTTCCTGGTGGCTTGCCTGTCACAGTTCCTCTGGCCTTCTGTCTAAGGAAAGGAAACTTGGAATGAAGGGAGTCATTCAAAAGTGAAACAAGAGGCCACCTGGGTCTTAGGAGTACCAGGACTCCTCCCTAGAATATTCTACAAATGGAGCCGCACTCTATGATTTAAGAAAGCAATGCCTGGACTATTTTTGTCTCAGACTTTAGTATTTTTTAAACCAAACTGAAACTGACACTTTATAGAGAAAGAACTTTAGGAGTTTCATTTCAAATAAGCTGGGTTTTAAAAGAAATTCTTCCCAGAAGTGCCTCTCACATTCAAGGACACGAACTAATGCTTTCAGAACCCTAAACTTAAAAATATGTGTTTGAAGCAGTCCGAGAGGTGAAGGTATCTATATGTACTTATTGCTAAAATAACGTAAATGTGTAGCTTCATTATTAAAGATGGACACCCTCAAAACCACCACCCATGGAAGAGGTTAGACTTTACCAGACAGCCCAGGAGACACCTGCTTGCTGCCTCCTAAACAAACCCCTCTCCGCACAAGAGGAATCCCTGATTTCTTTCTACAGTAATTCATTTCTTACCTTTTTTCATTTCTTTATACTTTTATCAGCCAAATGTATATCCATAAACACTAAGTTTTGCCTGCTTTAAACAATATATTATCTAGTGATAGACTGGATAAAGAAAATGTGGTACATACACACCATTGGGATACTATGCAGCCATAAAAAGAATGAGATGTTCTTTGCAGGGACATGGATGAAGTTGGAAGCCATAACCCTCAGCAAACTAACACAGGAACAGAAAATCAAACGCTGCGTGTTCTCACTCGTAAGTGGTAGTCGAACAATGAGAACACATGGACACAGACAGGGGAACAACACATACCAGGGCCTGCTGGGGGGTGGGGGAGTGAGGGGAGGGAACTTAGAGGATGGGTCAATAGGTGCAGCAAACCACCATGGCACACGTATACCTATGTAACAAATCTGTACCGTCTGCGTGTGTTTCCCACTTTTTTAAAGAAGAAACAAGGAAAATTTACTTAGATTGTTTAGATTGTTTTTAGTCTATAGTTTTGCTCCTCTGTTGGTCTTTTTACTTCATTACAATTTTTTTGTTGAAGAAACCAGATCATCTCTTATCATTTCCCTCCACTGAGATTTTGCTGATTTCATTCCCACCCTGTAGAGTCCCCTATTTCTCTGGCCTATGTATTTTTTTTTTACATATTGTGGTAGTTGGATCTAGAGGCTTAATGGAATCCAGATTTGACTGTTTAAGGATGGCTTCTTAGGTGTGGTGTGTTCCTCATCAAGAGGTACGTGCTATCTAATTGTCTCTCTCGGAAGCAGCCACCGATTCTCAAGCCTTCATTCATTAGAAGTGAGTGGTGATATTGTAATTTTATTCTTCATTAATTTATTAGAATTGGTTTCTATACAGAGAAACTTCCCTTCATCTACAATATGGTTACCTGTTGGTACAGTTTGTAGAAGAACAGGATAAATGTTTAAGTATTTCATTTTGCCAATATTCAGAACAAAACATCAATTCTCTAACAGCCTTTCAAAAAGGTGGCCATTTTATTATTGTTGTATTGTTAGGAATTCAGGATTATAAGCATATATGATTTGTTTGAATCTATCATAGCTGTTACAATATTTCTTAGGAGAATGTTTTTAATGGTTACACAATAGCCAATATTATGCCTATATAGCCATTACCCCAGGAATGATGGTGAGAAGACACAGGAGGCCTGAAAATGCCTACTTCCACTCACCCCATTCTGATCCTTGAAAGTTGTACAGCAAGCGAGGCAACATGGCATAGTAGAGAGAGTTCGGGATTTGGAGTCACTGCCAGGAGACCTGAGAATGATTCTTTGCTCCGTCAGTCACTAGCTGTGTGACCTTGTATCTCCCACTGGACATCTCTGAGACTCCCTTTCCTCACCTGTGAAATTGAGAGTAATAATTTTGCCTTAGTTCAGTGTAGTTTATTAACTGAGAATGTGCACTCAGCACCCAGCACAACATCTGCTATGTAGTAGGCATTCAGTACAATTTCCCTTTTTGTCCTAAGCTCCCCTTGCAAAACTCTGGAGATATGCACCAAATGCTAAAGGCAATGAGTTCTAGACCTAGCCATAGGCAAACTCATGAGAAATGGAAGCGCTTTAAGAATGGGGTCATCCATTGGACAACATGTTCAAAGATTTAAGCCCCATGAATGCATATGGTTCTTTTAAAAAAAAAAAAAAAAATCCCTCTACTCTTTTTTGTTTTCATCTGCAGGAAGTTTTCATTATTGGCATTCAATAAAGTTTATTTTCATTCTCTTTGTTTTCTGAATAAAGTTAACTGGTATTTCCTATAAGCCTTTTATTATAATACAAACCAGCTCCTCTGGCTTTTGAAAGGATGCCCTGAGCTACAGTGCTGTGGGCTTCCTAGGCAGAGGACAGTCACCCTGACTTTTATCTAGCTTGAAGGACTCCAGCTTCTAGGGAGGATGGTTTTTCCTGGCACTGTTTACTGTTTCAGGAATGTGAGAGTCGCCAGCCTTGTGCCCCCACCCAGCATCCACGCAGAAGTGTGCACACACACACACACACACTCCTACTCCTGAGGTTGCTTTTTTTGTTACTACACACCCCCCAACAAGGCCCCTTTAAATACCCAGGGTGCTTCTCTATAGTTCCCAAGTTGTTCCTTTTCTCTTGTGAAAAGTACCATGGTAAAATAGAAACATGCTGAGCAGTTGCCATTTATTTTCAAAGTGGAAGAAACTCTCTCTGACTGTTGTGGCTGAAACCAAAATCAGCGAGGACAACCCCAACCAGTGGTTTCTCAGGCTGGGTGACCTCTATCTACCTTGACAGAAAGGAGGCCTCGCAGGAAACAGAAAACTTCTTCAACTGCAAGAGAAGCAGGAAGTCATTTGCTATGACCTTACCTTGCTCTAGGGTTTGACTCTATCTAGCTAAAAACTTTCATGTGCACTGCTGCCTATGATCCATATGATAATCCTGGGGAAAGCTATAGAGACAGTTTTATTTCCATTTCAAAAAATAGGAAATCGATACTCGAGAGGTGACTCAAGGCCCCATAGCTGTGGAGCCAGGACTAGCACTCGACTTGCTTACTCCCCACCCAGTGATCTTTCTGCTGCCCCACCCTGGGCTTCCGTTTATCTCAGAGCAGTGTGAATTTCTACCTTCACCCTTGCCCTGCTCTCCTGGTGAGATGGATCTTGGCCTTTGCACCTGGATTTGCCCCTGCTACAGGCGCTTGAAGCTTACCGCATTCCCGTTGCCAACCCATCAGGTAGGCATCCATTCATTTAACTATAAGTATTTATTTAGCATCTGCTATGTGTTCAGCTCTGTACCGTCATTCATAGGGAACTAAAGACCCTCAAAATGCTTATTGTCAAGTGGAAGAAACATTTTATAAGTATATATATATATTTATAATTTAATAGATAATATCTGAAGTTTCCTGTTAAAATCGATTTTTAATGATTTTCTCTCTTGAAAGGAAATTGATAAAGAAATTACCTCTAGGTTAAAAAAACGTTTATCTATACACCATCTTACAGCAAAGACTAAGGAAATCTCAACTACCTTATTCTCATTTTCTGGCTATTACTGTAAAAGAGAAAGAGAGCATGGAGGAGGAGGCAGAAAAATAACTATGTAGTGGCTCTGAGTTCCTGGGCCTGAACCATTTTGAGTCTTTCCTAATTTGAAGAATACTAACTTATTGTTGTGGTCGAAAGTCAACAATCTGCTTTATAAAACCTAATGCCTCTCTTGGTGACAAAAGCAAGAATCTGGGGAGAAGAAGGGAGCAGGGAGGGACATGTCTGTTCTTCTGTTGTTGTTTGATCACATTTGCTGAAGGGCTGCGTGCTGCCCTCCCCACCACTCCCCAAGCCCAAACCCCGTCTTAGCAGCATCTTCAAATTAAGCATGTGCTCACTGTTGTGCTACTTTCTGGACAGTTGAGTTGGATCATAAAGCACAATTTCAAGGCTTCAGGAAGTCCCATTAGATTTGTCAAAGAACCATACTCCCAAATGGTTTGAGAATACGGGCTCCTACACACTCACCTTGCCAGCTCCACAGAGGTTTTCAGACTCATGCAAAGAGAGTAAAGTGTGAGCCTTGATACAGAAAAAAATAATCTAGGAAGTAAAAATAGAAGTAAATCTGCATAATATCACACACATACCTCATTTAAAAACTATTATTACTGTTCAAACACTTGAGAAAAATGAGCTTATTTTCTTTTGTTCTAAAGACAATTATTGAATAGGGATATAAGATTATCTTAAAGAATGTATCTATATCAACTTACATAAAATAACAAATCCACTATTTAACGTGTTTCATAAAATCCTCACCTGTAGCCATTAATTAAACATTGTAATTGAACTCCCTTTGGACTAATTCATTGCTAACTCAGATTCAGTGAGCTTGACAGCTGCATTTCCCTAACTGTATGGTTCAGCTGACACCAACTAATAGAAAATTTTCTTCTGTTAGGAAAACAACAGTTTTTCTGTATGTAGGAAGTCATCTTGTTGTAACTTAGATGTTGTGTTTTTAACCAATATTTAAGTTATCAAACTCATTTGATTAGTATTGTGATTATTTTTGGAAAAAAACATTATATAAAAGAGAACTACATTACAGTTTACAAGACCCAGTTTCAAAAGGTAGCTTACATGGTTAAGCTTTATCTCCGCACCTAAATCTCATTTTATAATCTCCATCATCCCCATGTGTCAAGGGAGAGAACAGGTGGAGGTAATTGAATCACGGGGGCAGTTTCCCCCATGCTGTTCTCGTGGTAGTGAGTTCTCAGGAGATCTGATGATTTTATAAATGCTTGATAGTTCCTTCTGTATTCATTCTCTCGCCTGCTGCCCTGTGAAGAAGTTGCCTGCCTCCCCTTCGCCTTCTACCATGACTGTAAGTTTCCTGCGGCTTCCCCAGCCATACAGAACTGTGAGTCAATTAAGCCTCTTTCCTTTATAAATTACCCAGTCTCAGGCAGTTGTTTATAGCAGTGTGAAAATGGATGAATACACTTATTTGTTATGTGATATTGGGCAAGTCTTCTTTTAAGTGGACATGGTCTTTCATGGTCTTGGCTATCTATTGCGGTCACTGATGCAGGTCAAGTGAGATGAACAGATAGCACTGGCAAAAGTGTAAAGCAATGGATTATGTATGACATTTTTCTTTTGGTTTTGTTTTTAAGGCTCCCTCCCTCACCTACACACACACACTCAACAGCTTTGCATATCTATTCCTTTTTTACTTGTAATTTATGTTCTACTTTTTAAAAAAAGAAGCGGCTTTTCATACAAGATACAGATATAATAGAACTAATTAAACAAGGATGTATAAAAAGCAGCCAGATACTGAAGGCAAAAGAAATTAGGAGGAATTACCAACACTGAGCATAAAATTCCCTAAGCGTCATAGCAGTCAAGGGAAAAAGGAAAACACGTTTTTTGCAAGGTTTTCTCAGTCTAATTGAGACAACTCTTTGTCCCTGTGCTATGTGCTAAGATAGTTCATAACTGCGTGCTGGTAAGGTAACTTTATATCTTACATAACACAGGTTTCGTAAATCATTACCAAACACTGTTTAAAGAAACCTTGGTGTCAGGTCCAGTACCTTGCCTGGTATATCAGTAGGCAACTGATAATAATGGTGGTAGTGATTATTATTAGAAATTTAATAAATAACCCTCCTCTTCTTCCTCATCATTGTTTTTCTTGTTTACAAGTACTGACTGATGCAAGTACCGTCAAAATTCTGCACTAGCCTAACACATTGGTGGGTTTAAGTCTAATCCCCCTGAAAGTAACCTGTCATTATGAAGATACAACTTGTATAATAGTTTCTGCCAGTCTTAAAGAGAAGTCACTTTTCCTCCTCACTCCCCCATCTCTTTTGAACCAAATGCTGCTTCTAGGAGAACTTGATTGACATGAGCACTCAAACCTGTGTCTTTCAACTGCCAATTTAGAGATCTACAGTGTAAATGTGTGTATGTGTGTGTTTAACTTAGAAACTAAGTGGATTCCAGAGTGTCTTCTCATCTTGAGAGTGTGCATTCTGTTTGAACATTTCCAAGTGTATAGAGTAGAGCAATAAATCATATTTTGATCAGTGCCAAAAATATGGTGCCAAAGAACATCTTGACATTACTATTAGCACATGTTGTATCCTGTAATTAAGCAAAATCAGCTTAGAGATGAGTTCTTCTGAAGACAGAGCCCTCCTTTCATGGAAGCATAATCGGAATGAGCTATCACTCTCATTAAGTTACTTGGCAATACATCACTGGCATGACCTGTCATTCTAATGATGCATTAGTGTAATTCATCAACAGGGTGAATCCCACTAATAAGGTGTTGCTCCAGAGGCAGGGCTATTCAGCACAGAAAGCATCCAGGGGCAGATGTCTGATGACTGCAACGTAAGGCCCAGGAGACCTGTATAACTGAGCCCTATCTCCTTCTTACTACTGAAAGTTGAGCTATTTTTAAGCTGTCAAAACCAGTGACCATCTACCCCTAAACAATTCTAAGTTTTTCTTTTTTATTACTGATTTTCTTACTGTTCCAAGGATATTTAACTTTCATTTCTTTGGGTACATAACTAAGTCACTTGGTTCTCTCCTTAAGATTCATATTTTAAGCATCAGTTTCATAGTTGTCAAAGTGCCTATGGATTTCTATATGATTCATAGCTGATATTATTCTCAAATAGATTTTAAAACTATACACAATGATGCCACTCCAAGAAACAGAAAATTTAAAAAAAGATACTAAAAAACAATGTTAATAGAGCTGGTGTAATTGAGTATTATATTTGTCTCTGAGAAAACAAAATGAAAGAGATGGTAGTTGGAAGGAATGAACGCTATTCTGTTTAGAAACTCCATTTCGAATATTCTAATTTTTTAAATGTAGGTTCTTGTATAAGAGATGGACTTTGCCTGCAATAGCAATAATACTGGAAATATAGTCTTATTCTTCACAGTGATTTCTTATTCTC
This sequence comes from Sapajus apella, assembly GCF_009761245.1. Taxonomy (NCBI): domain Eukaryota; kingdom Metazoa; phylum Chordata; class Mammalia; order Primates; family Cebidae; genus Sapajus; species Sapajus apella. Next base: position 45,291,704 of record NW_022436944.1, read on the forward strand.
ACCTTCTGATAAAGCCAAGGATCTTAAAGTATTGTCTGTGTAAGGCATTTTGTGAAGAGCAAAATTAATGAAATTCAGATATATGAATTACTTTGCAAAAAGTTAGAAAACTTATCAGCATGAATAGGATTGTTTCTTTTTAGTGTTTAATAATCACTCCTGTCTTCTGAACATTTTTAAGAAGGTAGATAGCAATAATGTATGTTTTTTAGCTTTATTAAGGTATCATTTGTGAGCAATAAACTTTACCCTGTGTGCGTAAATGTTGATGAATCTTGGTAACTATATACAATCATGTAACCACCACAATCAAGATACTGAGAGCTCCCTCATGGCCCCTTCGCAGTGGATCCCACCAACTGACCCCCAGCTCTAGGCAACCACCAATCTCCTTTCTGTCAGTGTAATGTTACCTTTTGTAGAATGACATATATATGTGGAATCATACATGTAGTCTTTTGACTTCTTTAATATGGCATCTGTGTTGTTGTATGTATTCATATTATGTTCACTTTTATTGCTCAACAGTATTTCATTAGGATTCATTTTTATCTGGAAAGAGCTTAAGGGATATTAAGTGTGGTGGCTAGAAGTACTATCCGTATGAATTTGATAACAAGCATAAAGGTGGTAATTTGTATTCCTGCTTGAATAGAGAACAAATGCCTTCTATTTCAATATTTTGTGGTGGCTGGAACCATGCTCTCTAGTTTCCCATTATGTCTGCAATATTTAACCCAGTGTCTGCGCTTACTAGGTACTTAATAAATCATTGTTAAATGAGTGAATGTAGACGTTAATAGATGTTCATCATCCATGTATAGTAGTCATATGAAGAGAGCAGTCTCTCAAAATAAGAGTAAAATATAAAGAGAAACGTTACATTAGTTACCAGTTATTGAGCACTTACCATAGAAATGCTTGTAAAGTGACTCAGTTCTCTGCATATATTTCAGTTTCCTTTCAGATCTATTTTTAGCATAATCACCTGAGTATTTTAAATGCTTTTTTGAACCAGTGTATTTATTCTAAATTCCCAGCTTTGGGATAAACAACTTAGTACATCTACTATGCGCTGTCCTTTTATTTGCCTTGAGTATTTCTAAATATTTAGAAATTTTCTGAGTTATGCATGCTCTTCAGTTCCAGGGGTTTTTCTTAACATATAAAGCACAATCAAGAAATGGTCTTCTTGGAAACAGAACACCATAGAATGTTAACACTTGAAGATGGTTTAGTCTAATGTCCTTATTTTGACAGTAGAGGAAACTGAACTCTTGAAAATGACTAGCCTCCATTGGTAGAAAATTTTGTGCGAGTGAAGATAATTTTTAATAGCCTATTAATGTCCAACAAACAAGCAGTTAATTTACTGAATGGAACTGAAAACAAAAGAGATACCTCTTAGTTTGCTTACTTGTTCCTATCCAAACTTAAGAGGACTGGGAGTATGTAGTTTATTATGCTGAGTGATATTTTAGAGCCTAACAAGGAAAAAATTACTTAGAAGGTGCCAGCTACAGAGCTTGAAATAGAACTGATGTTAAGGCAAGGAAAACAGACAAATGAAGGCCAAATTCTGTACTGGAAGCAGACTAAGCCTCAAGTCTACTGGAAATCTTAATGAATGGGAAAATCTATTAATTATATGCCTTAAATGAAACTTTTGTTTGGACTTTAAGATGTTTTCTCTCTGCAGAGTTAATAAGTTTTCCAGAAATGAGGTGTTTAGGTGGAAAAGTTCGCCTAAAATCTTAATAGATTAATTTTGCCTATTATTATGATGTGAGACAGTCTCACTCTTGGTCTGGCTGGAGTGCCGCAGCATGATAATGGCTCACTGTAGCCTCAGACTCCTGGGCTCAAGCAGTCTTCTTACCTCAGCCTCCCGAGTAGATGATACTGCAGGTGTGCCACCACACCCAACTAGTTTTTGTATTTTTAGTAGAGACGGGTTTTACCATTTTGCCCAGACTGGTCTTAAACTTCTAGACTCAAGGAATCCACCTGCCTCAGCCTCCCAAAGTGGTGGGATCACAGGTGTGAGCCACGGTGCCCAGCCACCTCTTACTATGTACTATACCTAAGCAGCTTAACATTCACAGGACTTGTATACAGAAGATAAAAAAGCTTTAGATGAAGGCCTCTTTAGTACTTGGAATTTTAAAAATCCAGTGAGCCATTAAGATTGAATTGTGTTTTACAACTTAAGGTGATACCCATACCAGTGCTTTTGGGGTGCCCTTACCACAAGATTAAACTCTGACTTGCTCCATCCGTCCATTAATTCAAAAATTATGAGATGCTTACTACGTGTTTAGGTACTCTATAACATGAGAATAAAGTACTCTGATAGTGCAAAGGGACCAGCAAAGGATTTCAATGTGGAAAGATAATTAAAGAAGACTTCAAAAGGAGATGACTTAGGACATCTAAGAGGAGAGGCATTTTAGTAAGTTAATTTGAGAAAGGTGATTCCTGGGGCTGCAAATAATCTGTAAGAAAAGGATAATAACTGAGTATGTTCTCTCTGGATTCCGTTTTGGAGGGATATAAATGCTTTGACAGTATGATACACATCGGTAGGTCAAAATGACCTTGGCCATATTTCAACACCAAATAAATGGAACTTGGCATCATTGTAAGATCCTATACTTTCTGGAATTTTTAAATCCTCAATAATATACCATAATTAAAATGTTAGTCACTCAGAATATTGATAGAACAGAACGTCATGACTTGACCTGAAATTTTATGAAAAATAATATTAAAAGTGAGATAGAATTTTTCATGCAGTATGGCAACTGGATGATCTAGACATACAGATACACTCACATATACACACACATATTAGTGACGTGGGTAACCAACACCCATATTGACAGTAATCTTTTTCAACCAATAAGTTATTTAATTTGCTTCAGCAGCATCATAATGTTTTTGATTGTACCTTAAAAAAAAGGAATTTACAAGTTGCACAACCGTGTACCCATTGCAGATTTTTGTGTTGCAAAGTTTGGCCATCTTCCAAATAAGGATGCATTTATTACCTCCCAAATCAGAAAATAGATATGTAATAGAAGTGATTGCTAAGTCCCTTGTGGTTTAAATGTTCATGGATAACTACAATTGAAAAAGACAACTGTAGCCTTTTTAGGCAAACTGCTCATATAAAAATTCAATTTTACAGGATGCATAAGGAAAGACGTGTCCACTTTTCTAAAAAAAAAAAGTTGCCATCAGATTTTTTTAAATGTTGCATTTTCCTTATTCACTTGGATAATCAGTTGAGTTACAAATATCTTCAATTAACTTCATGTTTACTCTATCAAATGAGGCACTTCAATATTACAGTATTGAAGTTTATTTTAGTAGATATTACAAGAGCCTTTTTTAAACAATGGAGCTAGATTACAATTACTTTAAAATAACAGTGAACTTGCTCTGACTTCAGGATAATTTAGTTTTATCCCAAATAGCCCCATTGCAATATTTTACTCAGGACAAAAAAGCACTATGGCCAATCTCTTTTGACAAAGGACTTAAAATCAGGTTTATGATGATTTTTCAAGCATTTTGTAGAGCTTACTATGCAAGTTTCTTTGTTTTCTCAGAATAAAACCTACAAACCTGCCAATCCCAATGTCTTAATATAATCTAGACCACATATATGACAGGTGAACAAGTACAACATCTGCTGAGGGACATGAATTTGATTTTTACACTCAGCTTATCTTCCAGCAGGTCGGCTGCTGTCTGAATTGCTGGTGGGTACTCAATCAAAAATAGTATCTCCCTTCACTTTTCTGGCAGATTCTCCCCAACTCCATGTCCTTTCCTATCAGGCTGCTCTGTGAATCAAACACAAGGAGACACGTTAGAAACAGATCAAGCTATGACAGGCTCAAGAAGGGCTGAATGTAGGGGGCTTGGGACTACCCACAGTTATCCATAATTGCACCTCAGGAAGACTTAACTCTCTGGTTTCTCTCACAATTCAAAACATGTCACTCTGTAAGAGACCAATTAAATGATAGCCCACAATGTGTAAGCATAGGACGATTATTGTCAATTAGATGATTTGCTTTGCTTAGTGAGCCCATTTACTCTACTGATAGTTTCGAGTGTTAGTCTTCTATTCCAGAACTGGCAGGTCAGATGCTCTAATGATGTTGTGTAGGAGACACGCAGGGCTGAGACAGCATGTGTGCCATTTAAGAGACGGTCTTTGATGGGCTCATGGGCTCACTGATGAGGTAAATGTGTTTGCCGAAACAATATTGAAAAATGAAAAACTTAATAAAAGCCTAAATATTTGAGTTACGAAATGTTTTCAAAATGAATAAGTTAAACAATAAAATAAATCAGCTTGACATGTTAACTAAGCATAGTAGATGTGTTTATCAATTCAAAAGAGGAATTTATTTGATATTCATTATAAAAGCACTACAGAAATTTCATACCATTCATAAGTGTCAACAGATCTCTTTTCTTACCAATCCTATTACCCGCCCCCACCAAAATTCACAATTAGGACTATACTACATATATAGTCCTGCAACTATTTTTTTCATTTCTCGTAATACGGTACAGATATTCTCCATATTGAGACATAAAATTCCTCTAGAAAGTAATTGTTGACCGCTTGCTGCGGAAGATGGAGAGTGTGGGTATAAGCTAGCCACTTAATGCTTCTCCCCATTCCCATCACAACTACATTACGTTTGCTGTATTATTATATTGGCATTATGAGCGTTTATGGCATTTACCTTTTATAATAATTCCAGTAGTGGTTTATCATGAAGTCTCTACTATGTTTACATCAGAACCAGTCTCAGTGATCATCCCTTTATTTTATAGATTCTCTTCCTTGAGTTGTACATCCCCTTCATTCATTTCTTGATGGGCTGGGTTCCCTTATCCCCACCAGGTTTTACTAAGTATTCACTTGATTTAGAATGACTTTTTTTTTTTTTTTTTTTTTTGGGTCTTTAAAAGTGACTGAACCCTTGTCTGGGTATACCAGTTTTGTTTTTCCTTTAAAAACCAGTAAACATTGCCTCTATGTCTTTTGGGAGTCAATGCTGCCATGCGGAAGTTTGAGGCCAACCTGAGTTTTCTGTCTTGAAGGTGATATAACCCTTTTTTTTGCCTCATTACCCTCACATTTATATCTCTGAAGTTCAAAAACTTTACCAGAATATGATTCTACTGATTATAACTATTTTTTATGAATAATTGCTGAACCATTTGGATCTGCAGATACAGACCTTACTTTTTCATAGGAAACTTTTCATCTATAGTGATTTGAGCGTTTTTTTTTTTTTTTTTCTTTCTGTTTTGGTTGTTCATTTGTCCAGTTCTCTATTTTAAGGATAAACCACCATGGCACACATATACCTCAGTAACAAGCCTGCACATTCATCACGTGTAACCCTACTCTTAGTTTGCATTTCTAGTATTACTTTCATTGATTTTTAGTTTTCTTTTGCATTTATGTTATTTTCTCATGCTTGTCCTTGTCATTGCCTCTACTGTTAGCACTCTCCATTCTACTTCTCTCTCTAATGTGTTTTCCTTTTCTTTGATAATTTTATGACTTGATCTTCTAAGCATCATCAGAGTACCTTTTATCTCTTTGTTTATTCTTTTATTATCTCTTGCATTGATTGATATTCTTCACACCTAAAATTCCATGTTTTCTTCCATTTTTTTTATTAGGGAGGAATATTTGTAGTCCTTTTCATTTCCCATTCCCTGAAATTTACTGATTGCCTTAACCTTTTTCGGTGGGTGACCAGGGAATGCAATGGTAACCACTTGCAGGTGGCATATTTGATCCTTGCTAAGTGTAAGTTCTCTGTGTGTGACTTTCTGTGTACTAACCCTAGTTTAAGTATTAATAGAAGCACACATGCAGGAAATAAGTTGAGAGTAGCATGGATAGTCTCTCACGAGTGTACCTTCTGCTCTAGATGAATGTTTATCTTCACTTCTAGAAGAGCAAATCACCGAAGCAGTCCTTGGAGTGACTCCTAGTGAAGATTCTTTACCAACTTGCAAGTTGTTTTTCTTTTTTTCTCGTTTTTGTTTTGCCTCTTCTACAATACGCTCTCCTGGTTGCAGGAGCCAGAACTCTACACGGATGTGTTTTTGTCCCTGGTGTCTTATCCACTTAGTCTTCACTCTTCTAAGGGATCAACTATTGTCCGAGTCTTTCAAGACCTGCTAACATACTTTCAGAAGGATCTGTTTCCTGTCAGATACATTCTCAAAGATTTATTTACAGTCGTTTTTATACCTCAACTTGGAACCAATGTTGCCGTCTCAGGCAACCATCTTTCTAGTCCTTTTGTAGTTGTAGTTGTTTCCTGCTTGGTAGATTGTTTTCTGTTTTTTATTCCTTTTGTTCACTTCTCTGCACTTTAAGAGAGTATACGTAACGTTGTCTTCTGCCATGTGAATTTTTTCCTGAAGTTATACAAAAATACAAATATTTCTAAATTGAATTTGATAAGTACAAAAATTAAAATTCTTTCTCAGATTGATGGTAGGTAATAAAGCTCTCCATAAACTACCACCATTTGCAATTTTTGTTTACAAATTGGTATCTATTACTGATACTTATCTATATTAATAAGTAAGCCTTCTACCCCAACTGGCTATATTGTATACCAGTTAAAAATGTGTGGACCTTTTGATATTTTCCTATCAAAGATAAAGTGACGGGGTGTATGTCAGTGAAATTAAGCTCTATGCTTTAAATGGGCACCCTTTCTTTTTTTTTTTTTTTTTCTTTAATGTAGCAGGCATTCCCCCACCCCCACCCCCAGCAGTCATTGTTAGAAAGCATTAAATTGAGCATTCAAGATTAATTCCTTGGCAGGTCAAGAGGAGAACAGCATGTAGCCAATCCTACCTTCGTGTTCCTTCTTAATGGCTTCAGCACAGTGTGAAAAAGTAAACAGTTGTGACAAGAGATGTAATGGATGAGCTGGGTGTGACAGGTCACCCCAACTGAAGCTCATCCTCTCTTTAAGTATACTCTGTAATGAAGTGCACTATAGCTGTTGAGATTATCAAAGACTTGTACGGTAAAACATATTTCCAGAGTGGGGAGGGATCTTGAGAAAATATATTGTGAATGATGATGCCTAGTGACACCAAAGAAATAAAAATAAATAACGAACGAAGTATGTGTATACCGAAGTTTTAGCCTAGGAAGCTCTGGTATTAATGAGATTTCCCGCTCTGTCTTCTCTGTTTCTTCCACCATTCAATTTTATATGCAAACACATTCTAAAGAACTATTTGGAGAGGAATGATTTTGTAATTATTAAGAACAGCAAGATTATTTCTCCTTTCCCCCAAAACCTAACATACTTACTCTCTGAACTTGTCACATGCCTTTTTGCACACTGGAAACCTATGGATTCCTAAGAAATGAAGTGAATTTTGTGGTCAAGCTGTTCTTCCCCCATTTCATGAAATTATAAATAAAAATGGGAGACTTTCCTTTTCTCCCATTCATCCCCAAACCTCAGGGAGCTAGAATGGCAGGAAGAAATAAAAATAATGCCCTATTCACCAACGTAAATCTTACTCAACCTTAGAGTATTTCAAAGAAAAGTTAAATTATCCCAGGTAGGTTATATTTTTCCACTAATCAATTTCTAATAATTATTATAGTTAATATTTACTTAGTATTCATGATGCGTCAGGCACTCGGATAGACATTATACACATATCACCTGGTTTAATCTTCTCAGATAGAAAATATTCTTTGATTTATAGAAAGCTGAGGTTTACCTAAGGTCTTACAGCCAGAATGAAAACTACATTCTTCCACACTCCAGGCCCCACACGTTTTGTCTTTAGACTTCACTGTTTCAGTGCTGTTCAGTAGCACAACCACCAGCCACTATATCTATCGACCACATTTGCTCAGAAATAAAATGGAGCTAATATGACTGAGAAACTGAATTATTTTGCTCCATTTTAAATTTAGCCACACAGGACTACCATAATAGACAACACAAACCTATCTGGTCTTCTATAAGATTCATTTTTTGTTTTCTGTTTTGCAGCAACAGATAACTAATACACCGAACAAAAACTATGATATCTCTAAAATCCCTGTAACCCTAAAATATTAGCAGAATAAGAAAATTTTAATAAAATAATGATCTTTATAAATTTGTTTTATTGGCTCTGAGCTCCTGAGAATAACCCTCCTTAAAACAAGCAAGCAAACAAATACTTTTATACCAAGTAGCCAAAAACAAATTTTCACATTGCTGTTAACGTTTAAAGGGCTATGAAAAACACTGATGTTTGAAGGTAAAAACTCAACACTTGCAGAAAGTTTAACTAAGGAAACTGTTCATCAAGACAGGGACCAGCAAAGCAATGCTTGCTTTTCTCAGGAAATAGAAGCATTTATACCTTCTTTAAACTTAGCTTTTTCGAAGTTAGCTTATTATCACACAGATCATTCCCAAGACAAGGTATCTGTGATTACTGGGTGTCTTCAAGTTGTCCAAAGTCAAACCCAGAAATCCTTGTAGACCTTTAGTTTTGTGTTCTCACAGATGAGCAATACTCTGTTAGGACACAAGCAGCTCCCAGAGATCGTTCAGGTTATTCCTCTGAGAGATTCAGCTGCATCAATGACTACCAATGTGTGAGAGTTCCAGTTGGTCTATGTCTTCCCAGCACTTGGTAATTACTTTTCTTTTTTAAATTAGCCATTCTAGTGTGTAATGGTATCTCATTTTGGTTTAAATTTGCATTTTCTGAATTACTGATAAAATTGAGCGTGGTTTCATATGTTTACTTGGCTTCTTTGAAGAATCCGTTCAAGTATTTTGTGCATTTTTAAGTTGGAATGCTTCCTTTCTTGAGTTTTAAGAGTTCCTTATAAAATCTGCTTATATAACTTTTTCAGAGATAAGATTTGCAAATATTTCTTTTAAATTTGTAGCTGTTTTAATTTTCTTAACAGTGCTTTTTACAAGCTAAAGTCCCTAATTTTTGATGAAATTCATTATATATTTTTTTCTTTTGGTATCATGTCTAAGATCTCATTGCCCAGCAAAGGTCACAAAGTTTATATTTTCTTTTAAAAGTGATAAGGTTTTATGCTTAACATTTAGATCTAAGAGGTATTGTTTGAAATTCTTTATTTGTACATAGATATTAAATTTTCCAAGGGATATTTGTTGAAAAAAAATTTTATGAAACAGCCTTTGCACTTTTGTTTAAAAAAAAAAAAAAAAAAGTTAATTGGCCATGCTGTATAGATCTGTTTCTGGAATCTCTATTCTGTTTCATTGATCTATATGTTTATCCTTTTACCAATTTTATACTGTGTTTATTGCTATAGCTTATTGTAAGTCTTGAAATCAGATAGTATGGTTGATCCAATTTTGTTCTTCAAAATTGTTCAACAACTTCAGTTTCTTTGACTTTCCGTGTGTCACACTCAGCTTGTTAGTATTTACAACCTAATTCTGAATGTGATTGTATTGAATCTATAGATTCATTTTAAAAGAATTGGCATCTTGACTCTTAATATTTCTAATCCATGAATCTAGCATTTATATATTATATGTTAATAAAAGAAAACCCAAATAAACCTAATGATAGAAAACTTAAGGTTTATTTAGGTTTTTTACTTCTTTGACCAGTGTATTGTCATTTCAGCATACATACCTCACCTGTATGTTATATTTATGTCTAAGTATCAATGCTATTGTAAAGGGTACTTTTTAAAATCTTGATTTCCAAGTGTGCATGCCTGACATATAGATGGTCCCTGACTTATGATGGTACAACTTAAAATTGTTCAACTTGACAGTGGTCCAAAAATGATTCATATTCAGTAGAAACCACACTTTGAGTATCTATACAACCATTCTGTTTTTAACTTTTAGTACAGTATTTAATAAATTACATGAGATATTCAATACTTTATTATAAAATGGGTTTTATGTTAGATGATTGTGCCCAATTGTAAGCTAACGTACGTGTTCTGAGCACATTTAAGGTGGGCTAGACTAAGCTGTGATGTTGGGAGGCTATTTTTTTTTCCTTGAGATGGAGTCTTGCTCTGTGGCCCAGGCTGGAGTGCAGTGGCACGATGCCAGCTCACAGCAAACCCCACCTTCAGGGTTCAAGCGATTCTCCTGCCTCAACCTCCTTAGTAGCTGGGACTATAGGCATGTATCTCTATGCCTGGCTAATTTTGTATTTTTAGCAGAGACAGGGTTTCACCATGCTGGCCAGGCTGGTCTCAACCTCCTGGCCTCATGATCTGCCTGCCTCAGCCTCCCAAAGTGCTAGGTTTACAGATGTGAGCCACCACACCCGGCCATTAAATGCGTTTTTAACTTAATGATATTTTGAACATATGATAGGTTTATCAGAACATAAGTCAAGGAGCATCTTTAGAGTAAAACAAGTGATTTATGTGTGTGTGTGTGTGTGTGTGTGTGTGTGTGTGTGTGTGTGTGTGTGTGCATATATATATATATTTTTTTATATATATATATATATAAATAAATGTATTGACCTTATATCCTACAACCTTGCTAACATCACTTACGAGCTCTAGGAGGTTTGCATGTATGTGTTTATAAATTCTTTGGGGTTTTCCATGTAGATAGTCATCTCTGATGTGAATAGAGTTTTATTTCTTCCCTCCTAATCTGTATGCCTTTTTAAAATTATTGCATGGCTAAAAATTTTAGAATAATATTTAATAAGAACAGTAAGAATAGACATACCTGTCCTGTTCCTGATATTAGAAAAAAATCAGTCTTTCACCCTTTAGCACGAAACCCGTGTAAGCTATGGGGTTTTGTTTTTGCCATTGTTGTAGATGCCGTTTATTTGGGTAAGACCATTTACTTTTCTTCCTGGTTTGCCAGGAGTTCTTGTTTGGTTCATTTTTTATCATGAATGGATGTCGAGTTTTGTCTAATAGTTTTTCTGTATTTATTGAGAGGATCACATGGTTTGTCTTCCTTAACCTGTTAATGCCATCATTAACTTAATTGATTTTTGAATGTTGAGCCATTTTTGTGTCCCCAGAATTAACTCCCAATTTTCTGATGTATTCTTTTTTGACATTCAATATTGTTGAATATTTCGAAGGCTGTTCATGACAGATATTGGTCTGTAGTGCTCTTGGAATGTCTTTGTCTTGTTTTGCTGTTAGGGTAATGTTGGCTTAACAGAATTGAGAAATAATTAATTTCTCTTTGAGTTTCTGAATGAGACTGTACGGAATTACTATTAATTTTTTCTTATTTTCTGGAATTTACCGGAGAAACCATCTAGGTTTGGAATTTTCTTTATTGAAAGTTTTTAACTATAAATTCAATTTATTTAATATACGTAGACTATCCAAGTTACATATTTCTTCTTGAGTGGCTTTTCCTGTGTGTCTGTGATAGTCGTCATGCCTTTTACTCAGACAAAACATTCCATAGCTGGAATAAGCAAGTCTGCTGTTGCATGTGGTTAACCGATTTTCTATTATCTGTTACAGCTCTTGAGTGAGGTTACAAGGTAACAGGGCAGAATGAAGACATGCATGCAAGCGTGCACACACACACACACACACACACACACACACACACAGGAGATAGAAAGGCTTTGCTGTAAAACCCCTTCTTTGACTATTACTAACTTCTGTTTGTGCATTAAAATATAAAATAGAAATCTCATAATTTTCCCCATAGTATTTGTATCTGTGAATAAACAATGCCAAATATTACTCAATACTTATTCAAATACTAGAGACATTCCTCAACTGTTTCTCATATTTTAAATCAACTCTAGAATTGCAAAAATCAAACACATCTAGATACTTGATAAGATTATAAACCTAAGTCTGTATATCCTGAAAAAATAGTCCATGTGAATTATTTCAGAGGGTCTTTTACCTCTATCTTCTTTGGTATTTCTAGATACATTTTTGAGTATTCCTCAGAAATATTCATATTTCTGATGCATTCATGATGTAGTTATAGCTCTTTGTATAAATGAGTAACTCTATAAATACAGCCACATGCCCTGCTATATTCATTCAACAAATAGTAACTGTGGCAAGAACAATGCTAATTGCAAGAATTAGAGCAGTAAACAAAAACAATACATGTGGTGGGTAACTGGGCACTCTGCCTAATTTTACTCATCAACAGCTTTTAAGCTCCAGATAATTTCAAAGGTAATAATACCCTGTTAATTCTTATCTCAAAATAACAGATGATTAATTTGCTGCTTTACATATCTGTAGCCTCATATTTACTCCACTGACCTTCTTAGTCTTTAGACTAAGTCTTTAGTCTTCTAAAATGTCCTGAATTTTTGAAACAAAGCGGTGAAAAACATATAAATAAGTTATCTTACTGGTACAAAGAAAGGAAGGCATTGAACATAGGAGCTAGTGGAGGATAGAAGGAAGGAAAGAGAAGAGGAAAGAAAAGGGGCATCTTTTCTCCCCCTCACTATGCACTTTCATAATTATAAAAGCGCTGGTGCTCCAAATGATTCATATGTACATGTGTAATCAGAAAAATAAATGCTTATATTTTACATTAATGTATGTCTGCTGCTGTTTTAATTATTTAGCATTTCATATTGAATTTGATGTTTGGTAGGGATCAAAGAAAAAAGGGTAGAACTTCTCATGTAATACATTTTATTAAGAGTGTTAGGAACTTTTTCTAATCTAAGTGTAACTTATCTGGAAGATCTTACATCATTTTTTATGGTTAATAGAGTTTTCTAATATGATATTCATTTTAAAACCCCAGAAACTCAAAGAATGTCATTATTCTGATAATTTTGTTCCCTTATCCTGTTTCTCACCTAACTGTAAACACAGGTTGTCGGGCTTCCAGAACTGAGTCAATCAACTGTGCACTTATACGTTTGGTGTTGCTTGAAAGAGAATATCTTATGTTATTATCATAATTGCTATCTTTCCATTTAATAAAGGTCTCCTTTTATCTGAAAAGATTTTCTTTAATAGTTAAAAGCGTTCTTGCATTAATACCTCAAAACAGAGGGATTCTATATAGAACAATATTCAATATGCTTTAGCTAAGCCCTTTAGAGAACTTGGCTACTAAAGAACTGAGATTCTCTCATTAAAAGTTGGCATTTATTAGACAGTCCCAAAGGGTGGCTTCCCAAAACAGTATTATAAAATGATCTCGAAGTAACCAGAATATTCTTTTAATAAATAATCTGCTGCTTTTTCCTATCTGGTCACTGTTGTCATTTAATTTTCTCTTTTTTGCACTTCAATATTCCAAATACCATATGGTATTTTCTAAATCTTACAGGAGAGAAAAAATGTATATTCTGAACAGATTTTTGTATTACACAAGCAGATAATCTTTGTTTAAAAAAAAGGCACCCTCCAAAAATATAATGTAAAAACTTTTGGTTAGAAACTCTTTCTGAAAATAACAGCTTTATTGAGTTTTAGTTATATATTATGAAGTTCACCATTTTAAAGTATACAATCCAGTGAGTTTAGTTTATACTGTTAGACAACTATCGTGACTGCCTAATTCCAGAACATGTTATATCACCCCAAAAAGAAACATCAGAAACCATTAGCAGTCACCTCCATTCTACCTCCCCTCAGTCCCTGGCAAATGCTACTCTAGTCTAGTCTACTTTTAATGCAAAAACCGCAATTACTTTTGCACCAACCTTATTTTGACACTTCATATATATGAAATCATATATGATATGTTATGACTGGCTCCATTTTTATTTTATTGATACATAATATTTGCATATATATGTGGAATACATGTGATACTTCATGACATGCATAGAAGGTATATTTAGGATATCCATCACCTTGAGTATTTATCATTTCTACATGTCAGGAACATTTCAAGTCTTCTGTTCTAGTTATTTCGAAATATGCAATACATTGCTGTTACCTATATTTATCCTACTCTGCTATCAAACATTAGAAGTTATTCCTTCTATTTAATTGTATGTTTGTACGTATTAACCACCTCTCTTCATTCTCCAGCCCTCAACACACCCTTCCCAGCCTCTGGTATCTAGCATTCTACTCTCTACCTCTATGAGATCCACTTTTTTAAGCCTCTACATATGAGTGAACACAGGGGATATTTGTCTCTCCATGCCTGGCTTATTTCACTTAACATAATGACCTCCAGCTCCATCCACATTGCTAAAAATGACACTATTATTTTGTATGGCCAAATAGTATTCCATTATATATATTATATAGACCAAATTTTCTGTATTCATTGATTCATTGACGGACACCTAAAGTGATTCCGTACCTTTGATGTTGTGAATAGTGCTGCAATAAACATGAGGTACGAGTATCCCTTTGATATACTGATTTTTTTTTCCGTTGCATAAACATGCAGCAATGGGATTGTCGGATCGTATAGTAGTTCCATTTTTAGTTTTTGGAGAAATTGCCATACAAATTTGCATAGTAGTTGTACTACCTTACATTCCCACCGATGGTATATAAGAGTTCTCTTTTCCTGCATCCTTGTCAGCATCTGTAATTTTGTCTTTTTAGTAATAGCCATGGGCCAGGCGCAGTGGCTCACACCTGTAATCCCAGCACTTTGGGAGGCTGAGGCGGGCAGATCATGAGGTCAGGGGTTCAAGACCAGCCTGGCCAACATAGTGAAACCTTGTCTCTACTAAAAATATAAGAATTAGCCAGTCCCTGTGGCATGTGCTTGTAGTCCCAGCTACTTGGGAGGCTGACGCAGGGCAGGAGAATTGCTTGAACCCAGGAGGCAAAGGTTGCAGAGAGCCAAGATCATGCCACTGCACTCCAGCCTGGGCAACAGAGCAAGACTCTGTCTCAAATAATAATTATGGCCATGATAACTGGGGTAAGATGATATCTCATTGTGGTTTTTATTTGTATTTCCCTGATGATTAGTGATACTGAAAATTTTTTCATATATCAGTTGACCATTTGTATGTTTTCTTTTGAGAAATGCATGTTCATGTCCTTTGCCCACCTTTTAATGGGAATCATTTTTTACTATTGAATTGTTTGCCTTCCTTGTATGTTCTGGATATTAGTCCCTTATAATATGAGTAGTTTACAAATATTTTTCCTATTCAACAGGTTGTTTTATAACTCTGTTAATTATTTCCTTTGCTGATCAGAGCCTTTTAGTTTAATATACATAGTCCTGTTTGTTGATTTTTTTTTTTTTTTTAATTGGCTGTGCTTCCGGAATTTTAGCCATAAAATCTTTTCCATTCAAGATTTTGTCTTAAAGTGTTTCCTCTATGTATTCTTCTAGTAATTTTAAGGTTTTTGGTGTTATGTTTAAGTCTTTAATCCATCTAAAGTTTATTTTTCAATTTGATGAGACATAGGAGTCCAGTTTTATTCTTCTGAATATGGATATCTAATTTTGCTGGCACCATTTATTGAAGAGGATGTTATTTTCCCATATAGGTTCTTGACCTCTTTGTCAAAAATCAGTAGGCTGTGCATATTCAGATTAATTTCTGGGTTCTGTATTCCATTCTGTTGGTCTATGCATCTGGTTTTATAGCATATGATTAGCAGAGCCTTGAAATATATTTTGAAATCAAATAGTGTGATGCCTCCAGCTTTGTTTCTTGTGTTCAGGATTGCTATGGTTATTTAGGCTGTTTTCTGGTTCCAAACAAATTTTGGGATTGTTGTTTTCTCTTTCTGTGAAAAATTACATTGATATTTTGACAGAGATTCCATTGAATCTGTATAGTGCTTTGAGTAATATAGTCATTTTAATGATATTAATTCTTCTGGTCCAGGAGCATAGATCCCTTTCCATTTTGTGATTTGTTCAATTTCTTTCATTGATGTTTGGTAGATTTCCTTGTAGAGGTCTTTCACTTCCTTGGTTACATTTATTCCTAGGTGTTTTTTTCTGTTTGTTTGTTGTAATTCTTGTAAATGGGATTGCATTCTTGATTTCATTCTCAGTTCATCATTGGTGTATAGAAACACTACTGCTTTTTGTATGGTGGTGTTTGTATCCTGCAACTTTGCTGAATTTATTGGTTCTAAGAGTTTGGTGGAGTCTTTAGGTTTTTTCAGATATGAGATGATATTGTCTGCAGAAAAGGACAACATACTCATTTTCAGTTTGGATGCATTTGAGTTCTTCCTCATGCCTGATTGCTCTTACACTCCCAGTACTGTGTTGAATAGATGTGGTGAAAGTATGCCTCCTTGTCTTGTTGTAGTTCTTCTAGACAAGGCTTTCAGCTCTTTTCCATTTAGTATAATGTTACCTATGTGTTTGTTATGGCATTTATTATATTTTGTGGTATGTTTCCTTCTATGCCTAGTTTGTTGACAGTTTTTGTCATGGAGTGATGTTTAATTTTATCAAATGCTTTTTCTGCATTTATTGAGTGATCATACAGTTTTTGTCCTTCATTCGGTTGTTGTAATGTATCAAGTTTATTGACTTACATATGTTGAGACATTCTTACATCCCTGAGATAAACCCTACTTGATCATGTATTATCCTTTTGATGCCCTGTTGAATTCAGTTTGGTGGTGTTTTGTTGAGGATTTTTGCATCTATGTCCATCAGGGATATTCCCCTGTAGTGGTGGTGGTGGTGGTGTTGTTGTTGTTGTTGTTGTTGTTATGTCTCTGTCTGGTTTTGTTATCAGGGTAATGCTGGCTTTGTTGAATGAATCAGAGACAATTTTCTCCTTTTCAGTTTGTTAGAATTTGACAGTGAAGCCAGTTGGTCCTGGGCTTTTCTTTATTGGGAAGTTATTTATTACTGATTGAATCTCATTATTTGTGGGTCTATTCAGCCTTTCTATTTCTTCTTGATGCAGCCATGGTAGGTTGCATGTGTCTAGAAATTTATACTTTTTCACCAGGTTTGCCAGTTTCTTTCTAGGTGTTCATAACAGTCTCTGATGATCTTTTCTATTTCTGTGGTATCAGTTATAATGTCGTAGTCATTCTGGAACATACTGTTTCATTTTCATATATTTGTACAATGTTCAAAGTTTCTCTAGATAATGATTTTTAGTGGTCTGAGAATATACTTGTTATAATTTTGATTTTTCAAAAAATCTGTTGAGACTTATTACATGTCTTTTGTATATATACATATACTTTAAGTTCTGGGATACAGGTGCAGAACATGCAGGTTTGTTACATAGTCATACACGTGACGTGATGGTTTGCTACACACATCAACCCTTCCTCTATATTAGATATTTCTCCTAATATTATCATTCCCCTTGTGGCCAACCCCTGACAGGCCCTAGTGTGTAATATTCCCCTCCCTGTACCCATATGTTCTCATTGTTCAACACCCACTTATGAATGAGAACATGTAGTGTTTCGTTTTTTGTTCCTGTGTTAGTTTGCTGAGAATGATGATTTCCACCTTCATCCATGTCCCTGAAAAGGATGTGAACTCATTATTTTTATTTTTAGATAGAGTCTCACTCTGTCACCAGGCTGGAGTGCAATGGGATGATCTCAGCTCACTGCAACCTCCGCCTCCTGGGTTCAGGTGATTCTCCTGCCTCAGCCTCCCGATAGCTGGGGCTACAGGTGCTCACAACCACGTCCAGTTAATTTTATTTTTAATAAAAATGGGGTTTCCTGATGTTGGTCAGGATGGTCTCAATCTGTTGACCTTGTGATCCAACTGCTTCGGCCTCCCAAAGTGCTGGGATTACAGGCTTGAGCCACCGTGACCAGCTGAACTTATTCTTTTTTATGGCTGCATAGTATTCCATGGTACACATGTGCCACAGTTACTTTATCCAGAACATCAGTGGGCATTTGAGTTGGTTACAAATCTTTGGTATTGTGGATACCAGTACTGCAATAAACATACGTGTATATGTGTCTTTATAGTAGAATGATTTATAATTCTTTGGGTATATACCTAGTAATGGGATTGCTGCATTAAATGGTATTTCTGATTGTAGATTTTTGAGGAATCACCACACTGTCTTCCACAATGGTTGAACTAATTTACACTCCCACCAACAGTGTAAAAGCATTCCTATTTCTCCACATCCTCTCCAGCATCTGTTGTTTCCTGACTTTTCAATGATAGCAATTCTAACTGGCATGAGATGGTATCTCATTGTGGTTTTGATTTGCATTTCTCTAATGACCAGAGACGATGTGCTTTTTTTATATGTTTGTTGGTCCCATAAATGTCTCCTTTTAAAAAACATCTGTTCATATCCTTCACCCACTTTTTGATGGGATTGTTTATTTTTTTTCTTGTAAATTTAAGTTCCTTTTACATTTTGAATATTAGCCCTTTGTCAGATGGATAGATTGCAAAAATTTTCTCCCATTCTGTATGTTCCCTGTTGACTCTGATGATAGTTTCTTTTGCTGTGCAGAAGCTCTTTAATTAGATCCCATTTGTCAGTTTCAGCTTTTGTTGCAATTGCTTTCAGTGTTTTAGTCATGAAGTCTTTGCCCATACCTGAATGGTATTGTCTAGGTTTTCTTCTGGGGTTTTTATGGTGTTAGGTCTTAGATTTAAATCTTTAATCCACTAGAGTTAATTTTAGTGTAAGGTGTCAGGAGGTGGTCCAATTTCTGTTGTCTGCACATGGCTAGCCAGTTTTCCCAACACCATTTATAAAACAGGAACTCCTTTCCCCATTGTTTGTTTTTGTCAGATTTGTCAAAGATCAGATGGTTGTAGATGTGTGGTGTTGCCTCCAATGCCTCTCTCCTGTTCCATTGGTCTATATCTCTGTTTTGGTACCAGTACCATGCTCTTTTGATTACTGTAGCCTTGTAGTATAGTTTGAAGTCTGGTAGTGTGATGCCTCCTGCTTTTTTTTTTTTTTTTTTTTTTTTTTTCTTCTTAGAATTGACTTGGCTATGGGGGTTCTCTTTTGGTTCCATATGAAGTTTAAGATGTTTTTTTACAGTTCTGTGAAGAAGGTCATTGGTAGCTTGATGGGGATAGTGTTGAATCTGTAAATTACTTTGGGCAGTATGGCCATTTTCTCAATACTGATTCTTCCTAACCATGAACATAGAATGTTTCTCCATCTGTTTGTGTCCTCTCTTATTTCGTTGAGCAGTGGTTTGTAGTTCTCCTTGAAGAGGTTCTTTACATCCTTTGTTAGTTGTATTCCCAGGTATTTTATTCCCTTTGTAGCAATTGTGAATGGCAGTTCATTCTTGATGTGGCTCTCTTTAAGTCTGTTAGTGTATAGTAATGCTTGTGATTTTTGCACATTGATTTTGTATCCTGAGGCTTTGCTGAAGTTGCTTATCAGTTTCAGGAGATTTTAGGCTGAGAAAATAGGGTCTTCTAGATATACAATCATGTCGTCTGCAAATAGAGACAATTTGACTTCCTCCTTTCCTATTTGAATACCCTTTATTTCTTTTTCTTGCCTGATTGCTCTGGCTAGAACGTCCAATATTATATTGAATAGGAGTGGTGAGAGAGGGCATCCTTGTCTAGTGCCAGATTTCAAAGGGAATGCTTCCAGTTTTTGCCCATTCAGTATGATATTGGCTGTTAGTTTGTCATAAATAGCTTTTATTATTTTGAGATACGTTCTGTCAATATCTAGTTTATTGAGGGTTTTTAGCGTAAAGGGTTGTTGAATTTTGCCAAAGGCCTTCTCTGCATCAATTGAGATAACCATGTGGTTTTTTCTTTCTGTTTCTTAGTTTTTCTTTTACCAGTCAGGCCCCTCTCCTGTAGGACTGCTGAAGTCCACTCCAGGCCCTGCTTGCCTGGGGATCACCTACAGTAGCTACAGAACAGTAAGGGTTGCTGCCAGTTTCTTCTGATTTCTTTGTCCTTGAAGGATACCCGCCTGATGTCAGTCTGAGTTCTCCTTTATGAGGTGACTCTTTGGATATATAGGGGTCAGGGAGCTCCTTGAGGAGACAGTCTGTCCTTTATAGGAGCTCAAGTGCTGAGCTGTGAGCTCCATTGTTCAGAGTTGCTGGGCATGTATGTTTAAGTCTGCTTCAGCTGAACTCATAAACCCCCATTTTTTTTCCCAGGTGCTCTGTCCCGGGGAGTTAGGGCTTTATTTGAGTTTCTGTTGTGCTGCTGGCTTTCTTCAGGGCTGCCCTGCCCAGCGAGGAGGCAGCCTAGTCACTGTCTGCCTGCAGAGGCTTTGCTGAGGTGCTGCGGGCTCCGCCCAGCTGCCTTGTGAACTTCCCTGCAGTCCTGTTTATACTGGTGTAGTTAGACCTGCCTCGACAATAGTGGCCCACCTCTGTCATGGCAGGCTGCCTCGGAAGCAGCGGGCTACCTCAGCAATGGTGGACTACCTCCATAGTGGTGGAGTGCCTCCGTAATGGCAGACAGCCCTCCCCCACAGAGCTGGACTGTCCTGGGTTCAGCTGTCCTTGTTGTGAGACTCTCAATCCAGAGCGTTTCAGATTGCTGTTTTTTGGTGAGGGTGGGATCAGCCAAGCCTGATCACCTGGCTCCCTGCCTCAGAGCCTTGTTTTTTTTTTTTTTTTTTTTTTTTTTTGTCTCCCAGGTGTTCCAGTCGCCTGTTGAAAAGGTGCGGGGATCTGTATGATTTCCCATGCAGTGATGCACTGTTCCAGCTGAAACAGCTGCACTGAGATTCATGTCGCATTTTTGCCCTGGAATCTCTTGGCCTGGCTCTGTTTCAGTCCCCTTTTCTATCGGTTGAATGGGTGACTCTGTCTTCCCCAAGCTCCAATCGCCAGCTAAAATGGTGCCCCAACTGGTGTATTTTGTATGGAGAACCGCTGCACAGGGGTGCCGGCTGAAATGGCTGCTCCAGCCGAAACAGCTGTGCCAGCCAAAACAGCCATGCTGATGACCCGTGGGGCTCCTCCACCTGGGAATCTCCTGGTCTGTGGGCAATCGAAATCCTTCTGGAAATTCAGCATCCACTCACCCTCCGTGCTTTCACTGGGAGCTGCAATCCTGAGCTGCTCCTAATCGGCCATCTTGGATCTGTTGGAGGTTTTAGGTCTTACCTATAAATCTTTAATCCATCTTGAGTTAATTTTTATGGAAGGTGCATGGAAGGGGTCCACATTCAGTTTTTTGCATATGTTAACCAGTTTTCCCAACACTATTTATTGAATAGGGAATCCTTTTCCCATTGCTTGTTTTTGTCAGGTTTGTCAAAGATGAGATGGTTGTAGATGTGTGGTGTTATTTCTGAGGCCTCTGTTGTGTTCCATTGGTCTATACATCTGTTTTGGTACTGGTATCATGCTGTTTGGGTTACTGTAGGCTTATAGTGTAATTTGAAGTCAGGAAGTATGATGCCTCCAGCTTTGTTCATTTTGGTTAGGATTGTCTTGTCTATATGGGCTCTTTTTTGGTTCCATATGAAATTTAAAGTACTTTTTTCTGATTCTTTGAGGTAAGTCAGTGGTAGCTTGATGCGAATAGCATTGATACTATAAATTACTTTGAGCAGTATGGCCATTTTCACAATATTGATTCTTCCTATCCATGAGCATGGATTGTTTTTCCATTTGTTTGTGTCCTCTCTTACTTTCTTGAGCAGTAGCTCTCCTTGAAGGGGTCCTTCATATACCTTGAAAGTTGTAGTCCTAGGTATTTTACTCTTTTTGTAGCAATTGTGAATAGGAGTTTGCTCATGATTTGGCTTTGTGTTTCTCTGTTATTGGTGTATAGAAATGCTTGTGATTTTTGCACATAGATTTTGTATCTTGAGAGTTTGCTGAAGTTGCTTATCAGTATAAGGAGTTTTTGTGCTGAGATGATGGGGTTTTCTAAATATACAATCATGTCATCTACAAACAGATAATTTGACTCCTCCTCTTCCTGTTTGAATGCGCTTTCTTTCTTTCTTTTGCCTGATTGTCCTAACCAGAACTTCCAGTACTATGTTGAATAGGAGTGGTGAGAGAGGGCATCATTGTCCTGTACTGGTTTTCAAAGTGAATGCTTCCAGCTTTGCCCATTCAATATAATATTGGCTGTGAGTTTGTCATAAATAGCTCTTGTTATTTTGAGATGTGTTTCATCAATACTTTGATTTATTGAGTGTTTTTAGCATGAAGGGGTGTTGAATTTTACCGAAGATCTTTCCTCATCTACTGAGATAATCATGTGGTTTTTGTCATTGGTTTTGTTTATGTGATGGATTAGATTTATTGATCCGCATATGTTGAACTTGCCTTGCATCCCAAGAATGTAGCCAACTTGATATTGGTGGATAAGCATTTTAATGTGCTGCTGGATTCCTTTTGTCAGTATTTTATTGGGGATTTTTGCATTGATGATCATCAGAGAGATTGGCCTGAAATTTTCTTTTTTTTGTTGTGACTCTGCCAGGTTTTAGTATCAGGATGATGCTAGCCTCATAAAATAAGTTAGGGAGCAGTAGCTCTTTTTCTATTGTTAGGGAGAGATACAGAAGGAATGGAACCAGCTCCTCTTTATACCTCTGGTAGAATTCAGCTGTGAATCTGTCTGGTCCTGGGCCTTTTTTTTTGATGGGTAGGCTATTAATTATTGTCTCAGTTTCTGAACTTGTTATTGGTCTATTAGGGATTCAACTTCTTGGTTGAATCTCCCTGGTTTAGTCTTGGGAGGATGTATGTGTCCAGAAATTTATCCATTTCTTCTAGATTTTCTAGTTTATTTGCATATAGGTGTTTATAGTATTCTCTGATGGTTGTTTGTATTTCTGTAGGATCAGTGGGGTGAGCTACCCTTTATCATTTTTTATTATGTCTATTTCTTCTCTCTTTTCTTCTGTATTGGTCTCACTAGCAGTCTATTTTGTTAATCTTTTCATAAAACCAGCTGCTGGATTCACCGATTTTTTTGAAGGGTTTTTTGTGTATCTATCTCTTTCAGTTCTGCTCTGATCTTAGTTACTTCCTCTCTTCTGGTAGCTTTTGAATTTGTTTCTCTTCTCTAGTTCTTTTGTGATGTTAGGGTGTCGATTTTAGATCTTTCCCACTTTCTCCTGTGGGCATTTAGGGCTATAAATTTCCCTCTAAACACTGCTTTAGCTGTGTTATAGAGATTCATTTACATTGTTTCTCTGTTCTCATTGGTTTCAAAGAACTTATTATTTCTGCCATTAATTTTGTTATTTACCCAGTAGTCATTCAGGAGCAGGTTGTTCAGTTTCCATGTAGTTGTGCAATTTTGAGTGAATTTCTTAACCCTGAGTTCTAATTTGATTACACTGTAGTGTGTGAGACTGTTTGTTAAGATTTCCATTCTTTCACATTTGCTGGTGAGTGTTTTACTTCCAATTATATGGCTTATTTTAGAATAAATGCTATGTGGTGCTGAGAAGAATGTATGTTCTCTGGATTTGGGTTGGAGAGCTCTGTAGATGTCTATTAGATCCACTAGTTCGAGACCTGAGTTCATGTCCTGAATATCCTTGTGAATTTTCTGTCTCATTGATCTGTCTAATATCGACACTGGTGTGTTAAGGTCTCCCACTATTACTTTGTGGGAGTCTAAGTCTCTTTATAGGTCTCTAAGAACTTGCTTTATGAATCTGGGTGTTTCTGTATTGGGTGCATACATGTTTAGGACAGTTAGCGCATATCATTGTATTGATCTCTTTACCATTATATAATGCCCTTCTTTGTCTTTTTTGATCTTTGTTGGTTTAAAGTCTGTTTTATCAGAGACTAGGATTGCAAACTCTGCTTTTTTTTTTTTTTCTTCTTTCCATTTGCTTGGTTAATCTTCCTCCATCCCTTTATTTTGAGCCTATGAGTGTCTTTGCACTTGAGATGGGTCTCCTGAATACAGCACACTGATGAGTCTTGACTCTTTATCCAATTTGCCAGTCTGTGTCTTAATTGGAGCATTTAGCTCATTTACATTTAAGGTTAATATTATGTGCAAATTGAATTCCATCATTATGATACTAGCCGGTTATTTTGTCCATTAGTTGTTGCAGTTTCTTCATAGTGTCCACAGTCATTACATTTTAGTTTGTTTTTGCAGTGGCTGATAACAGTCTTTCATTTCTATATTTAGTGCTTTCTTGTGAGCTCCTGTAAGGCAGGCCTGGTTTTGACAAATTCCCTCAGCATTTGCTTATCTATAAAGGATTTTATTTCTCCTTCACATATGAAACTTAGTTTGGCTGGACATGAAATTCTGGGATGAAGGTAATATTCTTTAAGAATGTTTACTATTTGCCCCCACTCTGTTGTGGAGTGTAAGGTTCCTGCAGAGAGATCATTTAGTCTAATGGGCTTCACTTTGTGGGTAACCCCAACCTTTCTTTCTGGGTGCCCTTACCATTTTTTTCCTGTATTTCAATCTTGGTGAATCTGACAATCATGTGTCTTGGGGTTGCTCTTCTCGAAGAGTACCTTTGTGGTGTTCTCTGTATTTCCTGAATTTGACTGTTGGCCTGTCTTGCTAGGTTGGGGAAGTTCTCCTGGATTCTCCTGAAGTGTGTTTTCCAACTTGGTTCCATTCTTCTCGTCACTTTCAGGTACACCAGTGAAATGTAGGTTTGATCTTTTCACATAGTCCCATATTTCTTGGGGGATTTGTTTGTTTCCTTTCATTCTTTTTTCTCTAATCTTGTCTTTGTGCTTTATTTCATTAAGTTGCTCTTCAATGTGTGATATCCTTTCTTCTGCTTGATTGATTCAGCTATTGGTACTTGTGTTTGCTTCCCAAAGTTCTGGTGCTGTGTTTGTCAGCTTCATCAGGTCATTTATGTTCTTCTCTAAACAGGTTATTCTAGTTATCAATTCCCATAACCTTTTATCAAGGTTTTTAGCTTCTTTACATTGGGTTAGAACATCCTCCTTTGGCTTGGAAGAGTTTGTTATTACCCACTCTCTGAAGCCTACTTCTGTCAATTTGTTAAACTCATTTTCCATCCAGTTTTGTTTCCTTGCTGGCAAGGAGTTGTGATACTTTGGAGAAGAGGCCTTCTGGTTTTTGGAATTTTCAGCCTTTTTGCCTGTGTTTTCCTCATCTTTGTGAATTTATTTTGGTCTTTGCTCTTGGTGACCTTTGGTTGGAGTTTTTGTGTGGTCATCCTTTTTGTTGATGTTGATGCTATTGCTTTTTCTTTGTTAGTTTTCTAAGAGTCAGGAACCTCTTCTGTAGGTCTGTTGGAGTTTTTGGGAGTCCACTTCAAACCCTGTTTGCCTGGGCATCACCAGAGGAGGCTGCAGAACAGCAAAGGTTGCTGCTTGCTCCTTCCTCAGAAAGCTTTGTTCCAGAGGGACACCCACCAGATGACAGCCAGAGCTCTCCTGTATGAGGTGTCTGTCAACCCCTGCTGGAATGTGTCTCCCTGTCAGGAGGCATGGTGATTCAGGGACCCACTTGAGGTGGCAGTCTCCCTTAGCAGAGCTCAAGCACTGTGCTAGGAGATCCGCTGCTCTCTTTAGAGCCAGCAGGCAGGAACGTTTAAGTCTGCTAGAGCTGCACCCACAATCACCCCTTCCCCAGATGTTCTGTCCCAGGGACATGGAAGTTTTATCTATAAGCCTCTGACTGAGGCTGCTTCCTTTCTTTCAGGGATTCCCTGCCCAGAGAGGAGGAATCTAGAGAGGCAGTCTAGTGACAGAGGTTTTGCAGTTCTGCCGTGCACTCTGCCCACTCTGAACTTCCTGGTGGCTTTTTTTTAATACTGTGAGGGGAAACCCGCCTACTCAAGCCTCAGTAATGGTGGATGCCTTTCCCCCCACCAAGTTCAAGGGGCCCAGGTCAACTTCAGACTACTGTGCTGTGAGTCAGAATTTCAAGCCAGAGGATCTTGGCTTGTTGGGCTCCATTGGGGCTGGATCTGCTGAGCTAGACCACTTGTCTCTCTGGCTTCAGCCCCCTTTCCAGGGGGGTGAATGGCTCTGTCTCACTGGCATTCCAGGTGCCACTGGAATACAAAAAAACTGCTGCAGCTAGCTTGGTGTCTGCCCTAATGGCTGCCCAGTTTGTGCTTGAAGTCCAGGGCCCTTGTGGTGTAGGCATCTGAGGAAATCTCCTGGTCTCTGGGTTGCAAAGGCCATAGGAAAAGTGTAATATCTGGACCAGAGCGCACCATTCCTCATGACATGGTCCCTCATAGCTTCCCTTGGCTAGGGGAGGTAGTTACTTGACCTCTTATACTTCCCAAGTGAGGCAACACCTCGCCTTGCTTCTGTTCACCCTCTGTGGTCTGCACCAGTCCCAATGAGATGAACTGGGTACCTCAGTTGGAAATGCAGAAATCACCTGCCTTCTGCCTTGGTCCCAGTGGAAGTTGCAGATTGGAGCTGTTCCTATTTGGCCATCTTACTCAGGAATCATTTTATGTCTTAACATATCTGTTCTGAAGATTGATCCATGCACTTATTAGAGGGAATGTGTATACTGTAGCTGTTGGATGAAGTGTTCTATAAATGAGTGTTAAGTCCATTAGTCTAAAGCACAGCTTAAATCGGGTATTTTTTTTTTTTTTTTTAGTTTTTTATCTAGATGATCTGCTTAATGCTAAGAGTGGAGTGTTGAAGTCCCCAACTATTACTGTATTGGAATACCTCTATCCCTTTAAATCTAATAATATTTGTTTTATATATCTGGATTATCTCGTGTTGGGTGAATATTTTTCAGGATCATTTCCTCTGGCTGGATTGATCCTTTTATCATGATATAATGACTTTTTGTGTTT
Source organism: Sapajus apella (assembly GCF_009761245.1). Classification (NCBI taxonomy): domain Eukaryota; kingdom Metazoa; phylum Chordata; class Mammalia; order Primates; family Cebidae; genus Sapajus; species Sapajus apella. The sequence goes on from NW_022436944.1 coordinate 45,318,404, forward strand.
CTTTGAATTGTTTTTTTATTTTAATTCTGTTTTATGGAAGTATAGCTATTCCTGCTCATTTGTGGTTTTCATATGCATCTAATATCTTTTCTCGTCCCTTTACTTTCAATCTATATGTCTTTAAGGTGAGGTGAGTTTCTTGTAAGCAGCATGCAGTTGAATTATGTTTTAAAAATCCATTTAGCCACTCTATTCTTGAAGTGAAAAGTTTAATCTTTTTATATTTGAGATTATTATTGATATGGGAGGGCTTACTCCTATCACTTTGTCAATTGAGTTGTTGTTTTGAATATTGTTTCTTTCTCTCTTGTTTGTCATTGTGTTTGGTTTTCTGAAGTTGTAACAGTTGGGTCCTTTCTCTTAGGCTGTATTTGCTCTACCAGTGTGTGTTACACTTTTGTGTATTTTCATGATGGTAGATAGCATCCTTTTGTTTCCAGGTGTAGGACTCCCTTAGTGGATTTCTTACAGGACCAGACGAGGGGTGATGAATTCCTTCAGCTTTTGCTTATTTGGGAAAGACTGTAGTTTTCCTCCTTTTATAAAGGATAATTTTGCTGAGTCTTTGCCTGGCACTTTTTCTTTCAGTATTTTAAATGTATCATTCTATTGTCTCCTGGCCTGTAAGATTTTTGCTTAAATGTCTACTGTTAGTCTGGTTGGGGTTCCTTACAAGTGATTAGATTCTTTCTCTTGCTGTTGTTTGATTTCCCTATGTCTTTCACTTTTTATAGTCTGACTGTACTGTGCCATGAATAAGAGTTTTTGAATTATATCTGTTTGAAGGTCTCTGAGCTTTCTGTATCTTAATATCTAAATTTCTTGCTAGACTTAGGAAGTTTTCAGCTAATATTTTGTTAAATAGTGAATGGTTCTTTGCCTTATGGGACACTGAAAATTGAAATATTTGGTCACTTTATGGCAACCCACGTATCATGTGGGCTTTCTTCATTCTTTTTCATTACTTTTTAAAATTTTTATCTGGGTTATTTCAAAAGACCTGTCCTCAAGTTCTGAAGTTCTTTCTTCTTCTTGATCTAGTCTGTTATTAGAGCTTTTGAATGTATTTTGTATGTCGTTCAGTGAATTCGTTGGTTGTAGAATTTGTTTGGTTCTTTTTTATGATATCTGTCTCTTCAACAAATTTCACAAAGGTTGAGAGACGCTACTATGGCTAAGACAGCAGGAATCTATGGTGGGAATCTGGACCAATGGGAGTTGTTCACGTACCCTTTTCCCACAGGGGGAAAACCTCTACAGACTACAAGTTGATTCCAGCAGAGCAGGTTACTTTTTCTCTCCTTCATTGCCTTAGGTGTTTCCTGTTATTTTTCCACTGAAAATTTATGTTAGCTGTGTGTGAGCATTCTAATTTCTCCATATCCTTTCCAAAACTTGTCCATTTTGAAATTACATCCATCCTAGTGCATGTGAAATGACATCTTATTGTGGTTTTGATTTGCATTTTTTTAATGACTGATGATGTTGAGCTTGTTTTCTTGTGCATATTGTCCACTTGCATATCTTCTTTTGAGAAAAGTCTATTCAAATACTTAGCCTATTTTTTAATTGGGGTATTTGTCTTTTTGTTGCTGAGTTGTAAGAATTTTTTATACATCTTGAATGAAGGTCTTTTAGCAGATACATGACTCACAGATAATTCTTGCCAGCCTTTGAGTTGTCTTTTTGTTTTCTTGGTGGTGTCATTTGAAATACAAATATTTTCAATTTTGATAAGTTACAATTTATCAAATTTTTCTTTGTTGTGCTTTTGGTGTCATATTTAAGAAATGATAGCCTAACCAAAAGTAACAAATTTATGCCTGTGTTTTTTCTTCTAACGGTTTTCTTATTTTCGCTCTTATATTTAAGTCTCAATAGATATTTGAGTTAATTTTTATATGTGGTGTGAGATAGGGGCCTAATCTTTTTCCTTTGCATGTGAATACACAGTTGTCCCAGCACCATGTGTTAAAAAGATTATTCTTTATTGCCATTAAATTTTCTTGCCACCCTTGTTGAAATCAAGTGAACATAGGCTTAAGTGCTTACTTCTGGACTTTCACACCTATTTCTTTTATCTATATGTCTGTTCTTAGCCTACAGTCTTGATTATTACGGCTTTATATTAAATTTGAAATTGAGAAGTATATGCCCCTCAACTGTGTTCTTTTTCAAGATTATCTTGGCTATGTGGGGGTCTTTGCAATTATATATAAATTTGAGGATTAGCTTGTGAATTCTGTAAAAAAGCCAGCTAGAATTTTTATAGGGGCTGTATTGAATCTGTAGATCAATTAGGTAAATACTGTCATTGCAATAATATTGTCTTTCAGTCCATGAACATGGTATATCTTTCCATTTATTTAGATCTTCTTTAACTTTTCTGAATAGTGTTTTGTAGTTTCCAGTGTAAAAGTCTTGCACCTCTTTTGCTAAATTTATTCTGAACTATTTTATTGCTTTTGATGCTATTATAGTCAGGATTGTTTCATTTTATTATATTTTCAGATTGTTTCCAGCCAGTTTATAGAAATGCAATTGTCTTTTGTATGTTGATCTTGTATTCTGTAATCTTGCTGAACATATTTATTACTTCTAACAATTCTTTGTGGAAGAACTGCCTCAAATTTATATCCCCTTTTAACTCTTCTCCTGGAGAACAGTAGCCTCTAATCTGATTGATGAAAGCCCAACACACAAAGCATAAGTAATGACCTATTGGCCTTCTTTTCTCTGGCACAGTGGCTCTTACTTTCCCTTCTCCTCAGCTTGCAGGTCCCATTTGTTGAGCCCAATTGATCATAGTCTGTATGAAAGGGAGGGTAATATTCACTCTCTCCCTCTGTGTACCAATTTATATGCCTACGAGTAAGTATGTACGTTTAGCTGAACTCTTTTCAGAGGCACTAGGATTTACAAACCTTGATTACATGTGGGCGGTAGATGGTAGGAGGTTTCATTATCCCATTTGCCTCATCTCTAATCTGTTTTCTAGTCTTGTCAACTACAAGTAGGGCCAAAGAGTTCTGGATTTGGGGGGATGATAGGTACTTGTAATTGCTTACAAAGCTGACACTTTGATTCACATGTGGTTTTTTATTCTATTTATTCTCTAGCAAAGCCTGAAGGAACAGAGGGCTGAGTCATACATCTGTATTTTACCTATCTTAAAAGAATAGTTTTACATAACCAGCATCAACAAGGAAATTTTACTGTTCTGGGAAATTCCATCCACTTTCTTAACTTTACTTTGTAATATGTAGAGAGAGACTCTATGTTGTGTCTGCCTATCCCTTTACCCTGAAGGATCTATAAAATATTCCAAGAAATAGTAAATGTCCATATACTATATTTTCTAGAGCAGCAAACCACTTTATGGACTAGGAAGGTCCTCAAACATAATTGATCTATTGCCTGAGTAGAGATCTACTAAATTTTCAAAGGTAATAGAAAGGAAGAGTAGAGGGGAGAAAATGGACAGAGGAATAAACAACTCAAGAAAGAAGAAAATATTTCTAGAATAAATGAGTCAGGATAATAGTTGAAAGCAATAGCTCACCACAAGAGATGATTTATCTTTTCTTTTGTTTATGCGTTATCAGTTGACAAGGCCATGAATGTTATTTGAAGGGTAACAAAAAACCCTTTTCTTTTTCATCCAGCCCTAGTGGTCCCTCAAATTCCTTGTATTTCTGGAACCACATCTTTAGCTTAAAACAATATCTTGTGAGAACCTCTAATAAATACAAATGTTAGTTAGAAGGGCTAGATTATTGGTAGAGATCATTATCTGAAAAGAATGAAAGCATTTCATTGTAGTCAATGCATAAGGGGTTCATATAAAGTGCTTTCTAGTATTTGACTACAAAACCTGGGGAAAAAAAATATTCTGAGATGGAAAAACCAACCCATGATAAATGGACTTAACCAATACAGACCAAACTAAGAGAAGGATTAAAGTGTCCACCCTTTGAGTTGTTTGGCACAATTTCATGACACATGTAATACATCATAGAATAAGGAGTTTAGTATTAAAAATATCAGTGTTTTCTGGCTATTACCCAAAAGAGATGTGTGTGTTCCTTATGGATTTCAAGAGTATTTTCTGTGTTTATTTACTTCTCGTGTCCCCTATATTGAGAAACACTTGAACAAGATTTACATCTCAACATGGGTAGCTTTTGCTCTTAATTTTGTCTAGGAATTTCTGTGTTAGTGACTGATTTCTTGCAACTTGAGTGAACTTTAGTCACCTAGAGCCTTATCATCTCTAAATGAACTAATGGCATCCCATTCTTGATTTTGCAGAGCTGAAAAACAGCTCAGCAATAATGGAAATCCAACTGAAACAATATCATTATTGGAGCACTATCTTAGCAGCCAACTGGTTTTTCTCTTTCAGTTTTCCTTAAAGGTATCACTTAAAGGAGGACTATTGCAATCATGCTTAAAATATCTAAAATCAAGACAAGGCTTTGTGGGTGCAGTGTGAGAAGGAAAGAGAGAGAGATCGGGCGGGGACTATTTCACAAAAACCTGAGTCAAAAGGGAAAGAATAAAAGAAAATAAAGTAGGATGAAGAAGATGACTGTGTGATGTTGTTTGGAAGGATATAAAATCGTCTTTGGTTCTAGGCTCTGCCATTAAGATAGAAAACTTAGATGTTGCTATTATGCTTTTGGTATTCTTGTGTTTGAATTGAGAATATTATTGAGGCACTACCTTAGCAGCCAACAGGTTTTTCCTTCTCTGGCAGTTTGGACATTAGGGATCATCCGGCACAGTACCTGATACCTAGTACATTCTCAAAATATTAGCATCCTTTATTTCTCTCTCTGTCTAAGCTAGGGGCTGCCCTCAATATTGGCCAAGCATCGGGCTTACTGACCCGTTCAAATTTGGATTTGACTTTAGGGTAACACCCACACATTTCTTTACTAGGCATGAACATTAAATGAATAGTTAGTTCTCTCATGCAGTCTTCCCCCACATTCACAGACACAGTAGGAGATCAACACATATGATTTTTTTTTCTGGAGATCAGAACCTAGATGTTTAATCTGTTTTTGGAACATGAAGAGGGTCCTTAAATCACAGCCACCTCAGCAGTGACTAGCGGTAAGTGATCACAGATTGTTCTTCTTTGTGATGAAAACAATTTCCCTCATACCCTGAACATCATTTTGAATTCATCATGAGGCTCTGTTATTATTCTGCTTTGTGTCACTTCTGTGAATTTCCTCCTCTGCCTTCTCCATCCCTCAGAAAGGGTACAATTACAAATTCACAAAACAATTGAGCTTTGAGTTTGAAGCAGCATTGCACCCTTGGCAACTAGAATCTTTAATCATTATGCACATTGTAAGTGAAAAAATAAAAGCTAATACTTGATCTTGGTGAACAAGAGTCAGAACTTGCCATGTAGATGTCTCAAAGTACTGATAATATAGATTTAAAATCTAATTTTCATCTTTGGTTATAGAGAGACTTTGCATTATATTGGAGTGGTTTATGCAGTACAGTTTTATTGACTTTTCAGTTGAACTGCTAAAGTCCAAAGACAACTGGAACCTCTTTTTCGTTAATGTAGAACTTTTGAAGACAATAGTTTTAAAAAATGATTATTTTTATACCCTTAATATAGATGAGTAAAGTGTATATACTTGTAAATGCACTTATTAATTACTTTACATCTATTTATTTATATTATTAATGTGAAACATACTAATGTTTATTTTTCACAGACTTACTGCTTTTTCAGTGAGAGTTCTTAAGTGAACTTTTCTTTGATTATTTGTGACCATCTCTAAATGTATCATGTAAATGTCTGTATGTTTTGTCAATATTTCTATGTAGGAATGATGTCACCCATTGAACAAATCTGAAATACCTTAATGACTTCAACCAGTGAATGAAAGTATGTGTCCATTTAAACAAGCTGTGTTGCTGTTGTTGTGCAGAAATATTAATTAAGCACCTATTGTATACTTGCCATTGCACTGTTACAGAAGTAGATGAGCCAATATTCCACTGAAAAGATGTGGCCCCTTCCTGCCATTAAGAAAATTTTAATCTATGTAAGAGAAAGGAACTAAACATGTATATGTGAAGAATCCGAAGAACACACTGTTACCTTTACTTACCTGCCTTTTCTCATATTGCTCCCCCAATCTAGAAAATACATTTACCTTTATGATTTCACTCTTGTTGACATAATGTTCTGGAATGCAAGACAAGCGATAAAGGAAATGTATACAATCATTAAAAAGGAGTTAAATGATTAAGAATAAATTGATTAAAGAGAGAGTTCCTTTAGAGGACGTGCATGTTATTAATACTATCAAACATAGAACCGTGAGTTCAGAATTTTTCAATATTTGAGCAAATGTAGTAGAAATGAGTGACCAAAACTCAAAAGACAGTCTTGTTGTAAAGGATGGAAGGGTATCATAAATGAAATTCTGTGTAATCAGTGGAGCAGAAAAGACAGGAAAGTCAAGAAACCAATTTGGCTGTATCTAGGGTTCTTTGACCAATGTGTATAATGATGAAAGATGTTAAAGTATAGAAAAAAAGTAAGACTATCCAATAATGTGAAGATAAGAGGTGGCAAAAAGAGCCTGTTTTTGAGAGGTCTTGAGTGATAGTTTATGAAGTTCTGTCTCAGGCTCTTCTCATTGAACGTCATTATCAAGAACTTGGAATAGAACATTAACTTTGTGCTTGACCTGCTTACCCAAAACATCATACAAGGACTGTTCTAAAAGCTCCCGACAGCCCCCAAAAAGGGTTAGCTTTTTACCAAGGGAAATGTAAGTTCATCAACATAGAGTTATGCACACATTTAAAAAACATCTGCTCCTGAATGAAATACAGAATGAACTTACCAGCAACACACATGATGGTTGACAGTAAGTTCAGCATGACTCAGTAATGTGGTATGTCTTCTTGGTAACTTAATTTGATGCTTGAATGCAGATCAAAGATTGTGCTGGTGAACTACACTTGTGTGTTCCATTCCGGGTACCACATTTTAAGGGGAATGTTGACCAACTTGACTATGTCCAGCACAGAGGAGTGAGATTAGAATGAAAGGGGAATTGCAAACAACCTTGCAGAAAAACACATATGAACAGAGCATTTAGCCTAGAGAAGAGGAGATACTCATAGAGATGTAATAATTGTCCTCAGATTCTGGAAGGCCTGATCTTTGGAAAAGTGATCATGATTGATCTCTGTGTCTAGGAGAAGAAAGCCAGGCAGAAGAGTTGGAACTAGGGTGGGGCAGGTTTTGGATGAATAATGAGAAGACCTTTATAACATCTACAATAGTCCAGATGTGGAGTCAGTTTCATTAGGAGGTCTGTCTTGCTAATGATGTTTTAATGGAAGGCCCTGTCTCCAAGTTCTTCCAAGGCCTGTGGACTGCCTGATGCCTCCGCTCCTTCACAGGCTCTATCTGCTCTCTGTTTAGAGTCCTCTAAGACCTTCCCTCTCCACCCAGCTTCTTTTCATCTATTTTATTCTCCTTCTATCTTTCCGAGGCCCCTTCTTCCCAAACCTTCTGGGTCCCCTCTGTTACCTAGTTCTTCAAAATACCCCAACAACCATCCTATATTCTCAGCCTGAAAAACTCAACCTTTCTCATCAAAATGCAGATCAAGGGTTTACTCCTGAAGCTAATTTAGCCCATTCATTTGTATTTCCACAGCAGTCTCTTCCTGCTATAGCAATGGCATTTACCAACTTAAGTTGTAATGATCCATTTGTATACCTCTCCCTTATTATGAAGTAAGGAATCCTGACTTCATTGTGATGTCCTCAGCTTTAAGGCAGTGCCTCAGAATACATGCAGAAAAGTTGAATAAAGGTTGATGAATAGCTGGCAGAGGCATGGTAGAAAGGATTGGGACATCAGATTGAACTTGGGACTGGGGAACCTCTGAGGTTCCCTTGAGCTCAAAAATTCCATGCTTCTATGTATCACTACCTCTAATGAAGAGCTCCAAATGTTAATCATAATAGAAGCTTCTGGGAGGTTTGCTTTATGAGATGATTCTGATAACATGATCTAGCAAGGGTAAAGAATTGGCCAATACCCTGAAATTCTGACTGTTTGTGGTTCTCATCCCAGGGGAGTATCAAGCCGGAAGTAGGCGTTTGGAATGTATAGTGATTTTGGTTGTCATGGTGTCTTGGTCTGTTTTCTGTTGCTATAACAAAATACTTAAGATTGGATAATTTATAAAGGAAAGAGGTTGATTTAGTGTATGGTTCTGGAGGCTGGGAAGTCTAAGCTGGGCAGCTGCATCTCAGTGGCTCTGGTGAGGGCCTTAGCTACCTCATAACACAGGAGAAGCAGAAGGGTAAGCAGCAGGCTCCCGCAAAAGACACCAAACAGGAATGACAGCCTCACTTTCACACGACTCTCTTGAAATAATGAATCCGGTCTTAATAGAGGTCCCTGAATTTACTCTGAAGAGAAAGACATAAACCTGTCTAAAGGACCCAATCTCCCCTCAAAGGCACTATCTCTCAACACCACCACATTGGGGACCAAACCTCAATCTGAGTCTCGGTGTGGACACACCATGGCATGGGGTGTCTGAGACTGCTGCTGATGTTAGTAGGCAGGGACCAGGAGTGTGAACATACTTCAGTATGAGAAACAGTACAGCAGCCAAAGATCTGTCTTATCCAAAAGGAAAATAATACACCTCTCGAGAAACACTAAACTATTTAATACAGTAAATGGATATGGTAAAGTAGAGCAAATCCACTGCGGAAGAGACCTCTTGTTTCCACCAGTGATTACTGTTCCCTGTCCATAATAGGGGTTATTGCTGTGAAGTGGCTGCTCAGACAGAGACTGGGTCTCCCAGCATTCTTCATATTTGGATGTAGCCATGTGTCTGAGTTCTGTCTGGCCAATTATATGTGGACAAAAGTATTTATGTACTTTTGTAAATGTAAAACATGTAAATGTAAACATGTAAAATGTAAAAAATGTTTACTGGTTCTCATGTATCACTTCTTGACCTGTAGTATAGCAATCTTCTACATAATTCTCTGTTATCTCTTCTGTTTATGCTAGCTGGATGTCAATATCCAAGGTAACCTAGGAAACCACGTTAGAGTTGACAAAACTACCTTTAGCCTTGGTCCCTGAATGACTGCCTACAGCAGAGCATGGCACTCCCAACTACTGATTGGACTTCACATGAGCAAGAAGTAAACTTTGATTGTGTGATGCCAATGGAGTTTCAGGTTTATCTGTTACAGTAGCTAGAATGATTGTAACGAATTCACACATTTCTAAATAAACGCGTCAGTTAGGAAAATTTCTACATATAAATAATACTGAAAATGTTAAAGCGTTTCTGAGTTTTTCTTCTTCAGTAAAACCCACTTTATTTTATGCATGAACCAAAGCCATCTTCTTCCTCAGAAAGTCAGAGCTCTTGGTCTCTGTCATTGCTTCCCCACTAAGTCAAGTGATGTTAAGCTTTTTCGCTGGATAAGATTAGGGACGCTTTTCCTTCTCAGGCTTTGTCTCTCTGGCATTCATGGAGGGGAGTGGGGACAGTCGGTGTGGAGCCAACTTCTCAGCCAGTCTTTGACTCTCCTCAGTTTGTTTTTGAAACGTTTTTCCCCTTTCTCCTTCCCCCATGGTGTGAGTTCGTGTGTGGCTGGTTTTCTTGGGCACAAGGCCCAGATGAGTTTCAGCTTTGTTTGTTGTTTGTACTGACTGTGTTCTGAGATCAGCCTCTGATACCCGGTGGGCAGTGTTCCCTGGGATAGGGAACCCTGGTTGCATTCCTTGACGCCTGCCTGGAAGATAGTGAGTGCAAGATCACCAGGGTTTTGCAAGGCTTTTTCCATAACAAGAAAGCTGCAGTGTTTTGTATGAAATAAGAAATTCATACATATGTGGTTTTGGAACCTCCATGTTCTGTTTTAAGCCAATAAAGAATTCCTAAAAGAGAACTGTCCCTACCATGCATACAAAAAAACAACTGAAGAGTTTAAGTAGTTGGGGTTTGTTCATACTCCTTATTAGTGAGAAAAAATTAACAAATCTGCAGATGGCAGAAGAAAATCTCACAAAATACAGGGACCCACCAGGTTCTTAATCAGAAGTCCAAGAAGCCATATCCATGGAGTAGAAACAAATTAGAATTGAACCAAATCTTAAAAACTGCAGTCCCCCAACCCAGCTCTTCATCTTACCTGCCTGCTAGAGGAAAAAAGATCCCACCTCTTTCCTCCTAGTGCTCAGATGAGAGATGTCAACTGCAGCCCACTTTGTTCAGTTGAGGATTAACTTTGCTAATCTCAATATGCACACCAGTTAATTCAGCCTGATGTCACCCAATTTAACCTGTCACTGGAGCTGGGCAACCTTGGGCAAGTTGGTTAACTTTGCTGATAGTTAGTTGTTTTATCTGTTTAATTGGTATAATGACAGCACGTACTCATTGGCTCATGTATGGAGAAAATTAAAATAGGACATGAGACAGCAGAGTTAATAGGAACATGGCCTCTGGAGAATGTTGGCCCTGTTACTCAGTAATTTTGGACAAGTCGCTTAACACCTCTAACATGCTATTGTCCTCTGAGGTTCTGTCTTCAGTCTATCATTCTTCTCATTCTGGAGTGATATCGTCCAGGCTATTAAATAGTCTATACTATTAAAGTTATCTCCCATCTCCTGGTAGAGACTGCTCATTTCAGATGTCAAATCCACCTCATCCATCCAGGCTCCCATTAATTCAGGTTACAGATGCACCTATGTGGCTGGCAGCTGCATGTCTCCATCTGGTTATCCCAGATCCTCCAAAAGGAAAGTTACCATCTTCCGCCTACATCAGTTCTTGTTCCTCCATTCTGTATCTCACTCAAGGGTACCTCCATCTCCCTGGTCACTGACTCTAGAAATGCAGAGATCATTCTAGATTCTTTATCTTCATGCCTCACATGCAGCCATCATTACCGCCTGCTGGTCTTGCCGGGCGCTCTTCCCCAAATTCCGTGCTGCTTTCCCCTTCTGACTGTCACTAATTCAGTCTCCACCATCTCCGATGTGAACCTCTTACATGGCCTTCTTTCTCTCAGTCTGCCCTTTCCAACCCCATCCTGTATCCTCTAACATCTCATGATGCTTTCAAAACACAAACTCAACACTATTAATTACTCTCTGGATTAAAGGCCCTCTGGGGCATCCTTTTTTAATAGGCTAAAGGTCAAAGACCAGACTCCCTACTATGGACAGCTCTTTCTGACGAAACCTCTGCCTATCCAGCCTCATTTTCAACCATTCCACTTCTCAAACTGTGTTCACTGGATCAGATCAATGGAACTTCACCAAGAGGTCTTTCTCCAAAACAGAACCTCTGCCAGAGTGAGTGCCCTCACTACGCGTAATGACTATTCTCCCTCTAATGCTCAGCCATGATCTCTCCCAGAAGCTGCCCTCCTCCTCATCACTCCTCTTTCTTGTCATCTGCAAGTTGGTCTCTGTCCTGTGTCAGTTTTCCATGTCTGCTATAACAAATTCCCACAAATTCAGTGTCTGAAAACAACACAAATTGATTACAGTTCTGCATGTCTGAAATCTATGGATCTCACAGGGCTAACGTCAAAGCATAAGCAGGGTTCCTTCCTTTTGTTAGACCTTGGACATGATCCTTGTCCTTACCTTTTCCTGGTTCTAGAGGCCATCTGCATTCCATTGTTCATGGTCCCCTCCCTCCATCTTCAAGTCCAGTGATGGCTGGTTGCCTCCTTCTCACACTATATCAATCTGACCTATTCTGCTCTCCTCTTTAACTTTTAAAGACCCTTGTGTTTACATTGTACCCACCTGGAAAATCCAGGAGAATCTTTCTATCTTAAGGTCAGCTGGTTAGCAAGCTTAATTACTCTATCCTATAATGAAGCATATTCATAATTTCTAGGAAGTAGGACTTGGGCATCTTTGGAGAGGATATCACTCTACCTGTCACAATGTCTCTCTGTGTTCCTGTAACATTTTTGTGCTTATCTCTGTCATTCCACATAGTAAATACTGTCATAAGCATTTGTATGTTGTCTCTCTGACTTAATTTTGACTGTCTTAAGGTCTTACTCATTTCTCAATGCCTGCCTTAAGAGCCAATAGTAGACTGTCAATAAATGTTTTGAAATAATATAGGTAATTCAAATATCTAGTGATAACCTGGGACCCCTCTAGGGATCAACACAAAAGGGGGATTAACCTGTGCCCAGTAATTTGAGTTATGCATGTTAATGATTCCATTTCTATGACAATTTGTCATCCAATGTGATGTTAGTAATATAAGTTTCACTGATTTTCCTGCTCTAGTTGACAAAAATATATGTATATTGTAATAAAATTACATTTGTATCTCATATCAGACATTTTTCTTGGTACCTTTGTGTGTTCATTCATGTAGTCTTTACAACAATCTTCTGCTGTAAGAACAATTAGTACTGCCCATTTTATGAATATGTAAACTGAGGCATCGGGAATTAAATAACTTGCCTAGTGTCAGCCAGCTTAGTATACAGTAACTCTGAGATAACCAGTACATTTTGCCAACCCAAACAATCCCTTTTGTGACCAATCCACTGAAATGAGAGGCCACTATAGTTAATTTGAAATTTTGTTTATTTCTCATGAAGCCCAATAGCCTTTAGCCTCGTGGGTTTAAGAAGAGAACTAAGTGAATTAGCTGACTCCATCTGAGATTTTTCAGCCAGCCAACCTCTAACACACAGGCTCTGGGCCTCAAGTGTAAAAATGAGCCATGTATTATCTTTCAAAGCCACCTTGGTCTTTGGGAAAATCCTTGGTCCTAACCGTGAGTCCACCGATGATCATTTTGTCAGTTTGATGAGAGTCAGTCCTAGGGGAAGGCCAGTGTGCCAGGGAGGAAAGATGGAGGAACGAAGCATATTAAATCTGCCGTTGCTTACAGCATCTGCCTTTAATGCTGCCTCTGGGGGACACACTGATCGCCTGCTCCCAGTCAACAAATTCTGTGTCTTCTCAGCAGCTCTGAAGGGGGAGAGCCCTTTAAGGCATTTTGTACTGACAAGCTTATTTCTCTTAGAGCTCTAGAATGTAATAATAGAAGCCATCAAAGGCAAGGGATATCAGGAGGTGGTTTAGTGCAATGGCAGAATTCATAGGTTTTCAGATGACTCCCACACTTATATCAGCCGTTCAATTAGTGGCAGAGTAAACTTATGTATTTCCCATTTGGGGCATTGTTTTTTTTAAAGGTTGATTGTGTTTTATTGCAAACAACTTTGTTTAGAAAGCCAATGAGACTTTTTACTGAATTCAAAGCTCTGGCTAAACTGTAGCCTTGATGGTTTGTAATGTAAGGAAGAGGAAGAAAGTGTGAACAACATTAAATGGATACGGTCATCCCAGTATCCCTTGTAAGAACCCTGGGGTGGAAAGGGAAACTGGTTTTTCTCCTCTCAATAGACAAGATCTACTATTTTATTTTCTTATATAAAGCAAAGGCTAAGACACAATCTCCTGCAAAAACCTCCAACAATGCTGCATGAATTCAGTGAATTTGGTCTTTCTCTGTTTTCTGTTGTTGGGTCTTCAGGTAGCCTAAGAAAGGTAAACTGAATAGCTTTTTTATGATTAACTTATTCTTAATTACTTCGAAGTCAAAATCACACATTGCTTTAGTTTCAGTACTATGTTATGCAAATATCTTTACTTTTTAAAAATGAGGTACTACCATTTAATTTTTAGAAAGTTTTTAAACAATATGAAAACGTATACTTAAAATAGAAACTGGCATTTTTCCTAAACCCTTACCCATAAGAATCCTGCTAATAATATGGGAATATGTTTTTTGGATTTTTTTTTTCCTTCTGTGTATGTATGTACACACTTTTTCCTCCTTCGAAAGTGAAATCCCTGGAAACATACTTGCCTGTAATGATATTCAGTGATGAATGTTCACTCTTTGAAGAGATATTGCCCTTTTTTATCCTGAGTGCTATAGGCTGAATGTGATTCCAAATATTCCTATGTAGAAACATTCCCAATGTGACAGTATTCGGAGGCGAGGTCTTTGGGAGGTGCTTATGTCACGCAGATGAAGCTCTCAGAAATAGTATTAGCACACTTACAAACAGGCTCTGGGCTGAGAACCAGGACATGGGTCCTTCTCAGACACGAAATCTGCCAATGCCTTCATCTTGGACTTCCCAGCCTCTAAAACGGTGAGAAATAAATTTCTGTTGTAAGTTGCCCAGTTGATGGCATTTTGTTACAGCAGTCCAAATGAGCTAAGAGTAATAGTTCTGCATTCTGTGATGACAATCGAGGCCACTCAGCTTATAGTCACTTTTCTACCACTTGAAGAAAAAAACAAAAGACCTATTGCTGAATTACTTTGATGGAATGAGTTATAAAAGTTAAAATTTTTAGGTACAAGAATATTTGTATTTTCGATGGTGAGAAATAGGTGTGTAATTGCCCTCCAAAAAGACGTGTATCAATTGACATCTCAGCAAGTTTTCTCACTTCATCACTGTTTGTCTTTGCTACTATAAAACACACACACACAAATTTGGCAACTTAAACCACACACATTTTTGTTGTTGTTGGTTTGAGACGGGGTCTTGCTCTGTTGCTCAGGCTGTAGCGCAGTGGTGCAATCTCGGCTCACTTTAACCTCCACTCCCAGGCTTAAGCCATCCTCCCGCTTCAGCCTCCCAAGTAGCTGGGACTACAGGCATGCACCCCCATGTCTGGCTAAGTTTTATATTTTTGTAGACACAGGGTTTCTCCGTGTTGCCCAGACTGGTCTTGAACTCCTGGGCTCAAGTGATGCACAGACCTCAGCCTCCCAAAGTGCAAGGATTACGGACATGAACCACCCTGCCTGGCCAGCAAATTTTTAATTTTAAAACTCCGAAGGTCAGAAATCCAAAATGGGTCTCATTGGCTAAAATGAAGGTGTCAGCAGGGCTGGGTTCTCTTTGAAAGCTCTAGGGGAGAATTCATTTCCTTGCTTTGCTTGGTGCAAGCTCTAGAGGCCACCCACTTTCATTGGCTCACAGCCCCATTCCTTCACCTCAAAGCCGGCAACATTCAGCCTAGTCATCTTAATGCTACCATTTCTATAGTTCTCCCTTCTCATTCCTCTTCCAGCTTTAAGAACTCTTGTAACCACATTGGGCCCCTCTGCATAATGCAGGATCAGTTCACTCTTTTAAGGTCAGCTGATTATAACTACGTTTACAACCTAATATGCTAAATATCATGTAACCCAACATATTCACAGATCCTGGGTATTAGGACATAGATATCTTTGGGGGCTAATACTCCGCGTAACACAACATTAGGCTTTTGGGTGCTAATATTTTGCCTAATAGGACAGTAGGGGTTCTAGCTCTTCGGAATCTATAGTGATAATTTTTTCTATCACTTAAATTTAAAATTATGATTACAGTTTTAATGCAGGCATCCTTTCTAATGTTTTTATTATCATTTTTCAGTGATTATTCATACCTTTTCCTCTTTGTTGACTTCTTATTTCTTAATTATTTATTGGAGTTTTATATGTTAGGGATATTATATGTAGCAAATATTTTTTCTCCATTTTATATTTTTCAAAATTTATGGTCTCTGCACAAAAATTTTAAATTTTTGTGTCCACATTTCTTTGTCCTTTATATCAGGCTTTCTTTTCGTATCTTTGAATTTAAACCCTCATGGCTATAGATTCATCTGTGTCCCTCAAAATTCCTGTGTTGAAGCCCTGACACCCATGTGACTGAATTGGAAAACGGACTTTAAGAAGGTGATTAAGGTTGAGTGAGGTCATAAGGCGGAAGCCTTATCTGATAGAACTCGTGCCCTTTTAAAAGAGATAGAGACACCAGAGCTTGCTTTCTCTCCCCGCCGTATGAGGAAACTGAGCAGGCAGCCCTCTGCAAGCCAGGAAAAGTGCCTCTCCAGAACCTGATCACGCTGGTCCCCGATTGCAGAATTCTAGCATTCTGAAGTACGGGAAATACCTTTCTATTGCTGAAGCCCCCAGGCTGTGCTATTTTGATGTGGCAGCCCAAGCAGACTAACACAATCACCAACTTGGAAACACTGAGCAACCACAAAGCTGCCTAAAATTCCATTTTTTTCCCCTTCCGAGATTCTGTGATTCTCACCCCTGCCCTGCAGCTCTTTAGGCCTAAATATGCAAGAAAAGTTCCCACAAATGATCTGATCCAATAGAGGCCTTAGCCAGCTACAGCAGATTGTGCCGTGTGTTCTATGGTGAGATACTCTGAGGACGGAAGACTAAGTTGACTTTGCTTCAGTGTATGCTAAGCACCTTCATTTTAACCAGACTTTATTTAGAGGGTATATCATTTTGCCAGTAGACAAGGCAAATGTGTCAGGAAATGATGGGAACATAGACAGTGGAAAGCCTTTACATGTTAAAGCAGTGAAGGCCTCTCCTACAAGCCCAATAGTGCCACCAGGTCCACTCTGGCCTTTGGCAACCCCTGTTTTCCACCTCATGTTACCACTGCCTATTTCTCCCTGCCTCCCTACCCCCACATGAAGTCTTGTTCTTGTCCGCCAGGGTGGAGTGCAATGTTGCAATCTCGGCTCCTTGCAACCTCCAGGTCCTGGGTTCAAGTGATTATCCTGCTGCCGCCTCCTGGGTAGCTGGGATTACAGGCGCCCACCACCAGGCCTGGCTAATTTTCGTATTTTTAGTCGAGTCGGGGTTTTACGGTGTTGGCCAGGCTAGTCTCGAACTCCTGACCTCAGGTGATCTGCCTGCCTCAGCCTCCCATAATGCTGGGATTACAGGCGTGAGCTGCCACATTCAACCACTGCTGCCTATTTCTTATCCAGATGTTCCGAAGTTTCTAGTTTTTAGTCTTTCCTGAGTTTAAACTGTTTTCCTAGCTCTGCTACTTCTTTGGTCTGTTTTTACCATCCCTTGTTCAGTGTCCTCTTGTTTTGAGAATAACTTTCTGGCTTGGGAGTGGTGGCTGGAGGCTGGAATCCTACAGAACCTCTCTTCCCCACACTTGAATGAGGTTATTTTTATTCTGCAGCAAATGTGACAAATACTTGTAGTGTATGGGTATTATTCTGAAATATAGTCATTTAAGTTACTCAAATTTGGGAGCTATCTGGAAGTTCATTTTATGTGACTAGAGGGCTATAATTTATAGTTACTCCAGTATTTGGTTTAAACATATAGTGAAAATCAGAACATTATACATAATAATGTCACAGAATTATAAGGACTCTTACTTTCCACTGTTCCTGGGTTGAGCTACTCAGGGATGACCATAGAAATCTAATATGGAAAATTGGTAAATGTGTATGTGTAATGCTGAAACTATATTAATTTGGATAATCTCTCAAGGTTTTTTCAAATGCTAGGAGAGTTATATATTTCTTAAATCATCAGTGGTTATATGTCAAATTTCTTGGAACAAAGAATAGTAGAGATTTTTACATAAAATTTTATGATCTTCCAAAAAAAAAAAAAAAAAAAAGTGCTTGAGGTCACAGTCTAACATGCATGACATCAACCTTCCTTTTTTAATCTTGTAACAAATCTCAGCAGTAGATTTCTGTCAACATTAGAGAGCATTTGGTGACTGTCATTGTTTTGGTTTTTTTTTTTTTTTTTTGGACCCAGTAGATCCACCCTCGAAGGGCTGGCTCATTCTTTGATGTAGGAGAAATGAATGTTATGTTGGACCTATTCAAGTGTGGCTAAATGTATATTGTATCTGTAATCTATTTTGTGTTCATAGCATTTCTGATTCATGGTCCACCAGAAAATAGAAAAAAAAAGTCAAGATACTATGTATTCTACAAAAGTGGATCTATGTTTTTCATATTACTTTCTCCAATGCAGATTTTAGATGTGTTATATTTTGACCCTGGTTCCCACCAGAGTTTAGCATTTGATACATTCCATGGTTCTGGAGAATTCAAGGAAGGGAAGAGTTAATTTCAGCCCCTCTTTTCCTCTGTTCTACTCACTCTGCCTTCTTCGTTGTACAGACATTCCTGGGAAGCTCCTACCTCAGGATCTTTGCACTGGTTGTTCCCTTAGTCTGAGATGCTCTTTACCCGTTGTTCATTTTCTCATTTCATTTTGGTCTCTCTCGAACATTCTCTGATTACAGAAACCTTGCCTGACAACTGTGACCTGCCAGGCCCTCTGCACTCCTTAGGATCTGTCTCTCCTCTTACCTGCTTTATTCTTCTTCCCCACTATTACTTGGTTTCAAAATATTTGTGCAATTCTGCATTGACAGCCTGTCAGACCACCCGGCACCACAATCTGTTAGAGCAGAGATTTATCCATTTGTATTTCCAGAAACTCAAATAGTACCTAGCCCATGATAGGCACTCAATAAAGATTTAAGGAATAAATAGATAAGGCATAAATATTCTCTTCCAGTAGTATATAAAGAATGTTGAATACCAAAAGTAATTATGACCTTATCTTTTACCCTCCAATAAACTATCCAACCAATGCAGCATGGTGTGGGAGAATACGATTTTTCAAGTATATGCCAAAATGCCTCAACTTTGGGCTGTTAAATAATAGCAAACAAATAATCATATTGCTGGCTCATTTTTAAAGTCCCATGAATAGTCATAGAAATGACTATTTGAATGAATCTCCTTAAGTATTCTGAAATGAAAGATCATGAGCAATAACCTAGTACTTATTATTCTTTAATGTACATGCCCCATAAAGCTCATCAGCAGATCATTCAGCACCATCCATCATTGAGAGGTGGGAATGTGTGGTGGTTGAGAACAAAAACTCTGGAGTCCAGTGGCCTGGGTTCAAATCCCACTTCCACTCACTAGCTGCATGGCCTTGGGGAAGTTACTTTAGCTTGTTTATGCTTCAGTTTCCTCAGCTGCTCAGTGTGGATACTAACAAGACTAGCTGCTGCTTCACAGAGTAGGTGTGAAGATCCAATAAGTTAATCCATGTGTACTGCTTTGCACAGTGCCTAGAAAATGTCTAGTCTTCAATCATGTTAGATAAAATGGCAGTAGTAATTATAAATGATACGAATATCAGCAATAATAATAAACTCACTTCACAGCTACTTTTAAGGGCCTTATGACTTTGCTGTTATATCCGAAAACATCTTTTTTTAACAAAATGTGTATATATTCATTTTATGCTAAAAATGTCATGTTTCAATGGCCAAATAATTTAAATAGATACGTATCTAAAGAAGACATTAAAATGGTCATTAAGCACATGAAAATATGTTCAGCATCAATAATAATTAGGGAAAGGCAAAATAGAGCCACAATGAGATACCACAGCTTACCACTTAGTATGGCTATTATTTAAGGGGAAAAAAGAAAATTATGTTGGCAACGATGTGGATAAATGGTAACCCTGTGTTTTTCTGGTGAGAACAGAAAATGCTGCACCTGCTATGAGAACAGTATAGCAGTTCTTCAAAATATTAAGCATGGAATCACATATCATTCATTAATTTCACTTATGGCTGTTAACGAAGGACTCAAACAGATATTTTTACGCTAATGTTCATAGCAATGTAATAGCCAAAAGTTGGAGTGACCGGAATTTCCACTGGTGCATGAACAGATAAGCCAAACATGGTCTGTACATACAACAGAAAATTATTTTGCTTTAAAAAAGAATGACATTTGGCTACATGCTACAATATGGTTGAACCTTAAGGACATTAAGTGAAATTAAGCCAGACACAAAAGGCAAATACTATGTAATTCCACTTATATGAGGTACCTAAAGTGGTCAAATTCATAGAGACCTGTACACCAAAAAATTGTCAAAATAATAAAAATATGCATATTTTATCACAATCAAAAAAATATAGTTTTTAAACCTATCACGTTTGAAGCAAATGGAATGTGTACATATTTGTTTAAATTCACCATAGACCTAAAAAAGGAGGTTTATATGCAGAACTTAATGAGGAAACAATAGGCCGTGTTATTCCAGCCTATCACTGACAATTAATACCTGAGTAATATTCACTATTTGTTCTCAAAACACACATATCACCTTATGATGTTCTCACAGCATCCCTTGAAGTGGTGCTATTTTTATCCCTCTAGTGCAGATGAGGAAAATAGATCTCAGAAAAATTAAGTGACATGGTGTTCAAGGTTGTAATAGGTTGGTGCAAAGGTAATTGCGTTTTTGCCATTAAAAGTAATGGCATTAAAAGTAATGGCAAAACCCGCAATTACTTTTGCCCCAGTGTAATATTATGGGTAAGTTTGGTGGCAGGACTTAAAGTCCCAGTCTTCAGGCATTTACACCTGTGTTCTGTCCTTGAAAACATACCACCCCTTGACCGGATCTTCTTTTACTTTATAAGTACGTCACTCATTCCAGGTTCTGGTGAAATACAAATGGTGTTCACTGGCATTAGGACTGGCAAAGAGAACATAAACCTCTAATTTTAGCATCAAAATGGGGTTGGTCAGAAGTATTACACCCACCAAGTATGATGGAATATGGCTTTAATTTTTGTCCCCTCAATTTTTATTAATGTAAATGAAGAAATACTGTCAAGTATTTAAGAAGGAGATAAAACTGCAAGATAGAGGTGGCAGCAGGCTTGCATTTGCATGGGCATGCTATGGGTTTTCATATGAATAATAGAGTGCTAACCAAAAATAACTATTGAAATGTCACATAGAATAAGCATACCAATGTCTCAAGAATTTCGTCTCAAATGCAATGCCTACACAAGGGTGTTTGTTTCTTGAGCTGAAAGAAGTGACCAGAAAGTTTAGTCACGTTCCTTGGCCAAAGTCATCTACGTGAGGAAGATTAGGAGCTCTCTGTGTTTCTGGGAGAATGAGTTGATATTGGCATACAGCTAACTTTCTTTTGGAAGAGTTTGCGTGGAAAGGTGGTCTTAGATGAAATTGTAGCTCCGTCTTTCCTGCAATATGACTCTTGTAAGCATCTGAGAGGAAGGTTATCAGATACTTAGTATTCCCAAAACTGGTTCGCATCAGAAGCTTTAATATTCCAAGGTAAGAATTTTCTTATTCAGTAATCTTGTTTATAAAAGAAAACCAAATACACTAAAACACTTCTTAAAAATCAATGCTATCTGTACCTTTATTGTCGAAAACCATTTTCTAGTAAGGTTTTTTTAAAACATCCAAACTTGCTGAATAAGCTAAAGACATGTATAGAGTGGGCAGGCAACAGCGTAGTTTAAAATTAAAATACTTCTCTTTGTCCTCTATAAATTCTTTGTCTCCTGCCTGGTTGGGAGAATTCTGAGAACTTCCTTGCATTGTCTGACACAGTGGTCAGCAACCCCATGTGGTTATGTAAGTTTAAAGATAAAGTAACTAAAATGAAATTTAAAATTTATTTTCTTTGTCATACTTGCAACATTTAGAGCAGTCAGCAGCCATGAGCTAGCGGTAACCATATTAGAAAGTATAGATATGAAACATTTCCGTCGATTGCAGAAAATTCTATGGGCAATGTTATAGACCTTTAAAAGCTGAATATGCTTCCTTTAAAAACTCGTTCGTCTCAGGTTGTGTACTGTGCCGGCCAGATGGCACTGATGTGAGGAAACCCACTTTTACACCAACAAAGCCATCAGGGCTGGCGGATATGCCATGATCTCCTCTGGACAAATAGTAAGGTGACTTGGAAACTCACCAGTGTCTGCCTGGCAAACAAAGCCTTCTGGTCGAGATCATATTACTGGTTTGATCTCCGCCTCCTCTATAAGGGAGGCCTCTGGAGGAACCCAGACACGGCAGTCATCTGAGGCAGATGATACCCTGCCTTTGAGAACTGGGTCTGTTCCCATATCATTCAGGTACCCTCTTGAGCATTAATGCTCAACTACATAGTAGAATCACCTGGATGGCTTTTAAAAATACAGTTTTCTGGGTCCTATCTCCATAAATTCTTTATTAATTGCTCTGGTATGTGGCCAGAGCGATTTCTTCAGATATTCTGAAGTGCAGCCAGGGTTGAGAACCACGGCCCTAAGGCCTGTTCTCAGAAGCTTAAGTAGTTTTATTGCAAGGCTTCTTTGTCCCTGGGTCAGCCCCGGGTGTCAGATCACTGAACAGGAGACTCTGGTTTGATTTCCAGCCCTCGTACTGACTGGTTGCATAATTTTGGATAAGTTAGTCCCACCTGAGCCTCAGTATCTTCCCCTGTTAAACTCCAGGGGTGCTCGTGACTCACCTCTAAGTTCTATCAGTTTATGAAATACCCATTCCTATTGAAGCCAATAGAACTGTTCATATCCAGCTGTGGAGAGAAGTCATTTTTTCTTTTGACATCCCAACTCATTCATTTGCATTTTACGTTTCCCATAAGCGGATGGGCTGCAAGCTCTTAGCCCTGAGCCTACCCAAATAACCCCAAGCTTGCTCAATGTATTGGGGAAACAGGATGACAAATTCTAAAGGCAGTTTCATACACTGTGTTTGGAATCCAGCAGAAATCTGGCCACTTTTATGTGGATCCACACTTTATATTAAGAGCAGAATCATCGCTGATATTTCCATATCCGACAAAGGACTCCAACTGGCCTCAGCTATTGTGCATGAGAAGCTCATGCTTTCTTTCACATCCCAAGTCTTGCGAGCTGCTCGCGTAATCATTCTGTTACTTACTTCAGAAACGTTCATAAGTAACCTTTAAAATCATCACCTAATGGGAACTAAGGTGAAAGTTATATTTATCATGACATTCTAATCCGGTTACGACTTGAGTTTCTTCTCTTTTGCCAAAGCAGCCTGGCTTTCTTAGTGGCTGCCTAATACATCTCTGAATGGACCCATACTTCATGGTGCTGTTAGAAGTGACATCTCCCTGCTCCGCTCGTCAGAGACAGTGATAGGATAGCACCTTTCAAGGTGACAGTGTTTGTGACAGCAGGCAGAAGGGAAAGTCTGCTCACTGGCAAAGATAAGGAATGCGATATCATTTGGTCTGCATGTTTCATCACGGAAACTGCTTATGGTTTCAAATTGCCCATGAATCAACCTGTAAGTGCCTTAGAATAGGAAAGCAGTTGCTGGCTGGCACTTGACTCCCCTATGACAAATATTTCACTTCCTCAGTGTCTGCCAGTCTTCTCTTATAACCGACCACCTAGCATCCAGGCATCCTGCTTTTAGCAAGCTCCCTTTCAGGTACCTCCAGGCTATGGCTGCAGGTCCCAAGCCTGGTGTTCAGACCTCATAACCCAACTTCTGTAGCTCCTACTGGCCTGCCACCCCTGCACTGTGCACCCTGTGTGCCCTAACTATTGCTGAAAGCAGCAACCTGACCCCATCCTGGGATGGTTCTCACTCTCAACTTTGCTTATGGCCTGTAAGTCCTTCTAGCACAGAGCTGCCTAGTAGATGTATTCTCCGAGACACATATGTAATTTAAAACCTTTTGGTCACCAAATTAAGAAGAAGTAAAAAGAAAGCAGTGAAATTAATTTCAACAATATGTTTCATTTATCCCAGCATATTTTAAATATTATTTAAATATAAAACTTGCATAAAAATTAGTAACTAGTGTACAATTTTGTTTTTCATACCAAGTCTTCAAAATCCAGTGTGTATTTATACTTAAAACACCTCTTGGCCGGGCACAGTGGCTCATGTCTGTAATCCCAGCACTTTGGGAGGCTGAGGTGGGTGGATCACGAGGTCTGGAGTTCGAGACCAACCTGGCCAACATGGTGAAACCCTGTCTCTACTAAAAAAAATTCAAAACTTAGCTGCGTGTGGTGGCGCACGCCTGTAATCCCAGCTACTCAGGAGGCTGAGGCAGGAGAATCACTTGAACCCAGGAGACAGAAGTTGCAGTGAGCCGAGATTATGCCACTGCACTCCAGCCTGGGTGACAAAGAGAGACTCTGACTCAAAGGAAAAAAAAAAAAAAAAACACCTCTCAACTTGGATGGGACATTTCAAGTGCTGGGCAGCTACATGTGACTAACGGCCATAGGCTACTGTACAGGATGGTGACCTTACAGTGCGTTCACAAGCACCTCACATGCCGATTGAGCCTGAAGACTCAGATTAGACGTCGCCTTTGTGAAACTGCCAGTTTATGCAGGGTGATCCGGAATGCCTCTCCTACGCAGGTGGGAAAACTAGTACAAATTTCTGGAGCCTGGCTCCCTGGAAAGGGAACCTAAGACACATCTCGTGTGTATTTGCTGTAACAATGCTGTGAAACAACCCTCAAATCTCAGTGGCTTATAATAACTTTTCTTGTAGGTCAGCTTGGCTCTGTAGGCCTCTGCTGGGATTAGTGGGAATCAGCCGGACCTGGCTTTCTTCCACATGCCCCCTTCGTCTGGGACTAGCAGCTGCCTCTTTACATAGCCTTCTCGTGATAGTGGCAGAAGGACAGGAGGGGAGAGGAAATATATAAGGCATCTTAGGGCTGAGGCTCAGGACTGGCAGATTGATATTTCTACCCATGTTCCTTTGGCCAAAGCAAGTTGCATCACCAAGCTCAACAGTGGTGGGGTGAGGAAATACCCTTGCCCACAGTGGAGGGGAAGAAATAGTGTGAGCCAGCAATCAGCTCATTATGCCATGTAAGAATACTTAGCTGATAAGCATTTACTTGCAAGCTCAAAAATACTGTTTTTTAAAAAATAAGATCTGAGGCTTTTCTTGGACTTGTGCTCTTAGGCGCTGCTCCGCTGTGCTGTCAGAGGTCACAGAAGTCTCAGTCATGGTGGTGACCACATCATACCTACAGATTCTCCGTGAGCACCTCTTAAGAACTCACGTCTGGCCTGGCACGGTGGCTCATCCCTTTAATCCCCACACTTTGAAAGGCCAAGGCAGAAGGATTGCTTGAACCCAGGAGTTCAAGATCAGCCTGGGTGCATGGCAAAACCTGTCTCTATAAAAGATACAAAAATTAGACAGGTATAGTAGCATGTGCCTGTAGTCCCAGCTACTCTGGAGGCTGAGGTGGGAGGATCACCTGAGCTTGGGATGTGGAAGCTGCAGTGAGCTGTAGGGCCACTGCACTCCAGCCTGCGTGACAGAGAAAGACCTTGTCTCAAAAAAAAAAAAAAAAAAAAAAAAAAAAAAACCAGAGATCTGTATTTTTAGCACCTGGTTTAATTCCTGGACCATTCAGAAGCTACCCCTTTATACAGTTGACCACAGGGAAAGTCTGATAATATGTACCACCTTAGAACTGTTCATATTTAAGAACTATCTGTCCTATAGCCAAGAAGCCCAATGCCAGGTTCAGTGATGGGCACATCATTACCCTTAATAAATATTTGTGCAATTGAAGGAAATTATCTTAGAATCATCAGCAAGGTAAGAGCCACATACAGGGTTTCACGTGAGGCTAGGACATCCCTAGGTCACTTAACCTCTCTGAGGCTCAGCTTCGCCTTCTGTAAAATGAGGTTTATAATGTGATGTTTACATCATAGGGGTAGTGTAAGGATTAAATGAGGTAATTCATGTAAAAGTCTTAGAATATCTGTGCATCATAAAAAATACTTGTTACTTGTCTTTTTGATAATAGTTATTCTGACTGGGGTAATGTGGTATCTCATTGTGGTTTCCCTGATGATTGGTGGTGATCTTGAGCATTTCATCATATTTTTGGCGATTTGTGTGTTTTCTTTTCAGAAATGTCTGCACAGGTCTTTGACCCATTATATATGCTAACTACCCTGATTTAATCATTATACAAAGTATACCTGTGTTCAAGCGTCACACGATACTCCATAAATATATACAATTGTTATGTGTTCATTACAAACAAAATATTCAATAAACACAATTTGTAGAATAGCAACATAGGAAACCAAAATGAAGCAAAATATAATGGAAAGAATTTCATATCATATTTCATTTTCTCTCTCAGTAACTAGGGAACTAATCAAAGAAATTTGCAGACCATCAACTGTGAATTGTAAGAGTTTTGAAAGAAAGAAAAGATATTAAAAGACATTATGCCTCGAAAGAGTGATTATAGACATAATAGGCTGAACACTTAGCATAAAAAAGGCCTAAAGAAAAGAAAAGCCAGCATCAATTCCATTTGCAAACACCCGGAAAAGAGCACAGTCCATGGTAGTAAATCCAATGGCTGTGTGAAGACCAAGTTTTGCCAAACCAACCTCTTCTTATGACTGGTTGACAGGTCTGGAGATGGGAAGCACTAGACTAACACAGAGTATATTGGCAGTAGTCTGTATAACAGACAGCTCATAAAGTTTAAACTTAAATTCTAGTTGTAGGACTGGTCATCTTGTCTCATTGGGAAGAGTCTAGACAGGAAAGGAAAAATGTAAAAATAGTGAATGCATAGATGAATGGGTACTTTGGATGATTAAAAGAAATAGGAAAGAAGAAATGTATCTCTTCGAGGTTAATAATAACAACAGCAAAGCCTATATCCACGTATTACTGGGAAAGTTAGCTAACTGCTTACCCAAGGAGCAGGGAAGCTCAAAGCTTCAAGGCACAACTTAAAATGTTGCTGATAAAGGATAACTCTAGCTAGGTGTCAAATAAGTGGTAGGTTGCGCTGTGGAGGCCAATGTAGGTGGAGGGCGGCTAGGCCAACAAAAGCCAGTTAAGCCACTTAGCAGAGCAGCCTGGGATGTGGAGGCCAGGACTTTCTCATCACCCAAAAGTCATCCTCATCCACTCTGAGAGCTCCAGTGAGTCACTGTTACCACAAACTGCTTGCTGGCAGAAGTGGAAAGACAAGTGAAATCTCCTATGGATCATAAACAAAAAGAGTTTTTATCTAGATCCCAAAGTAGTGCTTCTCGGAGAACAGTTGGCAAATCGAGTTGTCCTCAGAAGACACTCATGGGCCTAGAGTAAAAGGAGCAAAATAAGGCTAAGACGCAAATTGTTTTTCATAAAGTTAACTTACGCAGTGTTATAGTTGTGTGTCCTACCTATATTTGGTGCGATTCTATTGTCTTAAAATGTGTAGATTGGATAATAGATGGTAATTAGAGTTTGGTTTACTTTCTGCTTTGCAAAGTAGAAGTTGGTCATTCTGTGTGGGTCCCTCTGCTTTTTTAATGTAAATTTTTATTGAAGTATAGCACACCAGTGCACTGCTTTAATTTTTACAAAGTGAACACACAAGTAACCTGAACCTTAGTTCAAGAAACACAACATGTCTTTGTACCTCAGACGACCATATAACTCTCCCACAAACATGACAACTCCCAACTTCTGACAGGCAGCTTTTCTGCTTACATAAGTGATGTCACACAATATTTTCCCTCTTGTGTCTTCTTTCATTCGATATAATGTTTGAGACTCGTCCTTTCATGCCGGTAGTTGTGGTGGCTTTTCTCATGGCTACGCTCAGTTCATTTGTATTTTTTTATCCTACTGAGGATGAAGATTTGAGACTTTTCCACTTCAGGGCCATTATGAGCAGTGCAGCTACAGATTATCTTGCGCATTTTGGCGTGGTGTGGGGGGCTGGCGGTACATGTGTACATCTTCTGTGGCTTGCCTCTAAGTATCTGTTACCAGGGCTGGGAAACGAATGAATGAATCTCACTGTTTTCCTTGTGAAGATTAAATGAAATAATGTATGTGAAAGTTTTGTGAACTTTATGATGCAAAGATGAGGGTTGCCTCTTGGAAGACGCTCTTCTGTTTTGCTGTCTACCTATCAGACAGTCCAACAGCATTCTTGAAATAAATATTCCCTAACCACTCTCAGGTCTTCCAAATCCTTATGGAACATAGGGTCTTTAACAGTGGTTCTTCACTCTAGGTCAAGGTACGTAGGTACAACAGTGTCTCTACACAGGGGCACTGCCAAATATCTATGGATGCGTAATTTTTATTTCTGCTATAGCTAAGAATCCACTAGCTATATCCATGGAGGGATGGATTCTTAGCTTTCATAGATACTCTGAACAGGTCATCTAAGTGGCTAGGAGCCCAGACACAGCTTTTTGAAAGTTTGCTGTCTCTTTCTGGTTACTATCAGCCCATTTACAAGGCCAATTTGCGTATTTATCATATTATGTGAGAATTTGGCCCTGTGAGCATGTCAAAGAACATAGTTGGGGCAGCACATTCTACTCAGTAATACTACTACAGGATAACACATGGGAGCTAAGAATGCTTTTGTAGATTTGGGGAGCTATTGAGGTAGGTGGCTGTGGTTTCATTGTAATGATTCTCAAGTTACTTGCTGTTTAGTTTCTTTAGTCCCTGTAAGTACAACATCAGCACATTTAGTGTTTAAACCATAAGACTGTGCAGCAGTGGGGATTTACACTCAGAGCCAGCTATTGTGTGTTACTTTTCACGTGGTGATCATAGCAGCACCGTACACTCATGCAGCACCAATCAATTTATGATTTTTATAACCCATCCACACCATTCCTCCACCCTTCTACCCTCTCAGAATCCCCGGAAATAGTGCAGACGTTGGAATGTTCACAGCATCACAATGCCAAAGGTTACTCGTCTTGTCCAGGCATGTGTTACAGTAAAATTAACGCTAAAACTTGGACCTTCTGCTTTCCAACTTCTGCTCACCACACAGCTTCTTGGGTGCTTGGCCACCTCCCATACTGTATCATAAATGTCCTGAGAACATTGGGTACCTCTTGCCCTGTGTTCTGTTTCCTCTCGCACCCACTGCTGCATCTTAGGCATAATGGGTACTTAATGTAGGTGGGATAATCCTGTTTCTTTATCAGCTATTTGCAATTTATTAGGTTGCCTTAGGAGTTCAGATGCTTCTGGAGAAAGAAAGGGACTCTTGACTGAGAAAAGTTCCTAAGGGATCTTTTGATTGTATAAAAATGGATTCCAAAGCAAAGCTAGGGAAGAGAGTTATTACTCATCTATTTTTCTTTTAAAGTTAAGTGTTTTTCTCTGGCAGCTTGGGAGAAAGGTTGGGGCCAAAAGGGAGAAATGGTAAAGCAAGTTAGAGTAGTGGTGAGAAACACGGTGGCCAGGCAGAATCAATGAAGAATGAGAAGGTCCTCTGCGAGGACAGTTGAGTACTAGTGACATCTTATATTAGCATTTAGGCATTTCCTCCTGTGCTCTGTGTTGTAATATCACTGTGAGTAATTTTGTCTCAAACTTTGGTAATATTATATTATACATCCTGTGTCAGTGGTACTTTAGGAAAGAGGGGTTAAGTCAGTCTTTGGTCTAAAGGGAGAGGTCAAGTGCCTCAGGAGGCAAGACAGGAAGAGAGGACTCAGAGGTGGAGTTGTGGGAAAGGGAAGATTTCTTCTCACACATTGCGGATTTGTGACTGAGGCCCCTGTAACAAAAGACAGATTAGCTAGAGAAAAGCATACAAACTCATTGAATGTAAGTTTCATGTGACACAGCCTTCGTAAGGAATTGGAGACCCAAAGAAACAGGTACATTTGTGTAATGTTGTGCTTAGGTCTGATGAAGAGTAGGCAGTCATGGAGAAATGTGATTGGAGGGCAAGAGGGTATAATCTAATGCCAATAAACTGGGGGGAGCTTAGCAAGGCCTGTTGGTTCAGAGCGTTTTCTCAGACCCTGTGTCTCCAGAAATAAGAATATTCCTTTCCACTGAGTATAGGCAGGGCACCTCTCAAATGCTGGTTTTTTGTCCTGCTTCAGGGAAGAAGGATGAGAACATAAGAGTGACTTACCTGCTTCTGCTCTTTCCTCAAATGCCAAGGTGCCATATTTTGGGGCAGCATGTCCTTGAACCCTGTTGGAGTGAAGAGTTGGAGTGCTGATTGAAGTAACCTGGACAATGAACCTCCTTAGGAATGCTCAGAAATGTTGGAAAGGTCACTAGACTTTTTGCAGAACACGTGGTATTGGGTGTCTGAATCATGCTAGTTGGATATTGCAGAGAACAGTGCCTCCCACCCACCCTTACAAAGATGAAGGCTTGAGAGACACAGATGGTACATCAATCTTCATTGAGTTCTTCAAGTTAGGATCCAGGTCCCTCAGTCTTTGAAAAGTTCATGGAGTTTTGTTTTTGTATTTGTTCATCTTCCATTGTATTCTTGCAATTATTCCATATTCTACTGAAATATGACTTGATTTGCCATTTTTTGCTTGATTGCTTAACCAAAGACGTGCAAAGTCAGAATTCCAGTAGCATGGGGCCGTTTTGTACTCTACCCCTTCATCTCAGAGTGGGTCATGCGAGGGGTGTGTCTGTGGGTTTAAGGACAGAAACGAGCTGGGTCGCAAAAAGGAAGATCACTTACCCGCTTAAGAACAAACTTATTTATTCTTAAGCAGATACTTTTTTCAAAGTCAGCAAAAGCCAGAGCATTGTGCCTATGAAACTGCATTTGCATTTACAGTACAAATAAGAAAAATGAATCCTCACTAGAGATAATGCTCTTAAAGAGATTATAAATCCACTCTCTTGACTGGAGTGCTGGGCAGTATTTTGATTGATAGATGAGGATGTGTGTTGCACTTCAAAGTTAAGGCGAGCAAGAAATTTGGGAATGGAGCCAGTGGGGACATTCTACCCTGGGAACAATTTAGTCACAGGGACATCTCGTCTATTGAAACTGCCTGTACCTTGCTAACTTTGTAGACGTTTATTCCACAATGAAGTCTGGCTTGTGATGGGTTAATAATTAGATACTCCTTGTGTATAGTTCAAGTGAAGGCCACTAGCTATGACTTCACTTTGGCTGGGGTTTCCCTGTAATCCATTTAGCAAATTAAAGAGATTACTTTGATTGGTGCCATTATCTCCTATTCTCTTGCGGGTGAACCACTTAACCTGTGCTTAATTGAAAGAGATAGAGAGGGTACAGTAACAAATACAATCAAAAGGAAGGGGCAATAGGATCTGTAGCCCAAACAAATGATCAGCGCTTGGCTAACAATAGCAGATTAGAGGTGAGATCAATTAATTAGAAGCTATTGTAGGCGTTGGGTGGTTGCCAGGGTTTCTAGTAGCCTAAGCCATCATGCCAGCTCTGTTTAGGAGGATTTTAATGACTGGGAGTTGATGTGGTTATTTCAATAATTACTTACTTTTATAATTACTTCATTAGAATACTAAATGTATTAGTTCAGCCAGGAAGGCCTTTATCCCCCCACATATCCAGCCATATTGGAAGCTGCATCTGCCTACGGAGATATCTCCTGTTTGGAAGAGGCAGTGGTTGGGAACTAGCTGTGCTCACATTGTGTTACTGATCATATATTTAAGTGCCTGCTCTGCAAGGCCCTGGGCTAGGTGTTCAGTTTACAGAGATTAATGAGGCACTGTCTTTGGAGTGGGTGCAAACACAAGTGCATAATTTCAATGCAATTAGATAAGGGCAAGTGTAAAATTATACCAAGGCCATACATCAGCCCTAGTTTAGTAGAGGAAAGAGAGAACATTCTAGGTGTTTCATGTAGGAAGAGATTTAATATAAGGAATTAGGTACCAGATTTGGCCCTCTATTACCTGATTGACTTTATTTATTTATTTATTTATTTGAGATGAAGCCTTGCTCTTTTCACCAGGCTGGAGTGCCATGGTGGGATCTTGGCTCACTGCAACCTCCGTCTCGCGGATTCAAGCAATTTACCTGCCGCAGCTTCCTGAGAAGCTGGGACTACAGGCGTGCGCCACCACACCTGGCTAATTTTTTTGTATCTTTGTAAAGACGGGGTTTCACATGGCCAGGATGGTTTCCATCTCCTGACCTCATGATCCGCCCGCCTCGGCCTCCCAAAGTGCTGGGATTACAGGCAGGAGCCACCACGCCCGGCTGATTGACTTTATTTTCTACCACCTCCTCCCTCCCTTGCCTTGCTTCAACCTCACTGGATGGCTTCCTCTTCTTCAAATTCCCCAGTCACACTCCCAGTGAGGGGCCTTTGCACTGACCATTTCCTCTGTCTGCAATAATCTTCCCTCAGATGCCACATGGCTGACTCTTGAATATTTAATCAGTCTTCAAATGTCACCTTCTCAGTAAGCTTTGCCTCTACTACCCTATTTAAAATTTTACCCATTCTCACTTCCAGCACTTTTGATGCTCCGTATGCTGCTTTACTTTTTCTACTTTTCACAGCACTTAATTTTTAAGACGCGATATACTTAATATGTATATCACTTATTCCCACACATAGTAGAAGGTAAGCTCCATAGGCAGGATTTGGTGTCTCTGGTTCACTGATAAGTCCTAGATTAGTCCCAGGAATATAGATGGTACTTGACATATATTTGCTGAGTGGATCAGGTGCTTACAGCATCGCCAGAAGAGCTGGCAGAGAGGAAGCCAGGGCACTGCCACTGGGCTTATGAGTTCCAGGTCACACCACCGTAGCTGTGATCCATCGTTTAGAAACTGTTGCTGATGTGCTTATCAGTGCAGCACTGGGACTGCTCACCACAACCACCATCCACATCTTTGGAAGCTTCCTTGTAAGCCTTGGATACCACGGAAGATGGCTTCTGCTTCACTTCCACCTTCCAAATCTCAAGACAGCCTGGTAAATGTAGTGTTTATATTTTCAACTTCTCCAAATAGGTCAAATGAAAGCTGCGGAAACCAACCCAACTCTTTGCCCCTGGACATTATAAGAACATGGAGGAGCGACACTGTCTCTTCCCTTTCCAGATGAGCAACTTGCCACTCAGGGTGATTACATAACTGGTTGTAGGTCTCACAAGTAAATCACTAAATCACATTTACCCATCTGCGTCTCTCGATGCCAAAGTCCTCGTTTTACCTCAGATCATCCCTTTTGGCTGCTCACAGGATAGTATTAATAAGGCCAAAATCAAAAGTTTAAGTACTTGGGAAGCTTTATCCTCGCTTAGAATGATGGCAATGACCTCTCACTTTTCCCAGCCTTAACCAGATAAAAGACCAGAGCTGGGCTTATGGAAACCAGTCAGGGCTCTGAGAATAGCAACTCAACCTGTGGGCCCCCTCAATGGCAGGCCATTTTTGCTATCATACCCAGTCCACTTAGGTGGCAGAACATTAAATGACTTCCCTCTCTATTTTGGGCCTGACCCCAAGTGGAAATTCTTCAGTTCCTCTGTATCTCAACACCAGTGGCACATCAATCTGACAGGAGGCCACATAATTGCTGAAATGAAAACATAATGCCTGACACCTTAGAGGTGGCTCATTGGGGTCTATGAATATTTATTTAATGGAAATGGAGTAAGTATGACCTTGCTGGGTCAGACTGACTGTTTCTCTCCCTGACACACCTTGAGAAGAAACAGAAAATTTTAAGCTGCAGATCAATAAGGTCATCTGTGGAGCTGCTATACTAAGCTGGATTATTCTATCAACAGGAACAGCCACAAGCCCTTCTACGGGGTCAGTTTGTGAATGGCGTTCAGTAAGGGCCGAGACAGGATTAGACACATGCCACTAAGCAACTCTACTTTTGGGCATTTGGATGAGTGGGGCAGGCAGCCTTCTCTGAGAGTTCTCAGTGATCCCCGCTTCCTTTTTACTCCCTTGAATAATCTCTTCCCCTTGTGCCCATGGACTGGACCTAGTGACTTTCTCCTAACATACAGCATACGGCAAAAGGGATGTTAGGTCACTTCTAAGCGTAGTTTATAAAAGACTTTGACTTCTCTCTTGCTGGCAATCTCTCTCCCTCCCTCCCTCCCTCCCTCCCTCCCTTCTCATTTTGCTGCTTTGATGAAGTAAACCTCCCTGCTGGAAAATCCCACGTGGAAACAGAGTGGTCTTTGCCCAACACCTGTGAAGGAACCTAAGACCCTCTGTCTAATAGCTCATGAGGAACTGAATCCTGCAAAGAAACAGCATGGACTTGAAAGCGGACCTTCCCCAATCAGGCCTTTAGATAAATAAACCTAATCAATACCTGACTACAGCCTGTAAGAGAACCTGAAGGAAAGGGTCCAGTTAAACTGAGCCCAGATTCCTGACCTAAAGAAACTGAAATAATAAATGCTGTTGTTTGAAGCCACTCAGCTTTGAGTAATAAAAATATTAGAGTAATGTTTTCATTTGAGTAATAGTACTCAAGTAATATAAAAATCCTCAAATATTTTTATGATTCAAAGCTGACTGGCTTCAAACAACAGCATTTAGCAATAGCTAACTAATATAGTGAGGGAAGCAGCATTCTGAAATGCAGGTTGTCAGCACCTCATAAATCCCTGTCAGGTGAAAGGTAGGGAAAGTTCTCAAGATAAAACCATTTGGATGTGCACTCAGGATTACAAGCCAGAACCTTGACTCATATTTGATAACAATTGCAGTTGGCCTTTTAACAATACGGCCAACTTACATTGGCCGTATTTGAACTGTGCAGGTCCACTTACATGTGAATTTTATCAACCAAACCAAACCAAAAGCACAGTATTCGTGGGATGCCAAAGCTGGGTACACAGAAGGCTAACTTTTTGTATCTGTGGGTTCCACAGGGCTGGCTTCAGTCTTGAGTATGCAGAGATTTTGAAATATGTGAGAGTCCTGGAACCAACACCAAGGGATGACTGTGCATTCAGCAAAGGTCCTGAGAGCAGCTCTGTGAGATAGATGTCCTGGTGCTCATTCATTCATGTGTTTATTCATCTCTTCACTCATTGATTCCCTCTCTTACTCACCTTTTCCTCTCCAGGTACTGCATTAGATACATAGAGCCCTCATGGGGCTTCCAGTTTAATAGCTGAGAGCATCATTACCTCAGTGATCACAACAGTGAATATATAATTAAAACCTGAGATGAGTTTTTTGCAGTGAGGAAATCCTCCTAACAAAGGAGTCTGACCCATATTGAGGTAGAGTGAGAGAAAGCTCCACTGAGAAAATGATGTGATGAGTTCTGAAGAATGAATTAACTAAGTGAATTGGAAAAGAAAAGGTTTTCCAGTCAACAGTAGTGTATACAAAGGCCCTTTGTTGGGAAGGCCCATTGTTTGATGCTCTAGGAAGAAAGGAGAGAAAGGGAGGGGGAGGGGGAGGAGGAGGGGGAGGGAGAGGGGGGAGGGGGGGGGGGGAGGGGGAGAGAGGGAAAACGGACATGTGCATTTGGGGCAGGCTGTGCAGAGGTTTGTCGAGCTTTCTACAAACCCCTGCATGAGGGGGTTTGACAATAGGAAGCCATTTAAGGGGGCAATTGGTAGTGACATCATTTCAGAAAGGTCACTTAGGCTGCAGTGTGGAGAACCAGTTGGAGTTGAACTTGAATTGATCCTGGGAGACCAATTAAGATGCTCTTGGAATAACCCAAGTGAGAGGGGAGCATGCCTTATACTACTAAGGTATGGCTGAGGGTTGGAGAGAGGGAAGCATTTGAGAAATTCATCAGGTGAAATAGAGTGGGTGATGAATTGGAGGAAATGCAGAGGAAGAGGTGTGACTATGCCCATTTTACCCATGAGGGGGCTCTTAGAGAAAATGACAACTTGTCCAAAGTAGAGGGCAGAGCCAAAGCAAGAAGAAAGATGATGAATAATATGTTCTATTTTAGACAATGGAACATGCTACTTCTTTCTCTTTCTCTGTCTCCACCTGGTTGAGGTAACTACCAGTATACACATACAGACATATCTACATATGCTCAGTAACAAAGGTGTGTGAAGACACACAACTGAAAAAATTTTTAAACCCCATCACGTTTTCTGCCTCCCTATTCTTATTTTCCTTAACCCCTTTGTGTCAATCACAGGCCATTATCTAGCCACCCACACCTATTCATTTAATTGTTAGTCTTGATCCTCCTCTTACAACCTCTCTTGAATGTATTCTCTTCCTTCCCTTTCTACTATAATCCCTCTAGCCCACGGAGAAGCCTTCTGATGTTTCTCCTCCTCTCCGCCCTTTCTTCTCCATTGTGTTGTATACAACATTGTTGAATGGATTTTCTTCCTCATAATTCACTCTGTTCAAAAATTTCAATTGCTTCTCACTACCTAAGATCTCACCTCCTTACTCCTTCGTTCAGGCCCTTTGGATTGAACTCCAAAATTGTCTTTGTAATTTTTCCCCCAAACTGATTTAATCTTTATTTATTCTTATCTGGCCATTTGAACGTTTTAATAGTACTTTGAGAGTTGACAAAGTTAAGTGTAACATTTACAACAACCTCGCAAGGTTGATATTTTTATTTTGATGTTTCGCAGAGGAATAGATGGAGGATCAAGGAGACTAAGTCCACAGTAGAGTACTATCAGTCTCAACTGTTTAAATAAACCTATACTTCTACTTCATGATAGCTACGTTACAAGAAAGTTGATGTATCATGGCCACAAATGAAAAACTCCCAGTCATTCATGATGCGCCCTTTCTTTAAGGGGTCATCAGAGTGATAAAGATACAAAAATGAAGGCTTTCTCCTGCCTGTCATTACAAACAATGGAAGAGGCAGTTTGTTACTGTGTGACTCGGTTTTGTCATGTATACACCACATAAACTAATTCACATTCTACTAGTGGTACAGGTTTTATATCTTGGGGATGAATGCATAACATCTTGAACAAAGTTAACAACCTATGGTGCTTGTCTGTAAACTCTGGTGCCACTCCCTTTCCAGCTGACACTACTGCACTTACCCTTCTGTTTCCATCCAAAATTCATTTCTGATGTGGTTTTTCCCTTACACTCTGTATTCCAGACCACATTTCATCCTATGTTTCCACGTAAAAGGGAGAGAAAGAAGCTAAATTTTTGGAATAAGCAATTTCTCTACAGGGAGTCCCAAGGCTGCACTCACATCAAAACTAAATAACCTCTCATTCTAAGGGATGTTGGTCCCTCAGGCCAGAGCTTAGGTCATTAGGAGGGCAGGAGGGGGAAGCATGGATAGTAACTGCTTCCATCCATCCTCTCCTGGTCCACACGCAGATACACACTCTCAGCTTCCCTTAACATTGGGCCAAGCAGGCTTCTCCAGCTTCAAGAGTCACCTCACAAATTCTGACTTTTTTTGTATGGGTTTCAAAGAATTTAAGGATCTTCCCCTTTGTCAACTGATGAAATGCATGGAAAACCCTTTGTCAACTGGAAAGTGGCCTAATCAAATATAAGGTCTTACGTATTGCATATTTTCCAATATTCTGTTTTTATAAAACTATATCCAGGAAGAATGCAAATAGACATCTTGAGAAATGACTGCAACTTGTGATATACATTTCTCTTCTGCTTGTCAGCCATATTCACTTAGAGCTTGCTAACAGTACATGGACTGTGATCTTAAACATTCAGACATTCTATGTAAGATCACAAACTTAATTCAATGTGCATTATAAAGGGGAGAAGGGAAAACACTTTTATTAAATTTTCCACAGAGCCGGTAGATTTTTAAAAATAAAGTATATATTAATAGAAATTAAATATTTGGCATGTTCATATAATTTAAAATATCAAGTTTAGTGTTAAAAGTAAGTACCAAATATAGCGGGATGTCGTCAAAGAAGTTTAAGTCGCAAATACTATCAAGAAGCTATAGGGAATTGTCCAGAGTAGGTTAAAGGCAATACCTCATTTAGCAGGAAATTGTGTTTGCACTGTAGCCCTAGCTTGGAGGGGAAGGAGGAAAATGTCTCAGACGTTCTGGATATTAAAAATAAAAACAGCAGAAAAAGAAATTATCTAGTGAAACTTTGGAACTGAGTTCAAAAGCAGACCATAAAGCTGTTAATCGCTGCTTCTCTCCCTAGTCACGCTAAGCTGTAGTGAGAATTACTGTGAGGTTTTTGCAGCTAATTGAAGCTAAGGGGGACACAGTCAATGTGCTGTTTTCTTTGGTGCAAACCATTCTTGGTGTTTTTCCTGCCACTTGAAATCAAATCCCAGCTGCATTCATTTAAATAACCCATGAGCCCAGGACACTATTTGGGCCAATTTGCATGTGTGAGTGATTCTACCCCAGGTGGTATCCATTTGGTGAATGATTACCTGGCCACAGACTGGCTTTCACCACTGGAGAGAGGCTTCAGTTCCTGACCATCCATCGTACTCCCTGTAGCGGAAACAGTAACAGAAGACTGCCAAGCAGAACTGTCTCAGAGCTGTCTCTTTCTAAGAGAAATCATCTTTTGGAACTTTCCTCTTTTTTTTTACTTTCTCCCCTAAAGATTGAAATTTCTGCTTTGAATTGTCCCTGTAGAAATTTGAGACAGAATTTCATTCTACTTGTTCTCTTCTTCTTAGCCCTCCCTTTTATGCCAGTTTCAACCAACAACTATTTCCAAGAGGCAGAGTACCTCTGTTTCCCAGCCCTCATACTTCACCTATATTTGGAGCCCTTAATTTCTGGAACAGTGCTCCCATGAACCAATGATGATAACTCATTTATACTAGTCCACCCTTGAGGCAATGCTCCATCATGTCAGAGGGCATGAAGTTGCCTGGACCAGCAGAGAAGCCCTTTCAGCTGTTTCATGTAGTGGGTGAGAGCTCAGATGTTAGAGCCGTCAATTTCAAATATCAGCTGCACTCATTGTAGGCTGTGGTACCCTGGTCAGTTTCCTTAGTGTGTCTTACCCTGCTTTTTTTTTTTTTTTTTTTTCATTCCTCAAAAATGGTAAGACCTCCCTCACAGGAATGCTGTGAGGTTGAAATGAGATCTGTGTGTAAAGCATTGAGTACAATGGTGGACACTTGGCAAATGCTCAGTGAAGCTGACTTTATTAACAAGGGGCTATCCAAGAGACGGAGTATCCATTTTTCCTGTTACCATCAGTCACCTCTCAACCACAAAGAGTTCCTTTCCAAAAGGCCAGGTCTGTCCACAGATGTCTTTATTGTGTTCTTGTATATGTTGTCTGACAAAACCAAGCTGCAGGGAGGTTTGACTCAACAAAATGGCATGCCATCATTTATTAAACGTTGGCAGAAGAGGATTCTCTTCTCCATAATTCACATCCACTTGAAATAATTTCACTTGACTTCATTAAGCTTGAAGAATTGCACTTTTCCTTCACCCCTTTCTTCCCCGTAGTTACTTAGCCTTTACAACTCAAAAGATAATTGCTCTATTAACAAATGTTTATAGCATAATAAAGGAGTGGGAAGAAGGCAAAGCATTTTTTTTTTCTATCTGGGCTATTCCCTTTGGTTTCTTGGAAGTACTGGAGAGCAATGGAATAAGTCATAAATAATTTTTGGAAATCAACCAAAGGAATCATTTTCCAGCCACTAGTAAACAGTTCTTAACTAGAGACCCTAAGACCTTGTGGGGAATGAGGCTACCAGGAATTCCTAGTGGCCAAAAGGATGTCACCACAACTCTGAGCTGGAAAGAAATCCTGGCTTTACTGGAAATCAGGAAAAGACTCTGGCAGGTACTGGTAAGGCCTGTGGAAATCCCCTTCTTGGTCCTGGGGTTGGGGGTTTGAGAACCTTCTGGAGAATGCTCCCCTTTTCTTTAGGCTAATGAAGCAATGGGCTATACTGAAATCTCTTTTAACTGTGTGTTACAGACTGTAATGTCACCCTTGCCCCAAATTTATATGTTGAAAACCTATCTCCCGGGACTTATGAATGTGACGATATACGGAATTAGATTTTTAAAGAAGTAATCTAGCTAAATGAAGTCATTGATGAAATGTGACTAGCATCCTTATGAGAAGATGAGATTAGGACACAGGCATACACTGGGGAAAGACCATGTAAAGACACTCAAAGAACTGACACTTCATGCCCCAGAGAGAGGCCTCAGAGGAAGCAACACTACCACCACCTGGATTTCACACTTCCAGCCTCTAGAACCATGAGAAAATGCATTTCTGTCGTTTAAGCCACCCAGCCTGTGGCATTTTGTTACAGTAGCCCTAGCAAACTAACCCACTGTGTGTAGGGCCACAGGAAGGACACCCTCATGACCAGGGAAGAGGATTCCTTCATAGTCCCTTTAAAACTTTCAGAAGGCTTTACAAGGAGTGCCCCTCATACTGGGAGACTCCAAGTGGGTGCAGGTAAAAAGGTCCAGGAGTCAGAAGTGATCCTGCTGATGGAATTCACCTCCTTACAGCGACTTTGCTCTATTGTTGACAACTGGAATCTTGAGCTGTCTTTCCTCTCTCTGTATATATAAGGGCCATTGACACAGAGGGATGCACTTAGCATTCTGCTCAGTTCCTGGCTTTTTCCTCTCTCTCTCCTCTCCCCTTGCTTGCCCCAGAACATAAACTTTGATTTGTCTCTGACCCAGCAATAATGTTTTCCTTGTGAATTATATGTGAAATTATATTATCACCAGTGTTCAAGCTCTCTCCTCACCTCTCTGACCTTGAAGTTTTCTCTTGCTCATATGATAGGGGAATAATGGCAGGAGTTTTGGTAAAGAGACAATTTTTGCCCTACGACAGATCACTTACGTCACACTTGGGCAAATCTTTCTGACATCCCTCAGTTTCCCCTTCTGAGAAATACAGGGTAGAGGCAAAACTATTGTTAAGATTCCTCCAGCATTACCATGCAATGATTATTACCCATCTGCTCCACAAAAATGTATACCAATATACTCATAGATACTCACATCTAATATCTTCCCTCAAGTCATGAAGACACAGCTCATACTTGAAGATCAGCTTGAGTTCAAACACGGAATGCTGCACATTCTGTAAAATAACATAAGCAATAAACTGCACTTGCAGAAACCAGTCATTAATGGTCCCAAATAGAAAAATAAACTTTTCTTTGCACTCGTGTTTTCAGGTGCTGTAAAAATGCTTACCCTACGTCTCAGATATAGTAAGTCATCATTTAAGAGATATGCGTAGAATTGCATGGGCCAGATGTTTGATTTTTTTTTTTTTTAAACACACAGCTTGTTTGCACACTGCCTTTTACCCGCTGCAGCAGTTCAGCCTCAGAGGATAACTAAGAAAAACCTCTGAGATTGTTAGAGGGGAGCTTCACCTGCCAGTCTGGGCTGCAGGATCTCTATAGCAACCAAACATAAATCAAGGAAATGGCCCCTTTTGTAAGTTGGTTAATAGGCACAACATGCTTCTTTAGAAAATCCAACCATTCTTTCAATAGACTTTGATTGAAAGTCAGCCTTTTCTTGAGACACATTCACATTCACATCTAGTAGCAGCTTGTATGGCTGTCCACGGGCTAATTTATTACCCTTTAAAGATCTGGCCAAGAAAAAATGGCTCTCAGAACAATGTTTACATTCAGAGGCATAAGCACAGAGCCACAAAAGAACATCCTTTTGTTCTGAACTTGGAATATTAATCTTTAACCCACAACTTTAACTTTCCCTCTGTTACAGGGATCGACAGAACCACTCCTCTCATTAAAATTTTACCAATTTAATACAGAGTGGTTTCTAACATGTGAGAAGGCAGTAGTGAATCTGCCTTCCATTTTTTTGCCAAACCTTGATAGAGATGAATTGTTTCTCAATCTCCCCATCCTTTGCTTGAAAAATACCTTGCTTCAGGGGTTGCCATGTACAGAGTTGACTCTCTTGTCGCCAGTAGGAGAATTTGACAAATTAACAAAAATACAAGGTGTGTTTTTCACCCCTGGTGAAGCAGCGAGGGTGGGGCCATCAGATGGCGAGATGGCCTCTTCCCACCCTCACCCCACCAAAGTGTAGTTTGGAAATGTGTCCAAGAAATGTCCCACATTGAGCAAGTCTTCCCCAGTGTCACAGAGTCTAAAGGCAAAGTGGGGTACACACAGCACTTTCTTTCATGTGGGCAGGGTCACATCACTGAGTGAATGGTGAGGCCTCTCTCAAAGAGGGAAGCCAAATGCTATGCCCTGTCTTCTTTTGAGGTGGGAAGAGGAGATGGGGAAAACAAACCTTTGTAGTTTTTGTTAAAGTAGATTATGAGATGAAAAACTTCTTCTAAAACAAGAGGGAGCTTGCATTGCTCTGGGTAGCCTCAGATCCCAGACAGAGTTAGGCAAGGAAAGATTTATATGAATGCCTCCCTCTTTAGCTTTCGTAAATCCTCAGAAACCAAAGTCTCCAGAAACCAGACTCCTCAGGAGCTGCCTTCCCTTTGATATGGTCAGCTGTCCCCACTGGCAAGTGGAGAAGAAAGAGTCCTGGGTTGGTTTCAAACTGGGCATGTTTCAACGTGCCCTGGATTTTAGCTGCACGCCTGTGTTAGGAGAAAACACGGTCCTGCCCTGTTCGAGGCTGGTCATTTCGAAATAGCTTTTACTTTAGTGTCAGTCTGAAAATACCTTTGGGGTCTGTGACACTGAAGATGCCCCCAAAATTTAATGCAAACTAAGCACAGTGTGCTCTCTGCAAGAGCCAAAAAGATTCTAGACGCTCAGGAAAGGTGGTTGGTTTTGGGGTTTTTTTGTGTTATTTTTTTTTCCTGTAGCTGAAAATCCAATGAAGACAAAAGATTAGTTCTGCTGGTTATTCACAGCCTGGCTATGTGGTCACACAACCGGATCAGACTCGTTATGTAGAATTTTTCACCATGTACCTGTATCCGTGTTCTGATACGCTATGGAGAAGCAGTACAGTGCTGTAGTTAAAAATGTGGGCGAAGGCCCTGAACTGTCAGTGTTCAGATCCCAGCTGTGCCACTTACTGGCCGCGTCAGTCTGGGCAGTGAGCACCCGTCTGTACTCAGTTTTGTCATTTGTAAGATGAGACTATAATAGTACCTACTTCATAAAGTCGTTACAAGTTGATGTGTTAAAATGAACCGCTTAGACCTGTGTCTGGCATATCATAAGCCCTCAAATGTTCATTGTTGTTAACATTTTAATGCTTCTTTTGTAGTTGATGCTATTGTGT
The DNA here is from genome assembly GCF_009761245.1 of Sapajus apella. Classification (NCBI taxonomy): domain Eukaryota; kingdom Metazoa; phylum Chordata; class Mammalia; order Primates; family Cebidae; genus Sapajus; species Sapajus apella. The sequence continues at coordinate 45,361,187 of NW_022436944.1, forward strand.
TGTTGACTGGGAAGAATGCCTATTACCCAATGTGCAACACAGCGTTTTCCAATTTCGGATGATATTTTGCAGAACACTGGACAAAAGAAAAAGAATTTCCCAAGGCTAGAGTTACTCCATTTAAAAAAAAAATCCAGAGATAGGAAGCAGCTGTGTCTGTGACAATAACTAACCCCATTTGCCTCAAACCATCATCACCTAGTGTATCTATGTTTGCTTCCATCTGATTAAATGGAAATATCTGAGGTTTAGGAGTTCTGGCTAAAAACGTTGGATGTATTTGTCCTCTGTCTGTTCCCTGCCACGAAAATGAAGAACTGGTTCTGCTCACCTACTAGCCTAGCCAGCCTCACAGGGTCACAACCTAGTTGCGTTTTTGAAATTCAAGCCCAGGATGCTGGGACTCCATTTCATATGTGTCGCAACTGGGAGTGGCCGCTCGTTTGTTCTAAGGGCTTTGTTCCTTTGAATAAGCCTTCTCAGCTTCAGCCCAAGTATCACAGAGACAATAACTTCAGAGGAGGCAAGGAGGGGATGTTCACCAAAGGATTCACCAAGGAAAACGTAGCCTGTTTCCCAGGAAAGAGCTCCACATCTCTAAGAATTCCATGAACAAATCGGAAGTTGCCAAAAGGATCAGTGGAGTTAAGAAACCGAAGGGGACTGAGATAAAGCAAAAAGCAAAACAAAATCTATTTTGATTATGTTGTCATTCATTAAGAATTGAGTTTATAAACACTGGGCACTCACTGAGAAGCAGCATCTTCTGGTAGGAAAAGTCAGGTTTTGAAGAGAGACATTTGAACCCCGGGAATTTAACTTACTGCATGGCCTTAAGCATGTCTTGGTCTTGAATTCATTCTGTCTACCAGTCAGCATCCAGTAAGGAAAGAAAATGCCATTCCAGCTATTTCTAGCAGAAGGAATTTAATATGGGGAGTTGGTCATACCGTTGATGTAAGAGCTAAAAGAAGAAACTGCAGGATGGGGCCACCCCTTTCCCCAACCCAGGCTGAAGGGCCTACAGGAAGAGATGGTGCTATTGCAGGTTAAGATCTGCGGCAGACAGTGGGAGCTGAAACCACAGAGGAAATTCAGTCACTGGGAGAAGCCACTGAAGGCAGAGGGGGGAGAGGAGAGAGACCGTAGCTTCTCCCTTTCCAGGTGCCCATTGGTGTAAGCTTAGAAGAGAGAGGAGAAAGTGGGAGTGGATGGGGGGAAGGAGGAGGAAAAGCCAGAAGCTTTGCAGATTTGCTCTCAGATTCATTCCCTGCCCTTACCCTGCTCTCCTCTTTATCACAGGATATTGAGATATATACACAGATAATAGTGCCCCAGTTAGCCCTGTCCTACGTGATCAGCCCTGCTCTGTCTCATGGATACCAGAAAGTGTGTCTCTTTTTACCTCTCAAAACAATCTTAATCTGTTCATTTTCCCAAAAGGGTAATATGTCACCCGAATTATATAGACTGTTACCAGTTACATGTAACTCTCTTATGCTATTCCGGCACCGTGGTACAGTAATTAAGAACAAGAGCACTTAAGTACTTGTGTTCAAATCCTGGTTGTGCCTGCTTTGTGACTTTTGGGCATTTTAACTGCTATGGTCTGAGTATTTGTGTCCCTCAAAATATCTCCATGTTGAAATCCAGTCCCCCATGTGTTGGTATTAAGAGGTGGAGTTGGCCAGGCGCTGTGGCTCACATCTGTAATCTCAGCACTTTGGGAGGCTGAGGCGGGTGGATCACGAGGTCAGGAGTTCGAGACCAGCCTGACCAACATGGTGAAACCCCGTCTCTACTAAAAGAACAAAAATTAGCCAGGCTTGGTGGCACACACCTGTAATTCCAGCTACTCGGGAGGCTTGAACCCAGGAGAGGGAGGCTGCAGTGACCCAAGATTGCACCACTGCACTCCAGTTTGGGCGACAGATTGAGACTTTGTCTCAAAAAAAAAAAAAATGAGGTGGAGTTATGGGGAGGTGATAAGGTTCTGCCCTTATAAATGGCATTAATGCCCTTATAAAAGAGGCTTGAGGGAGCCCCTTTTGCTATGTGAGGATGCAGTGAGAAGATACCATCTATGAAGAACAGAACTTCCCCAGACATCAAATCTGCTGGAACCTTGATTTTGGACTTCCCAAGCTCCAGAACTGTGAGCAGTAAATTCAGTACCTTTCCATTGTTTGTGTACTACCCATTCTAAGGTATTTTGTTACAACAACTTGGGCACACTAAGACATTAACCTCTCAGTTTTCTTGTTCATATAATGGGATTAAAAAGAGTCCCAACCTCATGACATTTTTATTTTATCTGCCTAATATGTAGGGCTGTATTATGTTAAGTATTAAATGAAAATTATCCCAAGCCCTAAGATTTTGATACATCAGTGTCTCAGTTTTATTGCTGTGACATGTGGACAAGACAGGACTACTTCTCCCTTGGTTTTGACTAAGACACCCACATGCTGGATATTGAATACCAATCTAAATGTGAGGCAGATCATCAACAGCAGGAAATTAGACGTTGAAAACAAGTTCCATAATCCTTTAGATTTTTTACCACAGCAGCTCCAAGGAGAATTCAGAAGTATCAGAAGGGGGACAAGGACATATGGAGATGGAGGATGTATTTGGAGAAAAGGGAGCTTTGGCTCACACACCAAAGGGTTTCTCAAAAGTATATCTTGTTGCCTCAGTAAATTTTCATGGTTTTCTATATTAGAGACTTAGAATCTATTTGAATCAACTGTCTAAGGAAAGTAATTTCAAGGATGCATAATCTTACATAATAGAATGAACCTTAGGGACAGCCACCAAAGAGGCAAAACTCGAGATGAGCCTTGGAAGAAGAAACTTAGAAGAGGGTCAGAAGACACACACATCATTAAATATTGCAGAAACAAGGCAAAATCCTCTCCGACCCACAGTAGACAATCTGAAGGGCAAAGCAGCCTGGAGTCTGCAGAAAGGACTTTTTCCCCTAAATAAGCTGGTAATTAGGATATTGCTAGAAGCTCCGACTTACATTTCCCGTGGACATATATAGCTTTATTTTCCTGTAAGGTGGGAAGTAACTTTACCATTTCCTAGCTTTCTGGGAACTGAGGCAAATTATCTCCGTGCTTATGTTTTGTCATCTATAAAGTGTTAATTTTAGTTGTACTTACCTCTTGAAGTCAATGTGAGGCTGAAGTGAGTTCATACAGGAGTAGGCTTAGCATGGTACCCAGCAGGTAGTAAACATTCAAAAATTCTTAGTTCAATTATTTTAATTACTTAGTGGTAAAGGTCTGGCAGAAAAGAAATGAAATGATCTGGATTACTGGAGGGGGGGAAAAACCTCACTCTAACTGGGAGGGTCAACTTATTCCCTGTCCAAATTGTTTACTGTTTAATTCAGTGGTTCTCAGAAAGGATCTCTAACGCTGACCTGTGAGCTGGTCCATGTATTACTAGCTACAACTTGGAAGTCCCTATTGCTTTTGGTCGCTTGCCCCAATTCATAGCATATTTAAGTGAGCCAGGCATCTCACTGGCATGCCATCCTACCAGTGCTTTACTTCTAAGCTGTCCCGGACAAGATATTTTATAGGAGTGAGAAGATACGTCTTCAATAACATGGGCAGTCCTTGAGGCTCGTGGACTGAGAAGATTCCTAGAGACTTTGAGTTTTGTATAGGGCTCTCATTCCCTACCTAGATAGTGTCCATGAAAGAGCTCAATGGACTCTAAAATGGCTAAAGCCCAAGGTCCTGGCCTGTGCAGACTTAGAATCTGAGTTTCATGTATATAAACTTGAGGAAATCCATGAACTCTGTGATGTTCTGCAAAGTGGAATGTTCCCACATCTTGGAAGGGGATAAATTGCTTTCATCATATTCTCAAATGGTTAAGAAATACTTCAGGATAAAGTAAGGGAATTAAGGTCTAGATTTTTTTGCCGACAAAATAATTAGACCTATAACTGAAACAGATTAGAGGAAGAAAGGAGCTTACGGTCAGTTCATTTGGCCCTACAACCTCTCCCTCTCTACTCCTGACATTGTTTGAAAAACTGAGGACTCAGAAGCTATTTTTTTTTCAACTTACAGCTTACTTTTAATTTTATTTTGGATTTAGACTGGTCAAAGGTAGTGCTGCTTCCTCCACAGGGATGTAATATTATATGAATTCGTAAGGATCATGGTTTGTTTGTTTTCTTGTAATCTGAAACAGCTTTATCAGAAACCTAATTCATAAAGAGAAGCTAATCATGTACAGGGAAAAGCAGATCTTTGTGGGGATTTTTTTCCTTTAAGTTTTCAGCATAATTATAGTCATTTTTTCCCTTTGTTTTCTTCCCTATTAAAAGCAAGAGATGATCCAATTTTTTCCCCTCACTCCCTAGTCTAGTCCCTTGCATGGGACTAATTAGACAAGACAAATCATTGGAAGAACATTCATCTTTATCCAGGAGGAGGTTTTCAGAATTTTTTTGATGTTGTCCTGGATTTCTACTTTTTCAGGGGCTTTTTGAAATGACAGATGGACTCAACTGCTTTTAATGCCTGGTGGGGCAAGGAAGAATTGCATTCACTTATGTGTGTGTGTATACATGTGAGAAACATTAATTTTTAATTTACTCTGTTTACCTTGAGAAACTGCCAGTGAATGATTCAGATATTCCACAGAAAGGGACTTTCTTTTGTAATATAGGACAAAAGACAGCTAAGCATGTGTTCTTTCTTCAAAGCGGAGGTTCAGGGTAGGGGGAACAGTATTTATTTGTGCAGCTTACAGAAGGACTACTTTGACTCTGTAAACACTCATATAATTTTATTAGGAATTGCTACCAAATCTTTTCATCTAGTATATGCTTAAAAACTCGGCTTAGATACAGTGATAGAGAGTGAGAGCAGACTGTTCCCACATTCCTTTAACAATTCTTTGTGTGTCTGTGTTTTCGAATCAAATCCCAGGACGATGATTTGCACAGTGTTGAGTTAGGCAGGTCTCTGATTTTTAGGCCCAGGTATGACACTGGCTTTGGGTTCCAGCAATCTTCCTCTTCTGTCTTGCACCTGGGTGTCTCAGGAGGCCGGATGCATGGGGTCTGCTGATTCTAAGGAGGAGAAAAACTTCTCAGCTTCCCTGAGGGGGTTGAGGATGAGAACTGGAGCATTCTAAAGGGCTTTCTAATAACTTGTGTGTACAACCTGATTGATAGACTTTGGAGGCTTCTTTAACTCTGCCCAATTGTCCATGAACCCCTCCAGGATTCCCTCGGACTGAAGGTGGGCTTGGGACCCAGACCTGATTGCAAATTCCTGAACAGACCTAGAATATCTGAAATACCCATATTAAGACTTGCTTGTATGAGTATGCTAATATGCATTCCACGTCTAAGGAGTCACTGTTCATATCACAGATATCGTAGACTTGTATAGTTAATGAAAGAGCTTACTGGCAATGGCATTAAGGCGACTTGTTCTTACAGGATCAGTGGATTAGCCCAGGTTTACGTAATATAAAAACTGTTTATTATCAGTTTGGGTTTTTTATTAAAAAAAAGGAACATTTAGTGAGTATTTAGTGGGGAATGGTTGTTGACCTCTCCCCTCAGGGCGGACTTCTTAATCTCAATTCAGAGGATCTTTCAACTTAAATAGCAAAAGGAGAGAGACGCATCTTCATTCTCACTGCAGCCTCGACATTTTCTGGCTCTGGTGATCCTCCTGACATCCTCCTAAATAGCCGAGACTATAGGCACGCACTACCGTGCCTGGCTAATTTTTTAAATTTATTTTGTAGCGAAAGAGTCCTAACCATGTTGCCCAGGCTGGTCTGAAACTCTTGAGCTTAGGCAGCCCTTCCACCTTGGCCTCCCGAATTGCTAGGGTTACAGGCATGAGCCATCACACCTGGCCCACCGCACTCCTAAATTTGAAATTATGAATGGAAGTAACCACAGTATTACAAGAAGTGCCTGCAATATTTTTCATATCACATTTAATTGTTGCAATATTTCCATTTTTTAAGACAGTTATTTTTTAAAGTTTTAAGAAGACCATAAAATTGTTTTCCTTTTTAATCCTATGTAATTATTTGAGGAACATTATTCTGAGAAGCAGTTCACAACACTCATCAGCCTACTAAAAGGCCTATGGCACCAAAATTTAAAAAAAGGAGATTCTATAGTAGGAAGTTAGAGGCTAGAAAATAGTAATTTCTTTATCTTTCCTATTCGAGAATTATTTGCCTCTGCCCCTTAGCATCTGACTGTGGAAAAGTCAAATAATTGTGTAAGAATGTACCTGAACAGTTTGCTATCTATGTCTAATTGCCATGCAGTATAATTACAACTATGCATAGCATTAAATATGTGTCAAATTGGTTTTTAATTCATTTGATTCGATTTCAGCACCAAGATCTGTGCATTTAGGCATAGTTTTCATAGTTTATGCTTTCATAAGATACGGTTGAGGAGCAGATGATATCGCACGAAATAATCTGAGAACCACTGCTCTAAATTTAACTCGTGTTTATGTTATCACTGCTTCAGTGTGTCTGATAAACACTCTCTTGTATGACAAAACATGACACTGTTGTCTACAGAATGTCCTTGCGTTATTTGTTCAGCACAAATGCATACTCCTCAATGTGGAAAAATGATTAAGATGCTATAAAATGTGGCACAATGTCTAGATCATCTCTTTGTGGAGGAAGCAGAGTGAGTATGTGCTGAACAATAATTTTTCACAATGTGCAAGACTCTTGATCGAACCTTTAATAGAGACAATCTAGCCTCTGAATCATTAACTCCAAATTCTAGAAGAAAGAATATGACTAAGTCTGATATCCTTCTTGATCCACTGAAGAACCACAGGGCCAAGGTCTCACAGTACAAATAGTTCTGCAGGGACCATTGCAGGCAGAGGGCAGTTTTCTGAGAACAGAGGGAACCAAAGCTTCCTGTAGCAGAATCGTACAGGCTTAAAAAGGAGAGACCCTAATGGTTACTCAGGGAAGCTAGGACTATATGTCTCCCCACTGTTTGAGTCACTTTTGGCTGCTGCTATAATAAAATATAGACCATCTCTGATTTACAATGGTTGAACTTAGATTTTTTGACTTTGCAATGAGTTTATTGGGATGTAACCTCGTTGTGAGTTGAGAAACGTTTGGATTTATGGCAGTTTAAGTTTTTTACGTTACGCTGGGTTTATCAGGGTATTAAATGCATTTTTCACTTGTGTGTTATTTATGATAGTTTTTACGTACTATGGATTTATCAGGACATAACCTCATTTATAAGTCGAGGAGCATTATACTACAGTCTGAATACCAATGGTGTTAGTGTCCCTCAGCTCCCTGGGGACTCTCCATTTGGTGCATATCATCAGTGGGAGGATCCTCCATTGCATGTCTTGGGGTGTTACAGCCTGATGTTGAGATAGCCTTAGGGCACTGTTGGCCTTGAGCTCTTACAGGAGTTACAGCTCTGTGCTGGTGACAATCGTGGCTACCTTCTCCTTATAACCGTAAGGTCCCGTATATTCCTCCATTTCTATTTAGTGCATTCATATTGTGTTGCAGAGCATGGATATGTACTTGTTGATTATATCTCTCAGTTCTGTATTTTGTATGGAGCTGGGCATTGATTTTTGGCAGGTATTCCATCTACCGTCTTAAACTGGAAATCTAGCATATCTTGAGAACCCTGAGGATTCTAGAAGCAGGACTTTAAAGTGCTGGTCTTGACAAGAACAAACATCCCTGTGCTCCTCTCCCTAACATCTGGGGCTCTCGTGGTGGAGGCTCCAGCCGCTAGTAATGGAAAATGGCACCAATATTACGTCTGAGAAAATATCTTTGGCATAGGTGCCAGACCATTGGTGTCAGCACTGGCATCATGGTGCTAAAGACACACCTCTAGTAGCACCAGAAATAGCAGTGGTCTGAGTAATCGCCACTATTAAAGGTACCTTCCAGGAGAAAAGGGCAATGGCCCACAGGAGTGAAGTTGATTGGCGCAAATGAGAAACTAACAGTAAAACCATAGCAAGTCTTCATGTTAAGTTCACATTAATGCCGGGAAGAATAAATAAAAGGGAATCATAATCACAATGAGATACCACTTTATGCTGACGACCATGACCAAAACCAAAATGTCAGACAATAACAAGTGTTAGCAAGGATGAGGAGAATTTGGAAGCCTCCGCTATTGCTGGTAAAATTATAAACGCTGCAATAGCTTTGGAAAACAGTCTAGCATCTCTCAAAAGGTTAAAGATTAAGCATATAAACCAGCAATGCCACTCCTAGGATGTACTCAAAGGAACTGAAAACATGTTCACACAAAACCTTGAATGTGAAAGTTCTTGCAGCATTATTCATGATAGACTAAAAGTGTAAATAACCCAAACATTCAACTGGTGAATGGATAAATGTTAGTTATATCCACAAAATAGAGTATTATTCAGCCATGAAAAATGACGTGCTGTTACTAGTTACAATATGGAGTAACCTGGAATACATTATGCTGATTAAAAGAATTCAGTCACAAATGCCACGTATGGTATGATCCCATTTAGATGCAATATTCAGAATAGATTCATATGACAGAAAGTAGATGAGTAGCTTCCAGGGGCTGGGGACAAGGGACGATGGGGAGTGACTGTTAAGGGGCCTGGGGTTTCTTTGGCAGATGATGAAAATGTTTCAGGATTAGGGAGTGGTGATATTTGCACACCTTTGTGAATAGACTTAAAACCACCAAGTTTTATACTATAAAAGGGTGAATTTTATGTTATGTGTATTATATCTCAATTAAGCCGTTTTTTAAAAAGTCTCCAGCAAAGCTGAGGTGTGCCCCATGGAAATCATACGAGGTCCTGTGAGTCTCACTCCACTTACCCACCCTTCTGTGGTTCGGATGTTAAAATGCTCTTCCCCATTTGTCACAGAATTTGTGTATATTTAAGAGAAGGGTAGATAAATTGCTTTTTTAGTATTTTTCTTTACATATGAGCTGCTCTATTTCTAAGGGAGCTAGACTAGACAATAATCTGAATGGTCAGCTCAGTGTTCTCTTCAAATTATTCCAACCCTTGATGGCCATCAGAGCCTGAATTTATTCCTTTATTCCCTTGAGTTCTTTCTCAGTAGGGTCCTGGGTCCTTTATACAAACAACCTCTTGACATGCTCAGCAGTTCCAGCCCCAAAGCCTATATTATATTCCAACGAACTTGGGAAGGTATTATTGTCTCCACTCGCAAGTGAGAAAACCCAAGTCAGCGAGACTGTGACCCAAGAAGCAAAGAAAACTGACACTGATTTTATCCTCCCAAGTTTGCCAAGCTCCTTTAATCTGATTCTTCAAGTGCTTTTAACAGTGAACTCCTGTTGACTGCCTTTGTCACAGGCCTTTCTGTTTAGTAATGACTGCAATTAAGCTAGAACCTAATATTTGACAACAACAGCAGAGTGGAGCTCCCATTAACTTTTTTGAGCCAGCCCAAGGAGTAAGTGAAGCAAAAGGCCATGACCCACTGAGTGCCAAAATGAAGACCCGTGTCCCCTCTGATGTTAGCTGAATGTCTCTCTAATCTCCTGCGATCTTTTGCTTTAAAGATACCAGCAGACATTCGCCACATGGTTGAAACCTCATTGAGTAACAATGATTTCTTCTCTCTTGCCTCAATAAATGTGGTATTTAGTCACTCAGGTTTCCATCTTTGTGAAACTTGGGTACAGTAACAATTTACCACAATCACTGGTGGCATTTCAGTAAAGCCACTTGGAGCCCCATAGAGCCACAGCCAGCCTCGCAGAATGTTTTTACTTTCTTTTCTTTGGGCTGGGTTCGTTTCTTAATTGCAAATTGCAGAGTCCAGGGTTGAAAGACAAAACGCCACTGTGGGTGGCCCACAGGTTTAATGAGGCTTGTGAATCTGGCCAGATCATATCCAGTGTCCTCCTGAGGCCTGGTGATGCCTGTTATGAAAAAGGACACTGAACAGCCCCAAAGCTCCAGAAAAAAAATGGAAAAGAAGGTAGATACTCCTAGACCCATCTTGACTCGGTAATACGAGTACATGGACACCTTTTCTTTGCTGACCTTAGCAATAAAACTTATGTGCACAGATCATAGCTGAACCCAAAACCAAGCATCTAGATTCCCAGTCCATCACTACACAGAACTGTCTGGTGGATGGTCAAGGCCTTCCAAATCCCAGCTGTACCGACTCCCCTAAACTTATTTTCAGTGCTTCCTTGGAAGGCTTCTTTATTCAGTTCTGCTGATCTCCTTTCTCTTCAGCGTTCAACATTTGGTCCATTTCAACATCTTTGCTGAAGCTTTTCCCTCTGCTTGGAATGCCCTGTAAGATCCCCTCCCCCTGCTGATGATCCCAAGTCTTCCCACCTCTATGATGTGTCCACCATAACTGCTGTGTCCACCATAACTGCTGTGCCTAGAATTGCCCTCTCAGATGGTCTGTGTCTTCACTATAAAGCTTGTCTCTATCTTCACTCTTTCAGATGCTTTCATTGACCTGGATAATTCTAGCTGGTGGGCCCACATTTGGAATAATCTTGGACTATTTTTTTCCTCTCATGCCCAAAATCTAATCCTTCTACAACCCAATGGACTTTATATTTGAAGTCGTCCAGAATCTAACCACTGAAGATAGGTTAGAGGAGTCGGGTACAGCCAGGATTCGGAAGGCCTTGACCATCCACCAGACAGTTCTGTGTAGTGATGGACTGGGAATCTAGATGCTTGGGTTTTGGGTTCAGCTGTGATCTGTGCATATGTATTTTCTTTTTAAGGTCAGCAAAGAAAAGGTGTCCATGTTCTCGTATTACCAAAGTCAAGATGGGTCTAGGAAGATCTGCCTTGTTTTCTATTTTTTCTGGAGCTTTGGGGCTGTTCAGTGTCCTTTTTCATAGCAGGCATCACCAGGCCTCAGGAGGACACTGGATATGATCTGGCCAGATTCACAAGCCTCATTAAACCTGTGGCCACCCACAGTGGCATTTCATTTTTGAACCCTGGACTCTATAATTTGCAATTAAGAAACTAACCCAGCCCAAAGAAAATAAAACATTCTGCCAGGCTGGCTGTGGCTCTATGGGGCTCCAAGCAGCTTTACTTAAAGGCCAGCAGTGATTGTGGTAAGTTGTTACTGTACTCAAGCGGAAGCACCTACATCCAGTACTACCTCCCTAGTCTACAATACCATTTGATTTCACCTGAGTTATTGTAAAAGCCACCTGATTAGGGTCCTTGCTTCCACTCTTGTCCTTACAGACCTCTGCATGGTAGCTAGAGCAATCCTTTTACAGCGCAAGTCCCGCCCTGCCCCTCCCTATTCAAAGCTCTCTAATGGCCTCCAACCCCTTTAGAAGAGCACCTAATCTCACCAGGTTCTTCCAAGACACAATAACAATTCAAACTTACTCCAGTGGTATTTTTACTTATAATAATGGCATTTAACAAGTGTTTACCCTACGAGAGACACTGTTGTAAACCTTTGACATGTTCAGGGTTGCTGAAGTCTACGGGACGCGTTACAGTTCAGAAACCGAGGTACAAAGAGGCCAGAAGATGTTCACAGCGTGCACAACCAGAACTGGGATTCGAACCATGAGAGAGCCCATGTTCCAAACCACGTCCCCATCCTGCCTCTGGACGTAGGATACACTAAGGCGTGCCACAGCCTGCATGATTAGACCTTCATTTTAATTTAAAACACTGCAGTAAGGAGCCCAGTACTCTGTTTTCTTCTGTTTGCAAATGTATCGATGTATGAGTTTAACTGTAGGAGGAGAGGTCTGAAGCAAGGAAAAAGAGAAAAAGGCTGGAGCCTGCATTAATGAGGTAAACCCACGTCCTCAGACAGCAATGCCTCAGAGCCAAGCTGGAAGCCAAGAAATTTGTTTTAAAAATATGATATCTCCCAAGCTGCAGATGACGTCAAATATATGGTGATATACCACCCAAAAGGCAAAAACCACAGTTTGCTTGTTTAAAGGCTTATTTTAAGTTGGCTTGGCTGCTTCTCAGAGCTGTACCGCAAGCAGCAGCCTGCAGTTTCTGTCAAGGGTTGAAAAGTTGTCTTGAGAAAATGAATTGTGGTCTTGCCCGGAGACTCTGCACTTTTGGTAGAATCACTGCTGCCCCACAGATAGCAGGCAGGCCAGCCAGGCAGCTGGCTGTCATTACTGTCACACCTGAGCCATGGGCTCTACTACGCTCCTACCTAATGGGGGATAAATTCCATTTGTTGGGTAGCAGAGAAAGAGCTTGGGTTTGAACAAAAATTCCCTCAAAAAGAGTAAAATGTCACCCAGTGGTATAAAAAAAAATCGAGAAAAGGGTCTTTGGGTGTTATATCAGTGGTATAACTCAAGATGAAAGAGTAAAATATAAGGGATTGGGTGTTTGAATGTTTGCAGCCTGTCTGCTACCCATCTTGTCCCAGGTGCAAAGCTCTGCACTTGATTCTGCTACTTAAGAAAGACACCATCTAATTTGCCATACAGGGGAGCTTCAATGGAGCTGTGTGTATCTGGGGAAGGGAGTTTGGTAGCGTTAGCCTGGCCTGTCCTCCGCTGTGTTATAAACGGTTGTTATCTGAAACAATTGAGAACTCAGGAGGAAAAGGCCCAGGTATGCACCAGGAAGTCTGGTGCCCCATTTTTGGAGAAGGAAAGTGAGAGGGCATTGAGTTTCATTGATTGGGTCCCCGTGGCAGGCCAGCTGCCCCCCAGGAAGCCCTGGTATTCCTGTCCTCTCGGTGAACCTGCCTGAAAGGGATATAGGAGTTATTGGGTAATCAGGACTTGTCAGCACCTCGGTTATGCAGGATGGTTCAATCCGATAATGTGCATGGAACCTGTAATAGGGCTGATGAAAAGCACTCTAGTTTCAAAAGGGCCTTGAATGATTTTTTGTTCATTTTCTGTTTACATGTAATGTGTTATTGATGTCATTACCTTATAATACGGCGGCTTGTTTCATAGAAAAACCAGGAATTATTCATTCTTTAAAAAAAAAAAAAAAGACTTAGAAGAAAAAGAAGAAAGAAGGAAAGAAAGAAACCCTGTTACGTGAGGAAAATTGCATTCGAATGCTGCAACTGAAACATATTGATTTTCTGGCACTAGACTTTTTAGATTAAAAATGCCAATACTGAATCCTTTCATGACCTATAGTTCATATGAAGTTCGCATGTCATTTACTATTATTCTGGGGGAAAAAAAGCTGAATCTTTAATGAAAACATAGTTGGAAAGAATGTCTGCCGTTTCCGCAATTTGCATACCATTATAATAATGCCTGATTATGAGCTAAACATGCTGATAGTGGGATGGGTTGAATGTTGCTCTTATTTCACATCAGAAGTCATTTGTCTGAATTGTTGGCTTGTCTTGGCTCCATCCTTGGTGGGAGTCATGGGTGTGCATGCTTTCGTTGTCCAGGCTTATTAGGGTTGTGCAATAAGCCACCCATGCTAAGAGAGATACATTCCTTCACATTCCACTAATGCCAGAGACTGACTTATGTGTGTCTGGTCTTACTGTAGTCCAGAAAACATTCCTGATACTTATTAGTTATTTATCCAAATGAGTTAAAAATTTATAATATAGGCCAGACATGATGATTCATGCCTGTAATCCAAGCAGTTTGGGAGGAGGAGGCAGGCGGATCACTTGAGAACGGGAGTTCAAGACCAGCCTTGACAACATAGTGAAAACCAGTCTCTGCTAACAAAATACAAAAAAAATTAGCCAGAAGTGGTGGTGCACACCTGTAATCTCAAATACTCAAGAGTCTGAAGCACAAGAATCGCTTGAACCTAGGAGGCAGAGGTTGCAGTGAACTGAGCTCATACCACGGCACTCCAGCCTAGGTGACAGAGCAAAACTCTGTCTCAAAAAATCTGTAACATGGCCATATAAGTTCCTGGCATAGTCTTGATTTTATTGCATGGTTACTGCCAATCTCAAAAGTCCCTTAGCCAACATTCAAATTCCTCAATGGCATCTGTGGTTGCAGTCTTTGTTTTCAGCAGTGAGCCAGGTTTGAAAGTTATGCAAAAATGTCTTTCCTACAGTCCCGTCTCATCTTTTGTATTTCCAGGCTGTTATCACAAATATCTGTACATTGATCAGAGCTTTCTGTACCTCCTGCTGAGCCATGAATTATTTCGATTAGTAGGTCCTATAACATTTTGGCCTCTGTCACTAGAATGAGGACGAGGTACTCAGAAGGTGTAGATTTCTTACATAAGCAACTTCTCTAGCTAGAATCTTTCTCAGTGGCTGTAGTAGGGGGTTGTAAACTAAGGTCCACAAACTAAATGCTACCCCAAACCAGCTTTTATAAATTTTTATTGGAACGCAATCATGTTCATTTGTTCACATGTTAGCTATGGCTGGTTTTACACTACAGCAGCAGGGTTGAGTAGTTGCGATGGAGACTATATGTCCAGCAAAGCCTGAAGTATTTTCTATCTGGCCCTTTACAGAAAATGTTTGCCAATCTCTGCCCCATAGGACTGTGTTCCTCTAAAACGTGCTCCTAAGTTATGGTGCCCCCTAGTAGGTCCAGCTGTCTGTCCAGCAGTGAATGCAAGAGTAGATGCTACAGAACTTAAAATCACATGTTTGAGTGAGATGGAATCTTAGAAATCACCTCATCTTAATTCCCACCTGACTGATGTTTGATTACCACAATAAACTTTTTGCTGCTGGGGAATTTCTTAAGTCTCCAGACATGCCATTCTGTGTTTTATAGTTGTGTTAGAGACTCTTCCTGGTATGCAGCACAGATCTATCTACTTTTAAGTTCTTTCCCTTGGTCATACTCCTATGCTTTGCAGGCATACAGACAAGAATGAATGCTCTTCAACACAGTAATCATTCAGATATTAAAAATTATTGTCATTTTCTCCCTGAGGTTTTTTTTTTCTTTCTCTCTTTATTTTTTTTTTCCTGAGATGAAGTCTTGCTCTGTTGCCCAGGCTGGGGTGCAGTGGTGTGATCTAAGCTCACTGCAACCTCCGCCTCCTGGATTCAAGCGATTCTCGCGCCTCAGCCTCCCAAGTAGCTGGGACTACAGGCATGCATCACCATGCCCGGCTAATTTTTGTATTTTTAGTAGAGACAGGGTTTCACCATGTTGGCCAGGCTGGTCTTGAACTCCTGACCTCAAGTGATCCACCCGCCTCAACCTCCTAAGGTGCTGAGATTACAGGCATAAGCCGTTGCACCCAGCGTCTGTGAGTATTTTCTTATTCACATTACATACTCCAATTCACTTTTTTGTTCTTGTGGTAGAATAGTGAGCTCTTTAGCAATCCAGTCATATTCCTCTGTTTGCACTAATTCTTCACCAGGCACTAACGTGATATTCCAGATATGGTTCTTCCAATGTGGAGTTAGGCAGAATTATCACCTCCAACATTCCAGAAGTTCTATTTCTGTTAATGTAAACTAAAACTTAATTCACCTTTGGGGAAACCACATCACTATTGATTCAGACTCTGCATGCAATCAACCAAAACTCCTTTGTCGATCTGTAGAAAAGTCTGATTCCTTAACATCTCATAATTGCTTCTTTTTTTTTTTTTTTTTTTTTTGAGACCAAGTCTCGCTCTGTTGCCCAGGCTCAAGTGAAGTGGTCCAATCTCGGCTTACTGCAACCTCCACCTCTGGGATTCAAGTGATCCTCCCTGCCTCAGCCTCCTAAGTAGCTGAGATTACAGATGCACACAACCACGCCTGGCTAATTTTTGTACTTTTAGTAGAGGCAGGGTTTCACCATGTTAGTCAGGCTAGTCTCGAACTCCTGACCTCATGATCTGCCTGCCTCAGTCTCCCAAAGTGCGGGGATTACAGGCATGAGCTGCTACGCCCAGCCTCATACTGCTTCTTACCTGAGAAGTAATGAAACAGATGTCTTGAATTCTTTGGCATTGCTCATACACATGAAGGGTGGCTTCCTCCAGACTTTTTCTTGAACCTATTTGATCACTTTAAAGAGAAGTAAAGACACTGAAAGCAAAGATTCTTCATGAAAGTCCCAAAGCCTGTTCTACACATATTTCTTGCCCTTCCCCTGTTAGCAGCGTGGTAGGATTGCCCTTGCTGGCCCTTGTAGTTGGGTGGGCCGTGTGATGAAATCTGCCCTGTGAATTTGGAATGAACATGAGGTGCATAGCTTCCAGGCCACCCATTTGGCTGTAAATGTAAAACCCTGCAGTGCACTCTTCCTCTTTGGTGTGATGACTGTTTTACTAGTCTGGGCCTCAGAATAAGGTGAGATAGAGCAGAGTTCCCTGCTAAGTCATGGTAGATATGGAGCATGAGTGAGAAATCGTCCTTCATTTTTGTAATTGGCTAAGGTTTGAGCATTATTTTTGCAACACAGCTTAGTCTGTAGGACTGAATAACTCAGATTTTCTGGACACTCGGTCATTTAATATTACATAATTATTTTTTGGTACCTAGTATGTGAAAAGCACTCAGACTATCACAATGAACCAAACAAAAGTCTCTACCTTTGTGAAAATAGAGGGTTTGGACATTTTATACAGTAACCACAAGAGATTTTCACCTCTCCAAATACCATATAGCAGACAAAATGCAGTATGTTCAGAAATGATTCTGCAGATACGTGATTGTTCATGAACACTAGATAGAGTGCAGGCTGGAAGCTGGATGCCAGGGTTTGAGGGCGACTTTTACCATTCATCTACTGCATGACTTTGGGCTGACAACCCTCCTTGTCGGGGCCACCATTTTCTTTACCTCTCTCTGTTCACATGATTCCACTGTATACCATCTGTATCAGTGATGGTTCAACAGCTCCTTAAATGTTTTCAGAAACAGCAGGTACAGCATGGCCTCAGGCAGGGCCCTGTCAGTGTTTTTACTCTGAAGCACTTAAGTTCTGGAAGCCATGAGATACAGCCAGATTTTGCATGTAAATAAATTCGTTACTCAGTTTATATTCTGTGCCAAGCACTGCCTTGAACTGGACACTCTGGAAATTAAAGGAGATGTATACATAATGGCCCTGAACCTTCAAGTCCAGTGGAACAGATGACACTGCCACTTAGGTACCAGGACACAACACTGGATGCTAAATTGTGAGTCAAGGTCAGAAGAAGTTTGTGTGTGGGGGCGGGATGATCAAGGAAGTGCAATCAAGGAAGACCTCATAGAAGGTGTTATATTTGTGAATGTGTATGAGAGGTGTATTTGTGAAAACAGAATGGAGTCCCAGCTGGCAAATACAAAGAATGGGGGTGAAGACCAGATTCTGACCCACCCCGTGTGGACAATAGAATAATTCACTAATGCAAATTTTAAAAGATACAACAGTAGCCATCCATACTGTTTGAATCTGTACTAAAAGATATCTTCATTTCCTCCTCAAAGAGGCCTCCTGTAGCTACAAAAGAGCTTTGCAAATCTGGACCTTTCCCTTTTGTTGCAGATTCTCTGTTTATAGTTTTTATTTAGTTAACAAAAGCTGTAGTATCAAATATGTAGATGTTCCCCCCCCCCACATTCCTCCTTGGTGGCACATAGTGCCAGGTCAGTATACACAACGGGGCAGCTGAGGGTTTCCACAAGGGAAACAGGGTGAGGCTTATGCCCGTCTTTGCTCTGTAACATGTTTGGAAAAGGGAAATGTGGAAAGGAATATCATAGCCAAATGGGTTCCATTCTTCATGTAAGTGATGGCTCTGTTTTGCCTCTCAGTAAGAATGGCTTTCCCCAGGGCACATATGGTACATAGATAGTTCAGGCTTATGACACAAACTCAAAAAACTCAAGGAATGACAGTGGGGTGTGTGGACACTCACACTCAAGCTGTGCCTTCCGGTCAACCTACTGAGAAACCCCGCCTCCTCATTCAAGTCAGTTACCCTTAAATCACCATAGAAAAGTTCAACTCATTAATGTTGTACTTGGTTAGAAAAAAAGGAAAAAAGTATGTGGAAAAAAAGAAATGCTTATGTTCAAAATACAGGTTCTTTGGGGCAGGTGAGTTGTTTCCCGCGGTGTTCAGGGAAGTGGTTAATGAGCTTATTGACTACAAGGCAATCATTTGTGAAATGCCAAGGAGGATAGGGTAGAATCAGAGACGGAAGAAAAATTAAGGTGTTATTTTATATAAACGGAAAGGAGAAATGTTGGCTAATTACTTTTCTGAAAATTAAGGTTATCATTAAAAGAAATATACTGACTTTTTGGTAGATTTTGATAGCTTTCAAAACACATTCATATTCATTTCTTCATTTGATTCTCATAACCTCAGGAGGTAGGTAGAGTGGATTTTTTTTTTCCATTTTCCAGATAAAGACCTAAGATTTTGGGAAGTTAAAGAATTCACTCAGGATTGTACAGCTAATAAGCAGTTATGCCAGGACTGAAAATTCAGACCTTCTAACTCTGCCCTGGTCAAGTAAAGAGGAAAAGTAAAGGCTGGGAGTTAAAAGAGGGTTTTAAAAATGCAATTAATTGAAAAGAAGAAGTAGAACAATGTAATTTAGTGGGTGAGGGCTCACTCACTCTGGAGCAGAAATTGCAAACAGAAGCCTGGGGTAATAAGTTGCAGATGGGTTTATACAACAATTATGGCACAAACGATAGTTACAAAGTTTTTTCAGTTATTAACAATACTTAAAAAGCAGCACATTTCACAATAAAAATCTGGATTTCTAACCCCTCTTTTACAATCTGCATAGAAGGCCCCACTGGGGAACATTCCCATGGAGACACAGCCAGGAGGAGCTTGAGGGCAGCTGTCCATCTTAGACAGACATGAGCTCGCTGGTTCACCTCAATCTCACCATTCCCTGTTGCCACCAGTCCTGGAGATCAATGACCTGTTGATCTGTTTCATCACGCCGTGCTGTTGCTTTTCTCTACCCGTCTGTATCACATGCTGGATTCTCGAGCCATTTGGATTTGTGTCCTCTAATTTGGAGGCAGCCTCCAGCCCCTATCCATTTCTAGCTATTTGAATGTGGGCAGATTATTTTCCATGTTAAACTTTTCATTTCTCTTTCCGTTCTATAAAATAGGGCTAATGGTGGTGACACTGTAGTGGAGATCTGTTGTTGTTGTTGTTGTTTTCCCCTACATTAATCCTTTCCTTAGAAGTTACCATCTTACGGGAATAAAAAGGCCCACTTTTTTTTTCTCTAGGGTGAGTAACTTCAGCTACTCCAATCAAATGTAGATAAACCAGACTTAGAATTAAGAGTCAGTGGCCCAAACAAACGTGTGTGTGAGTCAGTTTGCAAGATCTACATCAAGGTTCCGGGGACGGCCCTGGCAGATGCATCAGGGGTTGATACTATTCAAAATTCATTATCAGTGTATTGGTGGCTTGAACTGTAATGCTTATGCCTAATGGGAAGTAACTAGGTTTCCCCAACTCCCTGGTATGATGTCAGCGATTATCTCTGGTTGTGAAACTTCTTAGCCTGGTTCCCTGGCCCTTACAGAAAATTGGCGAGCCCTTTAATATACTGCAGTGCTTTTCTTTCGCTTATTGGCTCCCAAATCTCTTCTCCACATTTCTCCTGTTCTGCTCTGTGTTGTAGTTAACTATAAAATTCATTTCCTAAGCTCCTGTATAAGCAGGTTTTGTGGGATCTGAAGTTTATGCAATTTGGGGGTCTTCTTTAGTCATAATACAAAGTTATACATAAAAAATTATGTACAAAAAGGAATATTTATTTTCTATGAGGAAAAAATAACAGGACAGGCATGGTGGTTCAGCCTGTAATCCTAGCATTTTGGGAAGTCCAGGCAGAGAGATTGCTTGAGTACAGGAGTTCAAGACCAGCCTGGGCAACATAGTGAGACCTCGTCTCTACAAAAAAAGAAAAAAGCCATGTGTGATGGTATGCATCTGTAGTCTCAGATACTTCGGAGGCTGAGGCAGGAGGATCCCTAGAGCCCAGGAGTTGGAGGTTGCAGTGAGCTATGATCACATCACTATATTCCAGCTTGGGTGACAGAGCCACACTCCATCAAAAAAAAAAAGAATAATTACAAATCTTAAAAATTTACTCAGAATTTTAAAAATCAAGAACAAATAAAAGAAGGAAAAGCTAAAAAAAAAAAAAAAGCAAGGTCATGTTTTAATAGTTAACCGTTGATATATGTCTCATAATTTTTTCCTAGAATTTTTAGCTTTACAACCTTTGAAAAAAGCAAGGTCATATTTTAATAGTTAACTGTTGAGAATATATCTCATAATTTTCAAGAGAAAAAACAGAAGGATAATTGTCTTTCCTCAGTATGCTAATTGGAATTTACTTTTTTATTGACAATTTAGAGAAGTTTCCATTCATAACATTATTAATGTTACATAAATTGTTAGGATCATCGTCAGTTGTGGGAAAACCTCAATCAAGTTGTTTTTATGGGAGAGCTGTAAGATTTTGAGATAGTTTAAGTTTCTTGTATTGCAACCAGTGAGTCTGTCTTCACTGTCTTAGGATTAAGACATCTGAGATCAATGCTAGGTAAAAATGGCACACTGGATGTGTATGTATTGCTACAGTCCATTCTAACATCAAGACACCAACAAAAACCTTTTTTTTTTTTTTTAAACCTATCTGAATGTCTGGTGGAGTATTTTTTATTCATTTTCATTTTTTAAATTTTATTTACTTATTTATTTATTTGAGACGGAGTTTCGCTCTTGTTACCCAGGCTGGAGTGCAATGGCGCGATCTCGGCTCACCGCAACCTCCGCCTCCTGGGTTCAGGCAATTCTCCTGCCTCAGCCTCCTGAGTAGTTTGGATTACAGGCATGCGCCACCATGCCCAGCTAATTTTTTGTATTTTTAGTAGAGACGGGGCTTCACCATGTTGACCAGGATGGTCTCGATCTCTTGACCTCGTGATCCACCTGCCTCAGCCTGCCAAAGTGCCGTTTTTTAAATTTTTTAAAATGTTTTCAACTTTTATTTCAGACTCAGGTGGGTGCATGTGTAGGTATGTTATGTGGGTGTATTGTGTGTTGCTGAGGTTTGGGGTCTAATTGATCCTATCACCCAGGTAGTGAGCATAGTATCCAACACTTTTTCAGCCCTTGTCTGCCTCCCCCTCCCGCTCTCTAGTAGTCCACAGTGTCTGTTCCTGCTCTCTTTATGTCCATGAGTACCCAGTGTTCGGCTCCCACTTAAAGTGAGACTGTGGATGCAGCTGGAGGCCATTATCCTATGCAAATTAACACAGGAACAGAAAACCAAATAATGGCTTCCAGTTGCATCCACATTGCTGCAAAGGGCACTATTTTATTCTTTTTAGTGACTGTGTAGTATTCCATGGTGTGTATGTGCCATATTTTCTGTATCTACTTGGTGGTGCATTTAACTTTTATGCTACATTTGGAAAAATTCTTAAGAGTACGGGCAGTTCTACGTCTACAGGCTCTCAGCATCTCCAACCTTCATGCAATACATGGCACTAGCAGTCCTCAATTCTACATCAACCACAACCACTGATTTTAATCTACACAGAAAGAAAAAAAAAAACTGTGAACCATATACACGTATCCCACTAGACAGAAACTAAATGAATCCCCAGCTCAGCTCCCCCTAACCAGTCCACAGATAGGGACTAAACTGAGAAGTATAACGCAGGCGATATCAAAGTGCAAAAAGAACGCACTCGTAACTATTGAAAATACTATACTTTTCAATTTGTATACATATGACCATGTACACACTTTGCTAGCACCCCCATCTCCAGGTCTTGGAAGGGGTCTGCACAGCGAGTGGCCCAGAAGCTCAAGACTCCCTAACTTCCCTCTCAATCTACCTATCCCTTTAGCCTGGTTTGGCCAAAAGGAAGCATTGGCAAGAGATAAAAGGGCTCCTGGCTTTTGGATAAGACCATTTCATTCTCCAACCTAGGATGTGTAGTGCCTCCTACCTCTGTTAATCTCTTTTTTGAGGGCGGGGGGGACAGAGTCTTGCTCTGTCACCTAGGCCGGAGTACAGTAACACAATCTCGAATCACTGCAACCTTCGTTTCCCAGGTTCAAGTGATTCTCATGCCTCAGCCTCCCAAGTAGCTGAGATTACAGGCATGTGCCATCATACCCAGCTAATTTTTTAAATTTTTGGTAGAGACAGGGTTTCACCATGTTGTCCAGACTGGTCTCAAACTCCTGACCTCAAGTGTTCCGCCCGCCTCAGCCTCCCAAAGTGCTGGGATTACAGGCCTAAGCCACGGTGCCTACCTACATTAATTTCTATCACTATACTGTTTAGTTTACTGATTGTCTAAAATATTTGTGACCACTTGCCACATTAAATTCATTTTATGAGTCACTAAGATCCACTAGGCCAACTGGACCCTGACTTATATTTGTTTTTTGCTCAAAGAATATGCTCAGAAATATATTTCTAAATGTGGCCTAAAGATTTTGTACACATAGATGTCTATATAAACTTTTTTTTAGACTTTTTTTTAATTGCATTTTAGGTTTTGGGGTACATGTGAAGAAACATGCAAGATTGTTGCATAGGTACACACATGGCAGTGTGATTTGCTGCCTTCCTCCCTTTCACCTATATCTGGCATTTCTCCCCATGCTATCTCTCCCCACCTCCCCATAAAAACTTTTTTTTATGAGGCACCTTGTTGAGCCCACAGGTTGATATAAGGTCCATTGTATCTATAGATCTTTATTATATATTTATGTACTTTTTATTCCATCTATCTAGAGGTAACGAGTGTAATTTTTCTCCATAATTGACAGAGCATGTAAAAGGTGACATATAGTGTTAGAGGAAAGCCTTAATTATGGGTGAGCACAAACTACAACCCTCTAAAACACAAGATAAAATAAATACATGCAATAGGGCCAAATTATTAAAAATGGTACAAAGTGAAGTCTGTAAATATTTTAAGCCAGGTCATCTACTAGGATTAAGGCAAGAAACAGAAAATGAAATTTTATTTAATTTGGAGAAGCACGCCTGGGGGAAATAATCTATAATTCAGATATATCTGTAGAAGACAAAAACCAGGACACTACTGCTGCTGAAAGAGGATTCAGGAGAGGGAGGACAACAGATTTGGTCTTAGCATCATCATCAGATGGCAACAGTATTTTATGGGCATAAATGAGACTGCAGGCTGATGAGAGAACAGCACATTTGATGTTAGCAGTTGATAGTAAAAGGAAAAGACCAAGCCATATAGACTGGATTGCAAGGGACTAACAAATATGACAAGGACGAGATTTTGTACTTCTGTGACCTTTCTGTCCTTTTCTGCATTGAAGACATTTTAATAAATAGGACCGATGACTATAGGGAACAAATGATTTGAGTCCTAAAATTTGAGAAGGAACTCCAAGAAACGATCCAGTTAACCCTCTCATTGTACCAATGAAGAAGTGAGGGTTAGACAGAATAAATTATTCACCCCAGGGCATTTAGTCAAACAAGGTCCTCCGTGTCCCCTCAGAGTTTGGTGTATGTATAAATTTACAATTCTCTAAGCGCTGACTGAGGGAAAACTTAGAACTAACAGTTAAGTATTTGATTATTATCAGTGGTGTAAAAGAATACGGCAGTTTTGCATCAATAAAAGGAATAATGTAATCATAGAAAATATCTTATTACAAGTGTTAGGTGCCTTCTCTCGTTGTGTTCTTGGTGCTCACCTTGTGTCTGGCACAGAGAAGGCATTAAATAAATAGGATCGTCACTAAATGGATCATTGACTGATGACTAGGTGGTTGGATGAAAGGGAGGGGAGGGAGGGAGGAAGGAAGCCAGGATGGGTGAGAGAGAACTTTCAAATGGGAAATGTAATCTCTTCCCTAATTTCCTGAGGAAGAATTCACTATGCCACTTCTGGGCCATGCTATCTCAGATTGAACACAGCAACAGACACATATTTTAATAATCTTAAACAGCAAAGACTTCATAACAGGTAATGTAATAAAGCTAGTCTTATTTCATGATCAAATCTCAAAGAGTTGAGATTGCCAAGCGAGCTGCCTAGAAGTGTCAATAGCATGGGGAATAACCATTTACCTACAATTACGAAGACCTCGCTGTCCATGCCTAAGTGGAGGGATAGCAAATTAGTGAAGAATCTGAATTATAGGACACGGTTTTATTGCCTTTAGATACATATAGGAAATGGGAGTAAGCTAATAAAACATTATCTAAGAGATCATTAGAGAAAACAATTTTTATTAACTGATAATAATTTCTCAACTGTTAGTAGAAGAATGCCTCCTACAAACTTAAGGCTATTCTGAATTGCTTCTCCGGTATAAAAACATTATCGGGGTACCTCTTTTACACTATGAATCACATGTGCAAACCTTTTTGTTTACACCATCCAGCCTGTCTGAATTTTCACAAATGCGGAATTAGTGGAATTAGTCTGAATTGATGAAGCTTTCTCAGATGTTATCGGGGTGCCTCTTTCATACTACGAACCATATGTGTAAACCTTTACAACATTTTTGGGGTATCTCTTTTACACTATGGTATAAAAACGTTATCAGGATACTTATTTTACACTGTGAACCACAGATGCAAACCTTTTTCTTCACACCACCCAGCCTGTCTGAATTTTCATAAATGCAGAGTTAGTGGAACTAGTCGGAAATTGATGAAGCTTGCCCAGACACTGCTAATGTTGGAAACAGCAGGCATCCTATCGAACAATTAACTAGAGATTTTGAGAGTGTGTTACTTAGAAAAAGTTTCAGTTGAGCATGAGTTCCTCTAGCAAAGTGTGTCTGTCTTACTGAGAGTGTAATAATCTTGTACACTTTTGAATTAATGAACAGAAAATTAGAGGAAGGTCTGCCACTTCTTTTTCTCTCTCCTCCCTCTTTATGTGTAGCTGAGTTCAGTCACCATCAGCACTAAATTTCATTCAGAGTTCCAGCCATCACGATAGCTAGTGCAGTTTTAGGTTAAGCATATTTTATCCATAAATTGCTATATTTGGTTCTCGAGTTATTATTGCAGTTCCTTGGGGTACATTTAAATCCACCTTATTGTAATAGATTATGGAATATAGTGGCTAATGTGTCTAATGTAAAATAAATGACTATAATGATTTATGATGCGACACTTCAATTTTATTGAACATAAGGATCATTGTACTAAAATGGATGGTGTATTGCTGGTTTAGCATAAAATACTGAATAACATATTCAAGAAAATGAATGGCTCGGCCAGTTCATAATATTCTGCCCCTTCAGCTGAGAGGTCTTTAATAAGCAAGAGTGTCATTACACGTGGAAATGTATGTGTAGGTAATCCATTATCTAGAACAATGACAGGGATCTGCTCAAGTCCTTATTAAAGAAGGAAATCTTGAGGAGAAAATGTAGAATTCCTTGGTCTTCCAGAAAGAATGATTTTCAGCCACCGCATAGCCACTATAATAGTGTTTAGCAGAATTTAAGTGGCCCCACATTTAAAAATTATCACCTTGAAAAACTCTCATGACCTGTAAGGTAGAAGGAAATTTCAGAAAGGTTCTGATTTTTTTCTGCATTGTCTCTGTGTGACAGTCCACTAGTCTTTTATTTTGACTCTCGTGGTGCTCAGCATGGATAGTAACTCAGGCATTGTCTTTCCCTGGGACTCCATGTTTATGTTTGAGCACTGAATAATTAGATTTAAGAAGACCTAATTTAGCCATTAATTCTTATTAACTGTAATATTAAAGATAATTTTCAGTAATATATTGGACAAATTTATTTGTGTTCTCAGACCTGGGGAGATGAAAGAGCATTCTTACATGGCAAATGATGTGTTTCGATTAATGGTGAAGTTTTATCCTCCGAAAAGTGTGGGGACCTGAGGAATAAGGGAAGTGACATGCATGTTTTCTGCCCGTCCTATCCTGGTGATCCTGAGATCCTGCCATCAAATCCTCGGGTCCTCCTGGGATACAGTTTAATGGCATAGACAATGCCCACACAATAACTAAATCCTTGTGGGAGTGTCTTCGTAGCATCCATTTCATTCCCTGGAAAGATAACTAGTTTCCCTTCTGTGGAATGGCCATGCTGAGACAGGGTAAGGGAGCTTGAGTGTTTTGAATCTGACAGCTGCTTTATGGGTAAGACTGTCATCAACTCCATTACCCAAACCCCTTTTCAACACATTCTTAGTTTATGCCTATTCTCCATCCCTTAGCCCAGACAATCTCATCTGACCAACCAAAATTAAAGAGCTGTCACGTACTACAAAAACCCAGGAACGAGGGTCTTTTCCTCACAGGCCTAAGAATTCCATTCAATATGATTGCATGCATGCCTGACAGTTTTGATTTTTTTTTTTTGTCTCCTCAATAGCAGATTCAACACTGCTTGAAAAGACACAGGTCTTGCTGCGAAAGTGATCTGATGATGAAGTGAATCCTGTGTTTGTAGAGTTAGGGAGTTTCACCATCCAGAAAAGAGAGATGTTCACAGTGGATTCTGTACTGTGTGAGCTGTGGACAGACAGACATTGATTTAGGATGTACTCTCAGGTCACTTCTTTTTATTCTTTTGAAAAGGTGATCTAGCCTAGAACTATTCATTAGAAAAAGTAACTAGCAATATCTGGAAGTCACAGCTTAATTTTGGTGGTCAAAACTTGCCGTGAATCAGTCTGTTTCTGGAACAGTGGGGACATTTTCTCTGTAGTCAACTAAAAATTGAAATGATAAGGACCATCTTTTTTGGCTAATGGATGTTTTGCTTTTGGATTTCTTGATACATCTAGACTAAGGCAAGATCTGCTAAGGAACCTCTGGCCCTAAAAGTCACCCCAACCTCTACAGTCTCCCCACATCCACTTCCTAATCTTTAGGACTTCTCTCCACAGTAAATTCTATGTAGCCACTGGAACATTGCCAGAATCTTTTCAGAAAGAATATTAGGGCATTTTCCTTTTTTCTTTGTACCTTCATTATTTTTCCTCAAAATATTATAGTAAATTAAAATGGTTCATAAGGCCTTAGCATCACCACATAAGATGCTGTTTTCTCTGCAGTAGTGCTCTCACACCAGCTTCAGTTTGAATCTCTGGCTGATCATCTTTGGAAATGATCCATGGTATTGGACTGCAGAAAAGGAGCTTACAGGGCCAGGACATACAGCCTCGAGTTTGGCCAATGAGAGTCCTTTCTGCTCTGACTCCATTACTAATTCACCAGTCCCTGACCCAGGATTTCCAACATTTTCCTTCTGCCATGTCCTTGTGTTTTGCTTTGTTCCTCACGTCACATATTTATTTTATTGCTTCTAAATGCTACATCTCACTTCTAGCACCAAAGCGATATTTAGAATCCGGACTTCTATTTATGTGACTCCATAGGTAAAATTATTGATGTTAACATACCTCTCAAAAAAGTGCTAACAGAGCTTTTTGTGAAACCTAGGATTTACTTTTTTGTTATTTTTTTTTTTTAACCAGAGATGTGATTTGGTTTCTTTCCCAGTGAACTCATCAACTACTGCTTCCTTCAGTCTTGTAGCATATAGTAAAACCCCAGGTAAAGCCTCAGTGTTCATCACTTAATCCCTTCAAAATACTTTGATTTACAGAACAGAGGACAGAACCTGGGAAATTTCGAGGTATCTACCCATTGATACTTAAATGTGCTCATTCTTTATATCCTTCTTCAAATTATAAGCCTACAAGTCATTCAAAGGAACTTTGGGTTTCCTTTTGGGAGCACTGTTTTTCCAAGTGGTCTAACCCCAGTGTGGAAATCTGTGTTTAACAAGCAGACTTCGTTCAGTACTTGGCACAATAAGTTTAGAAACCATCAGGGTTGTCATGTATGATTATTCCTGAGTTAAACAGGACAAATGACCCATTACAAGTTACGTGTAATGCGTTCAGTCAAGTTGGGAACTTGACTAAAATGACATTGAAATATACAGGGAAAAACCATGATCATTTACTTGGATGGAATGGTAAGGTACTGCTTCCTCCAAGCCAGAAGTAACTGACGTAACTAAATATTGGTGTTACATACTGTCTTTTTGTTGACCAGAAAAGTAAAATACCTAGAGGAAAATTTAACAGAGATCAAAATAAAAATTTTAAACTGTGCTGTCAGGCCAGGCTCAGTGGTTTACGCTTGTAATCCCAGCACATTGGGAGGCTGAGGTGGGCAGATCACCTGAGGTCAGGAGTTCGAGACCAGCCTAGCCAACACAATGAAACCCCTATTCTACTAAAGCTACAAAAATAAGCCAGGCATGGTGGTGAGTGCCTATAGTCCCAGCTACTCGGGAGGCTGCAGCAGGAGAATCACTTGAATCCGGGAGGCAAAGGTGGCAGTGAGCCAAGATTGCGCCACTGCACTCCAGCCTGGACGACAGAGCTAGACTCTATCTCAAAAACAAAACAAAACAAAACAAAACAAAACAAAAAAAAAATTACGCTGTCAGCCATTGTAAGTCTTGACTCTTTGATAGAAAGCTCAGTATTGTGAAGTTGTAAGTGCTCCCCAGAAGAAGCTATGAATTCAATGTGATGTTCTCTAAAATTAAAGAGAGAGAGAGAGAGAGAGAGAGAGATGTTTGGGGAATCTGTAGAGGCAGGCAGAAGAAGGATAGATGCTAATTGGTGTGATGATTCTTAAGTTCATCTGAAAAAACTAAAAGATAATAGTTAAAGGAAAAAACTTTGTAGAAAAAGATGGAAAGACCACCATTTCATAAAATAAAATGCTTATAAGCAATAGCAATCCAAACAGTGAGTGAGTGGAGTAGCAAGATGAATAGTGCAGCATTGGGTCCGGAGGTAGTCCTAAATACATATGGAAATTCAGTATACAAGGTGGGCATTGAAACGAGAGATGAAAACATATACTGTTTAATAAATGTTGGCGGGGGAGGGAGGAAAGCAAGTTCCTACCTTGTTCCTTTCACCAAAATAAACCTCAGATAAGCCATAGAGGGATAAATGATTGTGATGAAGAAAAAGTTGAGACTGCCAAGTTCTAAAAGAATATGGGTCTATTTTATACTTAGGGAGAGAGGACCTTTTTAGGCATGACATGAAATGCAAGAGCCAGAAAGTAAAATTCTGATCTATTTGACCACAGAACAAAAGTAAGTTCTCCTCAAAAGTCAAAAGACAAACAACAAAGCAGCATGATATTTGCAATACCAAAGATCTGATTTTCTTACTGGCCAAGTACATTAATTTATATATCAGTATATACATAGGCACACATATATCAATAGATACGTACCATTTTAATTTCTTTAAATAGATCCCTCATACTTACATGCTCTGGAAGGATACAAACCACATGTTTTCCTTTGGGACAATCTTTTAATTAATAAAATTTTGTAATCGTATTTTTATAATGGCATAGGCATGCACTTGTATAAACAGAAACTAAAATCTGTTGATACTGTATTTAACTCTTAATGGTCTGTAATTCAATGGTTCTTAGTCTTTTTGAAGACAACGATTCCTTTAAGAATTAGAAGCTGTGGCCCCGATCCTCTGATAAGTGTACGTAAGTACAGTTACCCAAAATGCAACGTGAGTTGGAAATCTCTGCTCTAAAGAGTTGGTCAGTGATCTACTGCTGCATAAGAAACTAAGCACAAACTTAGTTGCTTAAAACAAGAACCATTGTTTTTTATTTTATTTTATTTTTTGTTTGCTTAACTTTAGGTGCATACTGTATCTGGCATTTCTCCCCATGTAATCCCTCCCCCCACCAGCTGCCCCCAGTGTGTGATCCTCCTCTCCCTGAGTCCACGTGTTCTCATTGTTCAACACCCACCTATGAGTGAGAACATGCGGTGTTTGGCTTTCTGTTCTTGTGTAAGCTTGCTGACAATGACGGTTTCCAGATTCATCCAAGTCCCTACAAAGGACACGAACTCATCATTTTTTATGGCTGCATAGTATTCCATGGTGTATATGTGGTACATATACACCAT